>NW_028274813.1:105018611-105334166 GCF_037043125.1 Eumetopias jubatus
ATCAGGAGGTAGGTCTCTCATGATACGACACAAGGCTCTGCCCTCGCTAACACTTTAACCGGAGACATGAGTGAAGGCTAACAGTCTGGGGCTCCTGGGTGGCGCGGTAAGTTAAGCAGCCAGCTCTTGGTTTCCGCGCAGGTCTGAACTCAGGGTGGTGAGATGGCCCCAAGTCGGGCCCTGCGGCGGGCTGTGCTCAGCACGGAGTCAGCTTAGGACTCTTTCTCCCTCTGTCTTTTCTGCCTGCGCGTGTGCTCTTTCTCCCTCTCTCTCAAATAAATAGATAAATATTAAAAAAAAAAAAAAAAGACTGACAGTCTTACTTAACAAATTGGCAGGCAACACGTTGCTGAGAGAGAGCACTGAAGCATAACAGGGTCTACAAAATCATCTCTATAGGTTTGGGGAAAGGACCGGGTCTACCAATGACATTTGACAGGGATACATTTAAGAGTCTAAATTAAAAAAAAATTTAAAGAATTACGAACTTCCCTGCAGAGATATACCTTTCACGGAAATACCGTTCTTTGCCCTGGCCTCTCTCTGCTCCCTGGCCCCACATGAAGGGGAGCTTGATGACAAGCTGGGGCTGGGCATGGGGCAGCAACACCTACCTCCCCACTGCCGCCCCATCTCTCTGCATTCGCTTAGGCCTCATTTAGAGGTGACTCTGGAAGGAGAATATCTGGGATCCTTAGCCTGAGTTTCCTGATAAAATACTGGAACCTCATGCAACAGGCCTTTGCCCACAAAGACCCCCCGCTATCACCACTGTGCTCTGTTATTTCTTCCTTGAGGGAATTGGTGAGAAAAGAAGATATGAGGGAGGATAGTAAGAGACAGTGCTTTTATAAATCTTTTGTTTCCTTTGCAAATAGTAATATATTTTGAAAAATAAGAAAGCTGATGGGCATGCCTACTTTACTTAACAGAAGGGTGGGGGGAGACCAGAGAGGGAGATCCTGCTGTGGGGGGGAAGGTCTCGAGAGATATGCCATAGGGCTCTGTCCTGGACAGTTCTTGGAACTAGGATGCAGAAACACCCCTGGGGTTCCCACTGGCAGGAGGCTCTGAGCCTTGACCCTTTTCATTCCCAGGCTCCTATGGGCTTCTCCCCACGGACTCTGCCCTTTGTGTGTTCATTCTCTCCCTCAGCCAGCCAGCCCACAGTCACTGAGATTCTACCCAGTGCGGGGTCATAGGCAGAACCCCATGAGGGCAGAGGTCGGTGAAGGGGCTCTCATGATCCCGGAATACTTCACAGATGTTGGGGAAGAGCATCCTACATATAGGTGCTGGGCCACCATCGGAAAAGGGCCCAGACATATTCTCAGTTGCTGCAAAGTGCCGGTGGGGTGGAAGGTACAGGGACGCAGATTTCAGTGCAGAGGAAGGAGGGACTTTCCAACAGTGAGCAGTGGTTGTTAGTGCAGTGCATGTCTTGTGAGGGGTGAGGTGTCTGCAGGCTTAAGCCGTCTGCCTGGAGGCCGTCCTGTAGGAGAGTCAAACAGTGGGCTCCCAAACACCAGTCCAGCTTGAGATCTTCACCAACCATAGCAAATCAGAAAATAAGAACAATGTAGTGTGTTTTTCATGAAGCTGTATTTGGAAAGAGCATATTCTGAGATTAGTTTCTCCCAAATTTTTTATGTTAAAATGTTCCTTCTTGGGCGCCTGGGTGGCTCAGTTGGTTAAGCAACTGCCTTCGGCTCGGGTCGTGATCCCGGAGTCCCGGGATCGAGTCCCACATCGGGCTCCCTGCTCGGTGGGGAGTCTGCTTCTCCCTCTGACCCTCCCCCCTCTCGTGCTCTCTGTCTCTCATTCTCTCTCTCTCAAATAAATAAAATCTTAAAAAATAAATAAATAAAATGTTCCTTCTTTATTAAATGATGGGGAGGATAGATGGTAGCTGTTTTATTTTTATTTATTTATTTATTTATTTATTTATTTATTTATTTATAGACAGCCCCAGCGCGGGGAGGGGCAGAGGGAGAGGGAGAGAGAGAAGCCCGAGCAGCCTTCACGCCCAGCGCGGAGCCTGATGTGGGGCCAGTCTCACGACCCATGAGATCATGACCTGAGCAGAAATCAAGACTTGGACACTCAACTGGCTGAGCCACCCAGGCACCCCTATTTTTAAATTTTATTTAGCAAAAACAAAAGTTTGCAATAGTTTCTCAGCCTCTATTTCAAAAAAAAAAAATGCCCTGGAGGGGTGCTTGGGTGGCTCAGTCGGTGAAGCGTCTGCCTTCGGCTCACGTCATGATCCCAGGGTCCTGGGATTGAGCCCTGTGTCCAGCTCCCTGCTCAGTGGGGAGTCTGCTTCTTCCTCTGCCCCTGCCCCTCGCCCCCCACTCATGCTCTCTCTCTCTCTCAAATAAATAAAAATGTCTTTTTTTTTTAAGATTCTGTTTATTTATTTGTCAGAGAGAGAGAGTGCACAAGCAGGGGTGGGGGGTGGGGGAGGGGGCAGAGGGAGAAGCAGGCTCTGCACTGAGCAAAGAGCCGGATATGGGACTTGATCCCAGGACCCTAGAATCATGACCTGAGCTGAAGGCAGACGCTTAACTGACTGAGCCACCCAGGCATCCCAATAAATAAAATCTTTTTTAAAAAATTAAAAAAATAAAAAATAAAAAAATGCCATGGTTTTGACATTCCTGAAGCTTGGTCCTCCCTGGCCTGGGTGGCACTTATGGTCCCTTATGGTTGTATGATTTTCAGTGCAGACATGGGCCCAGGTGGCACAGCCCTACCTGCTCACATTCACTTCCCCTCCTCCCCGTGTCCTCTCCCCCAGTTTGGGATGAACGCGCTTCTCCTGTCTGCCTGGTTCGGCCACTTACGGATCCTCCAGATCCTGGTCAACTCTGGGGCCAAGATCCACTGTGAGAACAAGGTAAGGCCTCAGCTGGCAGCCCCCTTGCTCCCCAAGCCCCTGCCCTCTCTGTTTCCCTGGCCCTGCTGCACTGGTGTGCCCCACCTCTGCCATCTACCCCCATCTCTGCCCCGTCCTGCTCCCCACGTGGCTCTGCCGTCCCAACTTGCCCTGCCTTCTGAGAACCCTCCAGAAGCCCCAGCTGAACTCAGCCCTGTGAAGCTGGGATGCTAGCTGTTTCCACTGGGGCCGGGAGAAGTGCTGAGGTGCCTCTCCCATCAGCATTAAAAGCCTCCTTCTTCTAGTGCCCCTGACCCTTTACCACTCTGTCATGTTGGGACAGTCGCTAGCCCTTTGGGCAGCCTCCTTATTCACACAAGAGGAATCAAAGTAACACCCTTCAGAGTAGTTGAGCTGTCTTCTGGAGGGATTTGGGGCAAGAGCGAATTTTGTAGAGCCCCCCAAAGCAACAACAGAAATGGCAGGATTGGCTTCTAGGGGGATTTCCTCGTAAGGCTAGCGGGTCCTGTTTTCTAGGGTTGGGGGCGGTTAGTACAACTGAGTGTGTGTTAGGTTTCCTGTAAGTGCAGGCTGATACATATATATATACATACATATATATGTATATATATGTATGTATATATATATTTATTTGAGAGAAAGAGAGAACATGAGCAGGGGAGAGGAGCAGAGGGAGAGGGAGAAGTTGAGCTGAGCAGGGAGCACGAAGCAGGGCTTGATCCCAGGACCCTGAGTTCATGACCTGAGCTGAAGGCAGACGCGTAACTGACTGAGCCACCCAGGTGCCTCAGAGGTAGGATTAGATTTGTGACCTGGGTCAGGTCACTGGGGCAGCCTCTATTTTGTAGGTCTCAATATAAGAATTAACTTTATCAATACCAATATGGCCTGTCACTGGTGATGTTACCTTGATCCAGTTCTGACACCAATTCTAATGTGTGTGTTTTTTCCATATCACAAGCAATTAGTTCAATTCTCCGTGGACACTGACTGGGTATCCCACAAATTTAACCCAATTCCAACACTATCTGCCTGGAGATAGCATCAGATTCCACTGGTTAAGGGCTCAGTCCCCCAAGACCACCCCCATTTCAGAAGCCAATCCCAAGTCCAGGCTATCACCTGGGCTTCTGACTGACTGGCTATAAGTCAGAGGTTCCCACGACCTCCTCCTTAAGGTTGGTTAATTTGCTAGAGGGGCCCACAGAACTCAGGAAACCAGTTTACTCACTAGATCACAAATTTATTCCAAAGGATATTAAAGGACACAAATCAATAGCCAGATGAAGAGACACATAGGGTGTGGTCCCCAACAAAGGAACTTTTGTCCTTGTGGAGCGTGGGACATGGCACGTGGATGCATTCTTGTTCACCAACCTGCAAGGTCTCCCAATGCTGTCCTTTTGCATTTTTATGGAGGCTTCATTTCATAGACTTGATAGATTAAATCCTTGGTCATTGGTGATTGACTCAACCTCCAGCCTCTCTCCCCTCCTTGGAGGTCAGGGAGTGGGACTGAAAGTTCTAACCCTCTAATCGAGTTGGTTTCCCAGGCAACCAGCCCGCATCTTCAGGTTACCGTGGCTTCCCTTGTCACCAAATTAACATAACAATAGACACCTTAATCACTCTGTACACTTAGAAAATACCAAGGGTTTTAGGAGCTCTGTGCCAGAAACAGGATGAAGACCAAATACATATTTCTTATTATAAACCATAATTTCACACTTAATCACGTGAGTAAAGTGGTGTCAGCCAGGTTTCTCCACTGGAATGTTAGCATTTTTCCCCTTTCCATACTCTATTGTTAGAAACTCTTTGTAGTTTTAATTTGCGTTTCAATAATGACTAATGATGTTAGGTATCTTTTTATGTGCTTATTTGCCATCCATATATCTTCCTTGTGTCCAAATGATTTTTTAATTGGGTTGTTTAATATCTCATTAATGAGCTTTTAGAGTTCTTTATAAATTTTGGAAGCATTTCAAAATAAATTAGACATCACTATACTTCCCTCTAAATACTTCAGCATTTATAATATTAACTAGAATTCAATTTCTTTACCTAAAATGAAATACACAAATCTTAAGTTTATATTCACTGAGATTTGACAAATTTTACTCCAGTGTAATCCAAACTACTGTCAAGATGTACAACATCATTCAATATATTGATTTTTATGACCCATCGATGGTTGCAATCTATTTGAAAAACAGGACTCCAAATACTCAAGCTATAATGCAAGGCCTTGGTAGAAACTCTGGGCTATAAACATAGGATTTGCAAACGTCCTTCACTTAAATATTGCTTCTGGGGCCAAGAGACCTTCTTCCAGCCTGCGCCTCTTCCCACCCTGGCCACTTCCCCTCTGTTAAAGAACAAAATTCAAGTGAGTAAATTTAAAGATCTAATTGGCTTTATTCAATGATTCATGAATTGGGCAGCATCCCATCTAGCAAATAGAAAGGAGCTCTGGGGAGCTGTACAAAATGAAAGACTTTTATAGGTAAAAGACAGTGGGGCAAGGAAGTTATTCTAGCAAAGAATGGATTGTTTTAGGCAAGATCACCTTCCTTTGGGGGCCAGTGGGGGTGTCTGTCAGGTGGATTTCCTCCCTAGTGTTGACCAGGAAATTCCAGACTGACTGGTTAAGATTGCTTATCTGGAAGAGGCTGAAGTTGCAGTTAGGTTAGGTATTAAGTCTCGGTTTGGTGATGTGGGTGGGCCTTAGCACAAGTGATTCCATTGTGAGTCTACTTTCTCCTTTTTTAACACCTCCTCATTTCTGTAGATTCCATCAGCTCTCAGCCCTCCCTGGAAAGTTAGGAAGTGACCTCCTAGAGACAGATCCTGGGCACTTAGTCACCTCGTTTCTCATTTGGGGCCTTATCAAGGCAAGCAGATGTTGTAACCTTGTAATAATGTCCTGTGAGGGGTATTCTGGGGACTGTTAGTGCTATACAACCTCACCTTACATCCTGAGTTATTTTTCAACATATAAAAAGACTTCCCGTAGGTGATGCTGTCCAACCCCCTCAGCCACCAAATGAGGTAGTCAGGGGTTATCCTGTTTTGACCTAGGAGAAAATGGAGGCTCATGAAGGTACACATAACTTGGTCAAGACCACACTGCATTGCTGATCAATGCTGGAGCTGGAATTTGAACTCTGGCATCCTGACTCCCACCAGCCCCTGTGAGGCTGAGTGGGGCACCCATGGGTGGCTCAGGGGTCCATCCCCATTTACATGCTGTGTTGTTTCTGTGGGAAAGCTGTGTTCTGGATTGCAAACACTCACCGTTTGGGAGACAGCCAGGGTGTGAGAAGGGCCCCCCTTCATAGACTGTAGGGACCACCCTGGTCTACCATGTTGTTTCCAGGACGGCCTGACCTTACTACACTGTGCAGCCCAAAAAGGTCACGTGCCGGTGCTGGCGTTCATAATGGAGGACCTGGAGGATGTGCCCCTGGACCATGCTGACAAGGTGAGAGTGGCCTTGAGGCTGCTTGTCTTTCCCATTGGGTTTGGGGCTCCTGGGGCCACTCTTGCCCATTCCTTGAGTGCATCCTTTGAGCTGTGAGTAGTGCAGACTGGACCCCACCTTAGGGAACTGCTGGTCTAGAAAGGGTGTTAGAGCACAAATGAGAGGGACATAGGAGGAAAATGGTCAGTTCCCTCAGAGAGGTTCTGATGAGGACTAACTAGATAGGTTAGAGATGGGCGCTATTGCTTTCTGCTTCCTGGAGGAGGTGGCATTTAGTGAATGACCTGGATTTTGTTGGTAAGATTGGAAAGCAGGGAGATTTTGTAAATAGAGAGAAGAGCATTTTCAGAGCTTTAGAGGTGGAAAAGGGCCCTTTGTATGTGAGTTCAGATGGACTAGAATTTTGGGAGTGAGAGCCAGGGCCATGTTGGGAGCCCCTCATGGAAATCTCCACCAACCTCAAGCCTCAGGAATCTGTCCTTTATTCAGTAGACAGCAGGGAGCCACAGAAGGATTTCAGTGGGGGAGGGACCCCACCCAGTGGGTCTTGTTGGAAAGTTGGGTCTAGGCTTTCCAGGTAAGGTGTGTAGGACAAGGCGAAGGGAGAGTTGCTGGGGCAGGAGAGGCCCCTGCAAGCCCTGAGTGGTGGCTAGGTGGGCAGTGTGGGCGTGCCTCCTACAGGGTACAGAAGGGTCACTTTCTTCCCCTCCCCGGTCAGCTGGGAAGGACGGCGTTCCATCGGGCTGCTGAGCATGGGCAGCTGGATGCTCTGGACTTCCTTGTGGGCTCTGGCTGTGACCACAGTGTGAAAGACAAGGTACTGTAACTGGGTCCCAGGGGAGGTCCAAGCTCTGGGCTCCTGACCAGGGTGGGCGCTCTCTGGCAGCTGACCTGTGCCTACTTCTGACTCCAGCATGTTGGAAGGGCAGGCGGCTCAAGGACAGAGAGGGTCGGATATTCATCCTGCAGGCCTTTTTCAAGCACATGCTATGGGCCCGTCCCGTGCTGCGCGTGAGGAGCCCAAAGATATCCGAGAGACAGTTTTTCACCCAAGGAACCCGAGCTGCCACCCTAGTAGAAAGCTGTGATCAGGTGTGGGGAGCTGGGATGGCAAATCTGTTGGCTGGTGGTGCTGCCTGGAATGGGTTTGAGCAGGATTGTGATGCCCTTGGGGCTGTCTGTTGTTTCGGATGAGGGGAAGAGTTGGGGGGGGGTGGTAGCCACGCACCTGCTGGTTATTTACTTTCTTTGTCATTTAGTCATCTACTATGCTCATGGCAAAAATAGGATAAGAGGCCAGAGGAGGGAGCAGTTGGTTCAGGGTAGAGAGCTTCAAGCAGGATTTCATCAATCTGAGGAGAGGTGAGGGCTGGGCCTGAGGGGACTACCCTGAAAATGACTCATTTTAGTGGGCCATTGTGAATCATTAGGCAAGTATGTTGCAGCAAATTCTAAACAACACTTCCAATAAAGGGACAAACTCCATTATTAATCTTCTGATTAATGCGCTTGGCCAGCATAGAGGAGTTCTGTTTATAAGCTAGTGACAGGCAAATGCACACAGGGTCTTAGAACTGGAAGTTCCTTTATTGAGGACCAATTCAACCTTCTCATTTTATAGATCGGAGGTCCAGAGAGGGGGATGCTTTAGCCAGGGTCACACAGCAAGACAGAGGTTGGGCTGGGTTTGGAACCAGCAACCTGATGCCCAGCCCTGGGCAGCTCCCTCTCGTCAAGCTGCCTCCTGGGGCACTAAGCCCTTGGGGTTTGCACCGACTCTACCTGTCTACACTCATCCTTTTGGTCTTGAGAATCAGATCAGGCTGGTTTCCGTCATTCTGGAAATGGGCTGAGCAGGTCATGCTCTGGACTAGACTGTGTAGGATGTGGGCCAAGAACTGGGAGTACAGAGAGGAGTAAAGGACACCCCCTGCCAGGGTGCTTCTACCTCGGAGGTAAAAACATGATTGTATTCAGGGTGCCAGGAGGGCAGGAACAGCAAAACTGGAAAACAAGCAAAGCGCAGCTTTAATGAGCTTACCCAGAATCTCGCAGTCAGAAATTCTAGAAAGAAACTTTTAAAATTGCATGACCCTATTGGCGCCTGGGTTGCTCAGTCAGTTAAGCGTCTGCCTTTGCCTTGGGTTGAGCTCCCAGGGTCCTGGGATCTAGCCCTGTTTTGGGCTCCCTGCTCAGCCGGGAGTCTGCTTCTCCCTTTCCCTCTGCCCCTCCCCCATGCTTGTGCTCTCACTCACTCACTCTCAAATGAATACATAAAAAATTCTTTAAAAAAAAATTGCATGCCCCTGTTAAGTTTTGTATTTTCAGGTGAAAGATGTTTTCGTTTTGAATTTCATTTGGGCAGGAGGCTTAATAATATGCTTTTCAAGACCCAGTGCCGTTAAAGGTCTGACTCCTGCTAGGACCCCACAGCCTGCTAAGATGGTCCTGTGACTACACAGGGCATGCCACAGGTGTTGTGATGTTAAGCAGGCTTAGAAAGCCCAGAGGTAGTGATTAAATCCCCTGGGAATATCAAGGGGCTGTGTCCCAGAGATAGAGAGGCTGGGCATCCTCACAGGAGGAGGGGAGAGGACACTGAACCCAATGCCATGGCCTCCTTCTGCCCAGCTCTCCTGCCTCTGAGCCCCCTACCTGCCCAGATAGAGTGAGAGTGCTCTGTTAGGGGGGCTGTGCCACCTGCACCTTCAAAGAGCAAGATGTGTGTGGGACGCCTGGGTGGCTCAGTTGGTTAAGCCTCTGCCTTCAGCTCAGGTCACGATCTCGGGGTCCTGGGATCGAGCCTTGCATCAGGCTCCCTGCTCAGTGGGGAGCCTGCTTCTCTCGCTCCCTCTGCCTGCCACTCCCCCTGCTTGTGCGTGTGCTTTCTCTCTTTCTGTCAAATAAATAAATAAAATCTTGAAGAAAAAGAAAAGGGCAATATGTGGATATTTATAACCCAGAGGGAAAACAAAACCCTGCCCCTGTCTTCACAGCCCTGCTACTTGGGGGCACATATTGGCCCCCAGTGGTTCACCACTTCCTTTGTGTCTCCTCAAACACAGACTTCACACCATGGCCACCCCCTCCCCCAGCCCGGTCCGTGCCTGCAGCAGCTAGGCAGCTGTTTGCACATTTGCGGAGAGAGTGGGCAAGAAGCAAACAAGGCTGTTCAGGGGACATTTTGTTGTTGTCATTGAGGGGGTTTTTTTAAACTTAACTTTTATTTATTAATGCAATGTGGTAATGATCATAGAAGAAATTTAAATGTTTCATCTTCGATCCCATAGGATATAGCTGTTTTATGTATGTGTGGAGTTCTCATGAGGGGAGGTATGTTTATAGCTGCTTTAAGTACCACTTTGGCATTGGTATACGTTCACCCCCTCACTGGGCCCTTAAGAGTTCTGGTCTAATGTGCATGTTTTGATTTCTTCCTCAGGAAGGTGCTGAGACAGGCCGGGGCAGAGGAAAAGACCTTGAGCTAGAAGCCCCCATGACTGGTGTAGCTAGATCTGTCCCAGAGCCCTTCTGGGCTTGATGAATGGCTGAAGCTGGCTTGTCCCTTCTGATGCCTTTGCGGGTTCCCTCAAGGGCCCCTGCTCTGGTTCTCTACGTGTGGTTCTTCCTGAGAGACATACTTCTTCTCTGGCTGGCCCCTTCCAGCTCTCCTCTTTGCTGGGGCCCCTTCACCATACACTTGTCCTCTGCAGAAAAATTCCCTTAAAAAAAAAAAAAAAAGATTTATTTATTTTTAGAGTAGCAGAGGGAGAGGGAGAAGCAGACTCCCCGCCGAGCATGGAGCCTGATACGGGTCTTGATCTCATGACCCTGAGATCATGCCCTGAGCTGAAATCAAGAGTCGGATGCTTAACTGACTGAGCCACCCAGATGCCCCTGCAGAAAGATCCCTTTAAGGACAACCCCATCAGGCTGCCCTTGGCAAGAGCCGCTTCTGATACAAAGAACAGTGTGCCCTTTGCCACACCCAGGGTAGCCACCTCTCTTGGTTGTGTCACTGTCACCTTTAGACTTCTTAAGTGTGGACAACTACCAGCCCTGTGGTTCTCAAGTTCCAGGAGACACATGTCAATCTCTCCATCACAGTATTTACTCATTGAACAAATATTTTATTGAATGTCTGCCATGTGCCCCAGGCCCTATTCTAGGCACTTGGGAAACATTGGAGAACAAAAATAGAAATCCCTGCCCTTGAGGTGTTTATGTTCTATCAGGAAGAGTCAGACAATAAATAATAAGCATAGTATATAAGCAAATGATAGTGTTAAGTTATCAGTGCTATGGGGGAAAAGAGAAGGAAAAGTCCAGCAAGATCAGGGATTAGGAGGACAGAGGGTGGGAACTGCAGTTTTGTTTTAAGATTTTATTATTAGAGAGAGTGCGCGCAAGAGTGAGAGCACAAGCGGGGGGAGGGGCAGAGGGAGAGGGAGAAGCAGGCTCCCCACTGAGCAGGGAGCCCAACACAGAGCTCGATCCCAGGACCCCGAGATCATGACCTGAGCCAAAGACAGACGCTTAACCCACTGAGCCACCCAGGCGTCCCCAGAGTTGTGGTTTTAAGTAGTATGGTCAGCGCGACCACACTATTCAATGAGAAGCTACCATCTTGAATTGGGCCATGCAGCTGGCTGCCCCGGGCACAACCTGAGCACCAAGGAGAGTCCTTGGAGCTGTGGCCTTGAGCAGGGGAAGGGGATGGTTCGAGGATGGCTCAAAGAGGGACTGGCTTTAGACAGGGGCATGGTAAGTAGGGATTCTTTTTCCCCCCAAGTATTGTGTCTGCCTTCAAGTGTGAGGAAAGACCAGGACTTGGCCCTTGTAAGTGCCCCTGGTTGTAGTTTGGGGCACACTTCTCACAGGCAGGGAGACATTGGCCCAGGGTTCGGGGCTGCAGTTTTTCATCGACTTGCTCTGTGACCCCCGATGTGTCACTTCCCCTCTCTGGACCTCAGCTTCCATGTCTATACAATGAGGGGCATTTCCAGCAGGTCCCCAGGGCCTTGAAGGGTCTATGATTCTACCGGTCCCTCGGGAGCCCTTCTGCCTGCAGGAGGGGAATACGGCCCTTCACCTGGCTGCCAGCCGGGGCCACCTGGCTGTGCTGCGGCGGCTCGTGGACATCAGGCTGGACCTGGAGGAGCAGAACGCGGTGAGTCATCGCCCAGAGGATGCAGAGATGCTCACTCACTCCCTGCTTTCGAGGAATGGACGGCCCGAGGTGCAGCCTGATTTTCCCCTGCTAGAGGCTTCCTGGAGTAAGAAGGAATAGACAGAGAGCAGGGGGTGAGGCAGCTTGGAGGGGGAGAACGTGAGCAGGGATGTGGAGGTGGGAATCAACGTACCACATGCTCCTCAACGTGAGAAAATCAGGTACTGGGCTCAGGGAACCACAAATAATGACGCAGGTTATTGTCCTCAGTAGCATGGCCGTGGAGAGCTCCCAGAGCCCTGGAGCCCTAGTGGGAGGGGTCCCTCTCCTCTCAGGGTCTGGCTTCAGCCTCCCTGCCGTCCTCATACCTCTCCCTGTGTGTTTCAGAAAGGTCTGACTGCCCTGCACGTGGCGGCTGAAGGTGTCCACCCCGACTGTGTACAGCTGCTCCTTGAGGCCGGGAGCTGTGTGAACGCCCTCACCCAGGTAGTCAGTCCTCCCCTGGGACGGATGTCTGCCCTTGGCTTCTGAAGCCTAACTCTAACGGTGCCCACAGTAGCAGCCACGGTGATTCCTGAACGTGCGTGAATAGGGGCCCTCAGGCAGCAGGCCTGGGGTCTGGTCTTGGCTTCTCCACTGCGGGGCTCTGTGACCGAGGCCAAGTCACTTAAATTCTCTGAGCTTCATTTTCCAACTATAATAGGGGGATGATACGTAGTCACATTTTTATAATGCTGTGAGGAGTAAATACTCCTCCCAGTGCCTGGGAGGTGCTAGGAGCTCAGCACCTGTTGGTGTCTTCTTATTGCGGGGTCCTTGGTAGTTCATGAGTCCCCTTTATAACAATCCCTTCAGAAAAATTACCCCTGTTATACCGATGAAGAAACGGAAACTTAGAGAGATTCAATGACTTTCGTGGGTCACAAGCTGGCAAGAAGCAAAGCTGAGTCTGAAAAGCCTACTCCCCGGACTGCAGAGCTCATGGCCTGGAAGGTTTGCCCTGCCTGTGCAGGAGCCACACCAGTCCCCAGAGCTGGAGCCTGGGTCAGGCCTCTTCTCTCTCTCACTACTGACTCCTTAAGTCAGCCACTGGAAATTCTCTCCGTGTCCTGGAAAAAGGGGCGTTGTGGCCTTAGGTAGGGAGTTGGCGTTTTTGTTTTGTTTAGCTTTTTACTTTTAGATCAATGACAAATAATCTGTCTTGGCTGATTGCATGGCTTCAGGGTCTGGAATTCTCTATTTGTTCTAAATTTCAATAATAAAGCAATAATAATAAATAAAATATGCTAGCAAAAATAGTGAAAAAGCCCAGGAATTAAAATATGCTAGAAATATTTAACACAAAAGCAACCAAGGAGAAACAGAAGAACAAAAAAGACAGGAGACATACAGAAAATAAGTAGCAAAATGACAAACGTAAATTCAATAATAATATCAATGTTAACCCCCCTTCAATGTGAATAATACTTTATAAGTCACAAAACACTTAATTTGCAGAACTCCTCTAGCAGGTACACCTTGCTGCCCCAGGGTGTCGGGATGACACCAAGGCCCACCCAGAGGGTGGAAGCAGCTGCCCCAGGGCACCCAGCTAGGTCCTTCCATTGGCACGGTGTTGCTCTTTGGGCAGCAACCCTGTCTCTGTGCCCAGCACAGTTCTTAGGACTGGGAGGGGGCACAAGAAGTGAAATGTCAAGGCCATCTCCCCAGCAGCAGCAGCATAGGAGTTTAGGGACTGGGGAGGTCGTGTCCAGCTGGTGGTCATTGGCAGGGCTGGAGCTGCCCACTGCACTGGGCCTTGTGCTCTTGCCTTGGCTTGAGGTTTCTGGTAGTGGGCACATTCTACCTGGACACCTCCACCCCTCGCAGGGTCTCTGGAGTGGGGGCTAACCCAAAGGGAGTACATTTGCCATTGGGAGGTGGACTGTTTCCCACTCACCCTGTGCACTCAGTTCAGATAGGACTTTGGGGGGGTGACCAGCTCGTCCCAGTTTGCCCCATACCATCCTGGTTTTCAAAACTGAAAGTCCTGGGGTAACAGTCTGGGCAGCCTGGGACCCCTGATTGCTTAGAGGGGTCTGCCTGGCAGAGTTAGGGGGAGGGGGTATCTCATGTGAGATCATTGTTTGACTGGGGGTGCGCTTGGATTGAAGGAGGGCACTTAGAAGGCCCATCGGGATGAAGCCTTGCCCTGGCGCTGCCTGGCTCCTGCCCAGACATGCTGAGACCAGCTCTAGCGGGGCAGTGTGTGCCAGGTGGGGTTTGATCTGTGCTAGCAAATCTTATTTATTCCTCTCTTTGAAAACCTCAGAGTATACTCTGTGTGTCTTTACCAGCCTAGGAATTGTGCAGGCTTTGATGTATGTTCTGGAGTTTGTGACAGGAGGCAAGGAAAAGCCAGGACCACAGTGAGCTCCTTTTACTCATCACCAGGACTTGGCAAGGCAATTGATTTCTCCAGCCTCAGGGTTCAAGGGGTAATTGTCCCGGGGGTTGTGAGACACAAATGGAATAATGGATCCCAAAGCCCCCGTGTGAGGGGCTTTCAGGACATGGCACTGATGCCTGTTTCCCTCTAGAAAAAACAGAGCTGCCTCCACTACGCAGTCCTCTGTGGCTCTGAGGACGTGGCCCGGGCCCTCATCCACGCAGGAGGCCACACCAACGTGGCTGATCATGTAAGTGTGGGGGCCTGGGTTGAAGGGGGTCCCCACTGCAAAGTCTCCATGACCTCGCTGATGAAGCACAGCAGGGAGAGACGGGTGCTTTGGGCCCCTGGGGTTGGCATGAGGGCCAGGACTGCGGGACCCGGTAGCTAGCGTGAGGGAAGGTCAGATAAACTTCTAGCTAGAATAGGGTTAGCAAACAAGCTGCGTTTCCTCCCAAGCGAATTATTCGCTCATGTTCTCCACCCATTTCTCCATTGGGACTTAGTGATGGTCTTTTATGTTACAGTTCTAGCCTCTTGGTTGTTCATTTTTTCTTGTTATGTCATGATGCACTCACAGGCGACAGTATATCCTTGTGGTTAAGACATGTCCTTTGTCAGACAACCTGGCTTTGAGGCCTGGCACTGCCGTTCACATACTGAATGACCTTGGGCAAGTTGCTTTGACCTCCTTGGGACTTTGTTTCTTTATCTTTAGGTGCTATTATTATTCTCATTATATAAATGAGGAACTATCTATTGTTTAAATTAGAAAGAGGTCATTTCTTTTGTTTTTGTTTTTTAAGAGGTCATTTCTTAAATAAGCACTATATTTTAAATTATTCTAAGAACAATATAGCACAGTTCATTGGAATATGGAGAAAAAAGGCATCCCTCATCCCAGCACCCTAGTAAAGCAATGACTTTTCTTCATTCCCTTCCAGTTTCCTTCGGTATGTGTAGTAGCACCTCTAGCTAGAAAGGATCCAAGCTAAGGTGGAATTCTGGAAAAGGGGATGCTTAGTTGTTTTTAACCATCAAGACATCAGAATTTTGATTCATGTCCAGTGGAGACTGGTTTTTTGTTTTATCTATTTTTCTTTTTTAAAGTGAGCTCTACACCCAACATGGGGCTCAAACTCGTGACTCTAAGATCAAGAGTTGCATGCTCTACCAACTGAGCCAGCCGGGTGCCCCATTTATCTTTTTTTTTTTCCTTAAACAATTGAAGTTCAAAATAGCTAAGAACACTCTGAAAGAGAAAAGTGGGGTACGGGAGTTGTCCTAAATCCACATACCATAAAAGATTGCTAAACTTGATTATATAAAAAATAAAAACATTTTGCCTGGCAAAAGAGACTATAAGCCAAGTCAAAAGGTAAATGACAGACCAGATTCAAAGATAAAGGACTGAGTCTTTCTAATATATAAGAGTTTGTGCAAATTATTACAACATAAAAAACAACCCACGAGAAAAATAGCCAAACGATATGAACAGACATTTTATAGAAAAGAAATACAGATGACCCTTAAGAGAAATGTGAATTGATACTACCTGGACATACATCCACTCATCAGACTGGTACAAATCCCAAAGTTTTGCCAAATGTGTTGACAAAGCTGTGAGGAAGTAGGCACCATCATATATTACTGGAGCCAGCATAAATTGGTACAACCATACAACACAGCAATTTTCACAATATGTATAACAAAGTGCAAATGCATGGGCCCTCTGATGAAGCAAATCTACTTCTAGGAATCATGATATTTGTCTTTCTCTGACAGACTTATTTTGCTTAACTTAATACTCTCTAACCATCCATGTCATTGCTCAGGCAAGATTTCATTCTTTCTTATGGCTGAGTAGTATTCCATTTTATATATATATCTCACATCTTCTTTATCTATTCATCAATCAATGGACATGGGCTACTTCCATCATTTGGCTATTGTAGATAATGCTGCTATAAATATCAGGGTGCATGTATCCCTTTGAATTAGTATTCTTGTATTCTTTGGGTAAATACCTAGTAGTACAATTGCTGGGTTGTAGGGTAGTTCCATTTTTAATTTTTTAAGGAAACTCTGTACTGTTTCCCACCGTGGCTGCACCAGTTTGCATTCCCACCAACAGTGCAAGAGAGCTCCAAATTGGGGAAGTTTTTAAACAAATATATGAATAGATCTTAATGCTGAGGATGTGAAAAAAACAAGATGAACATTCTCCATCAAAAGTACCAGGGCTCTTGGAGAAACTTCTAGGACTGGGGCAGGAAATATATAGGAGGAATCTGGAGTGTCTTGCAATGACACAAAGTAAAGAAGTGCTCCATAAGAACACCGTGATGTACACACCTACTAGAATGGCCAAAAGCCAAAACACTGACAACACCAAATACTGATGAGGATGCAGAGCAGCAGGAACTCTCATTCATTGCTGCTGGAAATGCAAAATGGTACAGCCACTTTGGAAGACAGTCTCACAGTTTCTTACAAACTAAATCTACTCTTGAAGTCTGTGTGCAAGATGGCAGAGAAGGGTGTGAAGACCATCACTTTTGTGGCTGTGACCAGTGCTCTGCCCATCATCCAGAAGCTAGAGCCACAAATTGCGGTTGCCAATACCTATGCTTATAAGGGGCTAGACAGGGTTGAGGAGAAACTACCTATTCTGAATCAGGCAACAACCAGGTCGTTGCCAATGCCAGAGGTGTTATGACTGGGGCAAAAGATACTGTGACACAGCTGTTACCAGGGCCAAGGATTCCATGGCCAACACCATCACTGTGGTGATGGACAAGACCAAAGGAGTGGTGACAGGCAGTGTGGAGAAGACTAAGTCTATGGTCAATGGCAGCATTAACACAATCTTGGGAGGTCGGATGGTGCAGATGGTGAGCAGTGGAGTAGAAAATGCGCTCACCAAATCAGAGTTGTTGGTGGACCAGTACCTCCCTCTCACTGAGAAAGAACTAGAAAAAGAAGCAAAAAAAGTTGAAGGATTTGATACAGTTCAGAAGCCAAGTTATTACGTTAGACTGGGATCCCTGTCTACCAAGCTCTGCTCATGTGTCTACCAGCAGGCTCTCAGCAAGGTTAGAGAAGCCAAGCAAAAAAGCCAAGAGACCATTTCTCAGCTCCATTCCACTGCTAATCCGATCGAATTTGCCAGGAAGAATGTGCATAGTGCCAACCAGAAAATTCAAGGTGCTCAGGATAAGTTCTCTCTCTCCTGGGTGGAGTGGAAGAGCATTGGCTCTGATGACACAGATGAGTCCCACTGTGCTGAGCACTTTGAGTCACGTCCTCTTGCCCACCACCTGACTCAGCAGCTCCAGACCACATGCCACACTCTGCGGTGTCCAAAGGTTACTGCAGAACATCCAAGATCAGGCCAGTCCCTTGGGGGTGATGGCCGGTGACATCTACTCAGGGTTCTGCAACACTGCCTCCTTTAAGGAAGTGTTTGATGACCTCCTCACTTCCCGCAAAGGGCAGGCTGCAGAAAATGGAGTATTTAGATGATGTGATGGATTATCTTGTTAACAATACGCCTCTGAATGGGCTGGTGGGTCCCTTTTATCCGCAGCTGACCAAGTCTCAGAATGCTCAGGACCAAGGTGCACAGAAGGACACAAGCTGTCCGGAGGCCCAGCAGCCTGAGCACAGAACACGTTAAAGCTCTCCTTGTCACCAGTATGTGGTACAGCCAGCCGGAGGAGACTTTCTGTGATGCTGAAATTGACCTGCTAACAACTCTGAATTGGGGAAGCCAGCTAGCCAGAGGAAAGGTCCTCAGTTGTAGTCATTTCTAACTGGATTAAGAGCTTTGAAATTTTTGGCATTAGCAGATGAGCTCGGTTGTTTACCTGGCTGGTAAGAAAAGAATGATAGATTGGTCAGAGTGTAGCCAGGAGTTCCAGAAAGTTTCCGTGCATTTATGGTCTCATCCTATTATCATTGTTGCTGTTTGTTTGTATTGAATAAAAGCACCATCATGTGGGCTGAGGTGTCTGCTCTGGTCTGGTCTAAGCAGGCTTCATCTCACTGGTTTGTCTCACAAAGCATGCCTGTATAATTTTTTTAAATTATTTTTCATGAAGGAATGCACCCTATGAATTCAATAAAATTCACTGCAGAATAGATAAAAAAAAAAACCCTCACTCAAAGCTCTACAGTAAAAAAAAAAAAAAAATTAGAAAATGGACAAAACACCTGAATAGACATTTCACTGATGAGAATATACAGATGACAAATAAGGGTATGAAAAGACATTCAACATCATTAGCCATTAGGAAAGTGCAAGTTAAAACCACAAAGAGATATCACTACACGCCTATCAGAATGATTAAAATAAAAAATAGTGATGACACTAAATGTTGGCAAGGTTGTGGAGAAACTGGATCACTCTTACTTTGCTGGTGCGAATGTAAAATGGTACAACCATTCTGGAAAACAGCTTTGGAGTTGTTCAAAAAACTAAACATGCAGTTACCCTGTGACCTAGCAATTGCGCTCTTGGCCTTTTCCCCCAGAGAAGTAAAAACATCTGTTTGCACAAAAACCTGTACCTGAATTTTCATAGCACCTTTATTCATAATAGGCCAAACCTGGAAACAACCCAGATGTCCTTTGAAACGTGAATGGTAAGGGAAACTGTGGTACACCCAACTCATACAACTCAGCAATGAGAAGAAACTACTGGTGCATGCAACAGCTTGGATGAATCTCAAGGGAATAATGTTGAGTGACAAAAGCCAGTCTGTGAAGTTACATATGGTATGGTTCTGCTTATAGAACATTCTCAAAATGACACAATAGAGATGGAGAGCAGATTAGTGTTTGCTGAGGGTTAGTGATGGGAACGTGGGACAGAGGAGAGAATTATAAAAGAACAACACAAGGGATCCTCGTGAGGGAATGGTTCTGTATCTCGGCTGCACAGTGGGTACACGAACACGCACCTGTGATAAAATGGCATAGAACTAAACACACACGTGTACAAATGACGACGAGTGAAGCTGGGGGGATCGGAATAAGATAGTGGATGTTATCAGAGTCATTATCCTGCTTGGGATATTGTACCAGGGTTGTTGTGGTTTTTAAGATTATTTTATTTTAGAGAGAGAGGGCGAGCCTGCAGGGGAGAGGGACAGGGGAGAGAGAGAAGCAGACTCTGCACTGAGCATGGAGCCCAACTCTGGGCTCGGTCCCAGGATCCTGAGATCATGACCTGAGCAGAAATCAAGAGTGGGACGCTCCACCGACTGCACCACCCAGGAGCCCCTGTGCCAGGGTTTTGTAAGATGTTACCCCTGGGGGGAAGTGGGTAAAGGATACACCAGAGCTCTCTGCATTATTTTTTAACTGCATGTGAGTCTATAATTACCTCAAAATAAAACTTTAAGGTTCTTCTTTTAAAAAAAATTTAAGCATCTCTGGAAGCATACACATAATAGCAACAGTCAAGATTACCAGTGTCAGTTGTGGGGCGGGGGGGGGACAGCGCCTGGGTGGCTCAGTTGGTTAAGCCTCTGCCTTTGGGGGCGCCTGGATGGCTCAGTCGGTAAGTGGCTGCCTTCGGCTCAGGTCATGATCCTGGGGTCCTCAGATCGAGCCCCACATCGGGCTCCCTGCTCAGCAGAGAGCCTGCTTCTCCCTCTCCCTCTCCCTGCCACTCTGCCTACTTGTGCTCTCTCTCTCTGTGTGTCAAATAAATAAATAAAATCTTAAAAAAAAAAAAAAGCCCTCTGCCTTTGGCTCAGGTCCTGATCCCAGGGTCCTGGGATTGAGTCCCACATCGGGGCCCCCCTGCTCAGCGGGGAGCCTGCTTCTCCCTCTGCCTGCCACTCCCCCTGCTTATTCTCTCTCTCTCTGACAAATAAATAATAAATAAAATCTTAAAAAAAAAGATTACCAGTGGGGTTTAGGAGTGGGGAGTATGAGCAGATGGGTGATGGGGGTGGAAGAAGCCTTTTCACTAGGTACCTTGTGTACTTTTTGGTTCTTTTGGTTTTTATAAATAAAATGTAAAACAACTAAAAGCCATACTTGCTTTCTTTCCACTCCCTTTTCTGACCACATTCCCCCAGACGTGTTTCCAGGATGACCGAGGCTAGATCTAGAGTATTCGCTTATTTTATCTCCATAGCCTGCTGCTTTCTTTCTGGAAAGACGGTCCTTGTAGCTCTGACAAGTTTCCAGGCTCACCTGAGTCATGCGTTTGAGCCAATTTCAGTCTCTCCCCATTCACTGGCACAGCACACCTTTTCCTGGCCAGATTTTGATTTCACAGTCATCCAGCAATGATCTGAAGACTCTGTTGAAATTCTTGGGGTAGTTTTCCCTGGGTTTAAAAATTTTTTTCTAGATGTGTTTCAGAATCCTTTTTGGCATTTATAGAAATTTGGGTTTGGGATTACACTAAACTTGTAAATAATATAAGAGAAAATGGTCATCTTTATACTAATTTTTCACTAGGAGCATGAAGTCTTACTATTTCTTTTCTTTTCCATCCTCAGTCATGTTATATGGCTTTTATTTTGCCTTTGATATGTCCATTAACAATTATACTCTTCATAGATACTTTATAATTTTGACTGTCATAAAAAGGATATCTTTTAAAAAATATGTCATTTCGGGGCACCTGGGTGGCTCAGTTGTTAAGCGTCTGCCTTCAGCTCAGGTCATGATCTCAGGGTCCTGGGATCAAGCCCCGCATCGTGCTCCCTGCTCAGCGGGGAGCCTGTTTCTCCCTCTCCCTCTGCCTCTGCCTGCCGCTCCCCCTGCTTGTGCTCTCTCTCTCTCAAATAAATAAATAAAATCTTAAAAAAAGAAAAGGGCCAAACCTAGAAGCACTATATCTCCATACACCTCCCTACGTCCATCCCCCAGCACCAACCTACCAACCTGTTCTGGGCAGTCCTGGGAGGGACCCCGTGAATGATCCATGTGTCTGTCTCCTCCCCCAGCAGGGCACCTCTCCTCTGCACCTGGCTGTGAAGCACCACTTCCCTGCCTTGGTCCAGCTCCTCATCGACGCCGGCAGTGACCTGGATGCCACCGACAATGTAAGTGGTTACGGAAACCGTCTGGGCCCCAGGGAACCTCTGGGCACCCTCCCAGGCTGGCAGGGCTTGGCTGCCATCTCCTAGCATGGCTTGGAGTTGAGAAATTACTTTTTTAGTTTATAAAAAAGCTGTGTGAATATTTGTTGAAGGTAACATCATTTTATCAACCATTCCTCTATTTTGAACATTTTGGTGGTTTCCAGGTTGTTACCATGGTCTGGATAACACTGCAGTAAACATCTTCCTACGTACCACCGTTTCCTTTCATTGATTTTTCTTTTCCTTTAGGAAAATTCCCAGGACAGGGGTAAGTGGGGCAGTCTTGTGTCACAAGAGGCCTCTGAGTCCTGAAGTTGTGCTCAGTCAGGAGCCCTTTGAATCCCCCATCTCCACAGTCCTCCCCCTGACCACAGAGCCCTCAGTACCCGTACCTACAACCACGAATGGTGGAAAGCAACTTGGCAGGATACAGCATATACCTTCAAAATGATCAGTCTTTGCACTTTAACGAATTGAGCCTCAAGAGATACATTAAAAGCTCATGCACAAAGATATTTATTGCAGCGTTGTTTACCAGTCTTCAATTTGCAAATGGCCCAAATATTTAATAATAAAGAAGTGATCAGGTAGATTATGGGCTAGGTGTAGATTACTATGGAGGTGTTAAAAATGGTGTTTGTCATACTATGTGGACATGTTAGTAGAAAAAATGGATGCAAAATGTATATATGGGATGATCTCATGTAAAACCAACAAATCAAAAGCATTCTACATTAAAGACTAGAAGAAATATAGTAGGATTGTTACAGAGGTTGACTTAGCTAGCAAGTGGTATTTTTTCCTTTATTCTTTCTGCTTTTTTGTTTTTACCAAGTTTTCTCTGGTATTGTGTTTATGACTAAACCCAGCTTACTTTCTCCCATAACTTTTGGATAAACTTGTTAAGGCCCAGTTAGGAGTGGATCCACCTTGGACCTGTCCTGGCTTTGAGCCTTGGGACACTTGTACATGCTTTTCTACTCCCCTGACCCCTTGGCTTCTTCCCCAGAGGCAGCAGACGCCCCTCCACCTTGCTGCTGAGCACGCCAGGCAGGACATAGCGGAGATGCTCCTCGTCACGGGGGTTAACTTAAACCTGAGAGACAAGGTACCTCCCAACCAGCCTCCCTTTCAAGTTTTCATGGCTCCCTCTTTGCCAGAGACCCTACTACAAATGTCTCCTGCTCTCAGACTGTTCAAGGCTTCCCATCCTTTGTATACTAGCTCAGATGCACCCTCCACCAGGAAGCCTTCCTGCCCCTCCATCACCTTCCCCTTCCTCCTCTGAGGTCCCTTAGGACTTGGCCTGCCCTTCTGCTGGTCTAGAACTGTGAGGTGGTTGTCTTCTGTTTCATGGGCCCTCAGACTTTGAGCTCCTTGAGTTGCCAGGTGGCCAGGGGGAGAAGGAGTAGAGGAGCGGTACCTCACTGCCCCACAGCCCCCTACTTGTGGGTCAGGGGTGGGGAAGCTTCCTGGCTCTTTGTGCCTCTGGGGTGGCTACTCCCTCAGGTGGCTGGGGAGTCCAGATGACCTGAGGACTTGGTATAAGGCTAAGGAGGTCAAAGGCTCATGAGGGGAAGGGGCTTGGATACATGGCCCAGTCCTTGGGATGGTGTGCGGAAGAGGTGGGGGCAGGAATAGACCCTGAGACTAGACCTGGGAGGGGGCTCCCTGCCTTGACCTGGGCCCCAGGGCAGCCGGCCAGGTGCGAAGAGGAACTTCCCAACGCCCTGCACGTGCGTGGGGATTAAGGCCAGCCCTGTGCGGGAGGCCTGGAGCAAAGGGCCTGGGTGGGGTGGGCAGACGTGACCTGATGAACCCAGTCCCCTTCTCTGGGCTCTGGTTTCATCTAAAAAGCAGGCCAGGTCTTGCTATTTCACAGGTGTTGTTGAGGAGTTATGCAGGCTGGGCTTCATATGCTCTAAGACTTCCTAAATTATAAATAAGAGGCGGTTGCTGGGATTATTGCCTCATTCGACCTGTGCCTCCCACGCCCCTCGTCATGCCCAGAAAACCTTTCTGCTCTCCAGTGTAGACTGCTGGAAACCGCTTTCTTGGGGGCAGGAGCGTTTGCAGCCGATGCTAGAGGCCCCCTTCTTACTTCTTTCTTGCAGCAAGGGAAAACTGCCCTGGCGGTGGCCACTCGCAGCAACCACATCAGCCTGGTGGACATGATCATAAAGGCTGATCGCCTCTACACGTGGGAGAAGGTACTGACACCCTGCACGAGGTCTGTCCATGTTGCGTTGCAGAGGCAGCGGCCTTGGCTCGGGGTGGTGCTGGCTTTGAACCCCAGCCCTGACCAATTCAGCCCCGCCCAGTTTCCGAGGAGGTGATAATCTGTGCCTTACCTACCACGAGGCTTGTCTGTGAGCATCTAGAGATGAGTGAGCACCCAACCACACTGCAACAAGGCAGACCGGGGTCCGTACCATTGTGGAGATAGTACCGGATGCTGTTAGAGCTCCTGGTTGCTGGATGCATGGGCGCATGCCTGCGTGCATGAAGAAAGAGATGGCAAGTTGGTTTCAGCTTACTGCCGGCTCCAGGTGACTGGAATTGCTGCTGGGGGTGTTGTAGTCAGGCAACTTTCTGAGCCCAGAAGGAAAGTGTGCTGGGATTGATTAGTGATGCTTGCTGAGGAATTGGGGAGGAAGAGCAGCAGATGTAAGGCCATGCTATTCCAATTGTCAGCAAATGGGGGTCGGGTGGGGAGTTTTTTGATGTCTTTGAGGTTGTTTTTATACATAGAAAATAATTTTTGCATTTACTTCAGTTTTAAAAATAATTTATTACAAATTTTAAAACCTAGTTTTCCTTGGGGTGCCTGGGTGGCTCAGTTGGTTAAGTGTCTGCTTTCTGCTGGGGTCACAATCTATGATCCTAGGGTCCTGGGATGGAGCCCTGCATCAGGCTCCCTGCTCAGCAGGGAGTCTGCCTCTCCCTCTCCCTCTGCCCCTGTTCATGCATGTGCTCTCTCTTTCTCTCTCTTGCTCACTCTCTTAAATAAATAAAATCTTAAAAAAAAAAGAACCACCTAGTTTTCCTTAAACTTATAAATTCATTTTATAAATCTTATTCCATTTATACAACTGGTATTTTTTTAGGAATTTCCACTTTCAGGGAAGCCTTTTAATTAATGTTTGGACCCATGTTTAAAATATCTTAAACATTTTAAACATTAAATTAAATTTGATAGACATTTTTTAAGCACTTTACTTCCTAAATTCTTTTCCTTCTTTTCTTTTTAAAGAGGGAGGTGGGGGCAGAGGGAAAGGGAGAGAGAAAATCCCAAGCAGGCCACGGGGCTTGATCCCACAACCCTAAGATCATGACTTGAGCCCAGATCAACAGTTGGACGCTTAACTGACTGAGCCACCCAGGTGCCCCCTAAATTCTTAAATTATCCTAGTAAAATCCGGTAAATTAAACCTATAAAGTGAATCTCAAATATCTTAAACATTCCAATATTGTTTGCAAACTTAGTAAGCTTCTCTTGTACCGCTCAAAAAAATCACTATTTCAAAATCAATTGATTAATAACAAATTTCAATAGGAATCATAAGATATTCTCTTTCACAGACATGCTAGATTCTCAGAAACATTACAGCTCCTTTGCATACAACAGGTTACTCCTAAATGTAACCCCAAAATATTAATACCAAGAGTTTGATGAACTGATTCATCTCTGTGCTTAATTCTAACACCTCAGACTTTAAAAGTTCTCAACGCTAAGGCAGCAGCTCAGCTAGAATCACAACCCCCACCCCACCCCCGGGCCAATTCAATCTGAGTCTCTGAAGTACGGGTCCAAGCATCGGTAGTTTTGTTTTTTATTTATTTTTTAAAAAATATATTTTTTAATTTATTTATTTGACAGAGAGAGACACAGCCAGAGAGGGAACACAAGCAGGGAGAGTGGGAGAGGGGGAAGCAGGCTTTCCACCGAGCAGGGAGCCCGATGCAGGGCTTGATCCTAGGACCCTGGGATCATGACCTGAGCCGAAGGCAGACGCTTAACGACTGAGCCACCCAGGTGCCCCTTGTTTTTTATTTTTACTTATTTTTTAAAAATTTATTTATTTGACACAGAGAGAGAGAGAGAAAGCACAGGCAGAGGGAGAGGGAGAAGCAGGCTCCCCGCGGAGCAGGGAGCCCCATATGGGGCTCGATCCCAGGACCCTGGGATCATGACCTGAGCTAAAGCCAGAGTTTTAACCAACTGAGCCACCTAGGCGCCTTAAAGATTCTATTTTTAAAGATTTTTTTTGAAGATTTTATTTTTTAAATTAATCTCTACACCCAACGAGGGGCTCAAACTCACACCCCCAGGATCGAGTCTCACGCTCTACCAGCTGAACCAGCCAGGTGCTCCAAGCATCAGTGGTTCTTAAAGCTCCCAGATGATCCCAATATACAGATGCAGCTGGGAACACTGCTGGGGAACCTCCCCACGTGAAAGCCAGTCTCCCTGGTCATCACGTCACAGGTGATTGGCCAGACACTGTTGACCAGGATGTAAGATTTGCAGCTGCGGATGCCAGAACTCACCTGAGCTTTTTTAAGAACCAGAACTCTGTATCCACATCCTTTAGAGGGGCTTACTTAGGCTTTTGTGGGTTTAACTTATGGTATCACATAGTTCTTTTGTAATTTCTCATTTTATCACCTGCTTTGCATAGAAATTCTGTAATCCTGCCCTTCACTACTTGTTGGGATTCAACAGATCTAGTTAGTGCATGATCCTTGGCTTGACTGGTGTTAAGAGCTGCTGAGTCCTTCTGCTGACACTTGCGTTGTAAGAACACAGAGAAAAGAGAGGAATTAGGAAGGCTTCCTGGAAGAGGTGGCCTGTGGGTGATCTTTGGATTGTGGCAGTGGGGTTGAGGGACAGGCAGGTGAGAAAAGGAATTCTGGATGGAGTGTGAGCGGCTGGGGTTCCACAAGTCCAAGCAAGGCACAGAGTGAGAAACCAGAGTCGCAGACATGAAGCCCCAGGCCTGGATGCCTGCCAGAGCCCTATCCAAACTCCCAAGGGAGAGCCTGGCAGGGATTTCCCCCCAGGTGGCAGCTGCACTTTGGGGATCTGCTCCACAGGATCACCTCTTGCGCAGGGACCCCAGGGATCCCTGTGGGAAGAACTTGACCTTTAAGCAGGACCATCGGCAGGAAGGGCGGCAATTCTCCCGTGTGCTGTGGCGACTGGCCTCCAGGGACCTGCGGCCTCATGAGTGGAAGAAGCTCGCATATTGTTGGGAATTCACTGAGGCCCACGTCCACGCCATCGAGCAGCAGTGGACAGGTACCGCCCTGCCTCTCCCCACCCCAGAGTGACCAGTGTGTGGAGAGGTGGGGGCACTATGTATTAGGCTTTCTATGTTTCTGGGGGGAAAGCCCTGCAACCCACAGCCTGATCACAGCAAGCCACATGCCATCGCCAACATCCCAAATGCCTCTTTATCCCTCCAAGCCTTTGCTCAGGCTATGCCCTCTGCCTCTCCCTCCCCATTGACCTGTAAACTCACATTCTTCATGAATTAGCCCAAGCTGATACCAATCATTCACACACCAAACTAAAGTCACTCCCTATAAAAAGGAGAGGACCAGCTATTGCCACCATTATTTAGTGTCTGCCTCGAAATGTTGGCCCCGTCAGTTAAGCATCTGCCTTCAGCTCAGGTCATGGTCCCAGGGTCCTGGGATCTGGGATCGAGCCTCGCATCAGGCTCCCTGCTCGCTGGGAATCTGCTTCTCTCTCTCCCTCTGCCCCCCACCCCCCATGCTTATGCTCTCTCTCTCTCCTCTCAAATAAATAAAATTAAAAAAAAATGTTGTCCCTGGTACTAAGGCAGAAAACAGAAATAAGGACTGTAAATATTAGAAAGGAAGAAAGAGATTTATTAACTTCAGATGCTATAATCCTATACACAGGAAGTCCAGAAGAATCAACTGAAAAACTCAATAATTCAGTGAAATGGCTAAATATGATAAAATATACAGATACCATGGTATTCTTGTGTACCATCAATAAGTGGGGAAAATATATAGAGGTATTTTTGAAAAGCTATTCCATTTGCAATAGTTTCTAAAAAGTATGAATGGCATATGAGTAAAATAAAAATTCAACTATAAAAAAGACTTGTTAGGTGGAATGACATTCTATATTCCTGGCTAGAAAAAGTGTCAGGTAGACATTGATTTTTCCCAAACTAGTTTAAAAATTTGATTTTTTTTAAAGATGTATTTATTTTAGAGGGGCTCCTGGGTGGCTCAGTAGTTAAGCGTCTGCCTTCGGCTCAGGTCATGATCCCAGGGTCCTGGGATTGAGCCCCTCATCCGGCTCTCTGCTCAGCGGGAAGCCTGCTTCTCCCTTTCCCACTACCCCCTGCTTGTGTTCTCTCTCTGCTGTCTCTCTCTCAAATAAATAAATCTTTAAAAGAAAAAAAAGATTTATTTATTTGAGAGAGAGAGATCAAGCGGCAGTCTGGGGGAGAGGGAGAGAGAATCCCAAGCAGACTCCTCACTGAGTTCGGAGCCCAGCGTTGGGCTCGATCCCACAACCCCAAGATCATGACCCTGAGATCATGACCTGAGCCGAAACCAAGAGTTGGACGCTTAACTGACTGAGCCACCCAGGTGCCCCTGTTTCAGTTTTAATCAAATCAAAACAGGTTTTTGAAACTTGACTAAAGGATTCTAGAGTTCACTTGAAAGAATAAAGAGGGAATGTTTAAAGATTTTATTTACTTGAGAGAGAGCACATATGAGAGAGCACAAGAGAGACAGCGTGAGCTGGGGTTGAGGGGCAGAGGGAGAGGAAGAAGCGGACTCCCCGCTGAGCAGGGAGCCTGACGCTGGACTCCATCCCAGGATCCTGGACCATGACCTGAGCTGAAGGCAGCCGCTTAACCAACTGAGCCACCCAGGCGCCCCCAAAGAGGGGCTATTTAAATGAATATTCTGCAGGGGAAGGTGAAGAGGATCTAATCCAACCAGACTCAACCTTTTATAAAGCTCAAATAATTAGCATAGAGAGATACCTGGCAGAAAAATATGCACACCAGTTAGTGGAATAGAGCAGGGAGTCCAAACGTAACCTCTGTGTCAGATAAGAACTTTCAGAGAGGACAAAGGAGCACGGGTAAATTATGGGGCTGGGAGCAAGGGACAGTGAATAAATGGGCCAAATGAAACCACTCTGCCAAAGGCAGCCCCATGAGGAAGTGCCTGCTGAGGGCCCGGAGGGGGCCAGAAAGTCAGAGGACGCAGTGCATGGACTGACCTGGCCCCAGTGGCTGGGAGAGGAGACCTACCTAGTCACAGAGTGTAGTAACAAGCTCACCCCTCCTCCCACACTGAAGATCATGGCCGTACGTTGGAATCATCTGGGAAGCCTTAACACCGCTCAGTGCCCAGGCTACGCCCAGACCCAAGTAGGTTGGAATCTCTAGGGAGGGAATGGGACCCAGATGTCAGTGTTTTTTGGAAGGCTTCCCGGGGGTTTCCAGTGAGCACTTACAGCTGAGAACCACCGGCACAGGGGAAAGAACGTGGCCACCTCTGTCATGCACTAAGCCGGTTTTCTCATCTGTAAAATAGGACCACTTGCGGGCAAGGCACAGATTATTGTGAGTAGCCAGAGATGCAGGGAATAGTCCTGTGCGACATGGGGTCACAACAATGAGTGCCAATTCTGTCTTCAGAGCAACACCAACAGGATGCGTGGTGGATGCCCAGGAGAAAGCCTGGGGCTGGGGAAGTTCTAGAGTCCCCAACATAAAACCTCTGCCCCAACCCCATCTGAGCCTGTCCCTTCCCTCCTGTCCCTATCTCTGGGCTGAGCTCCACAGCACCTTGGAGAAGGGCCTGGCTCTTTCCCACCTGGGCATGTGCAGGAGGTGGTGCAGGGCAGCTTAGAGCTGGCTCTGCCAAGGTGGGCTCGGTTGGCTCCTTCTCTTTCTCCCCTCGTGGCCCTCAGGCACCAAGAGCTACCAGGAGCACGGCCACCGGATGCTGCTCATCTGGCTGCATGGTGTGGCCACAGCCGGCGAGAACCCCAGCAAAGCACTGTTTGAGGGCCTCGTGGCAATTGACAGGAGGGACCTAGCTGGTAAGTGTCCCCTGCTCAGGGCAGCACTGGCCCCCCCTGGAATGTGACAGAGCCCCCGAAAGGTCTGCTCAGACCACAATGTTGTGGTTCTGGCTCTGAACCTTCCAGATTCCTGGTCCTAGCCTTGTCTACAGGAATTCAGGCAGACCCCTGGGCAAACCAGTGCCTCCTGGGCCCGGTTTCCCCACCTGTGCCCTGAGGGTGCTGGCTCAGGTGATGCCTGCAACCTTCACAGCCGCAAAGCCACTGATGCTGTCGTCTCCTCCTCACTGGCCCTCTGTACTTTTTTTTTTCCCCTAGCTTGGAGTAAGGCTGGAACAGCCTGCAGACTTCTTTTCCACTTCTTTTCCAGACTCTTTTCCAACAGTAGGACATATGGGCCAGAACTGGCTTAATAGGAGTTGAACCAGTTCAATCTGGCAAATAAATCAAATTTCTTAAGGCCATCACAACCTTTTGAGTCTGTCCATTCCAAAAGCCTGGTTTGAGATTCTGAGCATCCTGTGGAACTATCAGGCAAGCGAGATAAAACGTTCAGTACGAATCCCTCGTTAAAAACAAAATCAGCTTATGCTGAAAAAGCCTTAAATACCGTGACGTCCCCTGGCGTGGTGCATTATGGGGCACGGGACGGGGTCTCAGGCGGTCAGCAGTAGTAACGAAGGCTCTGTCAGTCAGGCACTAACCGTGAAAACATGGCTAGCATGTCCTAGAGAGGAGAAAGGAGAGCCCCTTGTGTGGTGGGGAACTCACAGCTGCTGCAGGCAAGGTGGGAAAAAACTCATTGCAGAGGGGAGGCATCAGGGACTTTTTTCTTTTTCCAAAATGGTCTTAAATATCATTCTATCTTCTAGCACAAACACTGGCAGGCAATTACAACAAAAAACCAGCCCGGTGAGGCAGAGCCGAGGCAACATGAAGCAATAGGATTCTTCTCTCTTGCAGAAAGCATCAGGAAGAAAGCAAATGCCGACCCGAGGGCCCCCAGCAGATGCACGGCCATGTAACCAGAGGGGCCAGACCTTCAGGGGCATGGAGCCTCAGAGTGGGGGCCACTGAACAGAAGAGGACCACCACTTGAGGGCTTAAAAAAAAAAAAATCGCCGTAACAGACCTCCGGCCGCTTGTACTGAGCCACTGGCGCCGCTTGCGGTCTCTTCCACAAGCGCTGGTCCAGGGGCCGGTCCGGGTTTTGCAGGTAATCCCTTCCCACAGGTATGGTCCTTTATAGCTCGGAGCCTCACAGCAGCCCCCTGAGATGCAAGGGGCATCTCTTCAAAGAGGACACTGAGGCCCAGGATGGATGAAGCAGCTAATCAGCTGTTGCAGTCTCTCCAGCCAGCACTTACAAAACCGCCCGCCCGTCACCCACTCACTGGCTTTTAATGAATGCTGCGCTTACTCCACATCTCTCTTTCTGTCCCCAAGCTTATTTGTACACCGTGACAGTTCCAGGAGGCACACACTCTTTTTCTCTCTTGTTTTAGGATTTTTTTTTTTAATTTTAAAAATTTTATTCTGAAATCCTTTCAGACTTAAACATTACAGAACCAGTACAAAGAATTTCTGAATACATTTCACAATACAGCTTCCCCAAATACTAACATCTTACACAATCACAGCCTAATTTTCAAAACCAGGAAGTTAACAGATACCGTACTCTTAACTGCTCTTCACACCTGATTCCGATTTTGTCAGTTGAGCCGTTCATGTCCTTTTTCTGGACCAGGTCCAGTCCAGGATCACACACCTTACATTTAGTTGTCATTCTTAGTTTTACTAGCCCCTTACAGAGGGTCACCTCTCCAGAGCAGCACCATCTGACAGAACTTTCTGTGGTGACAGGAATGTTCCAGATCTATGCTATCCAATACATTTACCCCTAGCCACCTGTGGCTGCTGGGTACTTGAAGTGTAGGTAGTGGGACTGAGAAACCGAATGTGTAGTTTAATTTGAATGATTAGAAATTTAAATAAGTTGGGGCGCCTGGGTGGCTCAGTCGTTAAGCATCTGCCTTCGGCTTGGGTCATGATCCCGGGGTCCTGGGATCGAGCCCCGCATCGGGCTCCCTGCTCCGCGCAGGAAGCCTGCTTCTTCCTCTCCCATTCCCCCTGCTTGTGGTCCCTCTCTCGCTGTGTCTCTGTCAAATAAGTAAATAAAATCTCAAAAAAAAAAAAGAAAAGAAAAAAATTTAAAGAGGCATCTGTGGCAAGGGGCAAGCATACTGGGCGGCTCAGCTGGTGTGGAGCTTTGCTTTCAGGTGCCAGGCCAGCATGGGCTGCTCTGGGGCTCGGCTGCACTGGTGAGAGCGTGGCTCCAGGAAGCTGCGACTCTGGAAGCCTCCCCGTGGTTGCATAGATGTGGAGGCTATCTGTGCAGGATAATAGCCTGGAAGTTCTGCCCCCAAGCTCTTTCTAATTTGAGCTCTCCCGCATGTGGCACAGTTCTCTGTGGCCAGTTTAGGAGCCCACGTCTTAGAAAAACTCCCCACAGGGTTACCCGCTGGGCCTGAGAGTCCTGGGAGGTGGACAGAATAAAGCTGTTAGCGCTGAAAGGGGCTTCAGCCATCACACAGGGCCAGAGGGAGCTGACAGTGGTGCAGTCCTCTGAAAAGCAGCTGCCATTCCGTCTGCCCTAATGACAAATGCATTTGCCCTCTGACCCAGCAATCCCACCAGGAGGAATTTATCCTGCGGATAAACCTGCAAACGCCATACTAATACGAATGCAAATAAATGTAGCAGAAACCCTGTCGTGCACAGGGGTGCATGAGAACTCTGTGCTGTCTGCTCAGAGGTTTTTTTTAACTGTCCCTATTAATAATTTTTAGAAACCACCTAGAACTTATGAAAAGAAAAGGAGGCTTTGAAACGAACCTGTTTTACAGGCAATAACTTGTAGGCCTGAGGCCTTAGCGTTCACAGCCAGATTCAGACCCCTCAGTGCAGCATGTGGACCTCCGTGCCCTTTCTCTGCATATGCTGTGGTTTTGTGTTTTTTGTTTTTCATTTTCTTAAGTAGGCTCCATGCCCAGAGTGGGGCTTCAAGTCATGACCCTGAGATCAAGACCTGGGCTGAGATCAAGAGTCGGACGCTCAACTGAGCCACCCAGGCGCCCCTGCATGTGCTTTGTGGAGGGGGGCGGAGAAACTTCTCTTCCATTTATTCCATTTAGGAAATGTATTTTGTACCACATGAAACTTAGACCATTTGGATGAATTCTGCAAAATAAATTTTGTATTTTTTTTGAGACAAAAAAGCAAGTTCTTAAATAAAATTGAAATATTGAAATTCATCTTTCGCATTCAGTATTTGTTTTGTTTGGGAGACGTATGGCAAAATCTCAAGTCAGACAAGCTGCTGTGTATTGGTTCTGTGTAACCGTACCACTCAACTCACCATGGCCAGTCTGTATTTCCTGAGTGTCTTCTGTGCCAAGCAGTCTGCTGGGAGCCGGGGTACAGAGCTGAGTAGCCACAGTTCCTGCCCTCTGGGAGCTTGTGATGTTGGGGGGTGGAGGAACTGGGACACCAATAAGGTACTGTCATGTGGTTGGTGCTAGGATGGGTGTGTACAGAGAACTGTGGGATTTGTTCTTCCTTGGGTAAGGGAAGGAGGAAGGGAAAGAGGAAGGGGAGGAAGGTCTGAGAAGCTCACAGAGAAGACAGAAGTGGGGAAAGCACATTCCAAGCAAAAAGCACAGTCTGTGCAATGCACAGTGGTGTGTAGATGGATCTGTTTGGGGAATGGTGTGATTGGAACACAGGAAGCATGCAAGGAGGAGAGATGAGCTGGAGGGGCAGGAGGGCCTCGCTCTTTCAGCCTCCAATGAGACTATTCCAATGGGCACTCCTAGCTCCAGAGCCCGCTACGTGGTCCGCTGGTGCTTGGTCAGGCCTGTCATAGCTCAGCTTCTCCCATGACCAATCGGCTTCCTTCCACAACCTCTTTCCTTTGATCCTAAATAACCACTTTGCTCTCAAAGTTTCATCTCGGTACCTGCTTCAGCCTGAGATGTGGGGATGGGGGTGGGGTTCAAGATGGCTGAGTTTCTAGCTGAGGAATCTGGGGAACAGTGATCCTGGAAACAGAGATGACAGTTTAGGAGAGAAGGGGCAGGTTTGGGCAGTGGGGACATAGGTGTGCCTGTAGAAGGCTGGCCTGATAGGCCTGTTAGGCATTCAAGGCCAGCTGAAAAATCAGTCGGGGCTGGAAATGGCAGTCATCGGGGCATGGAGCCAGGGAGTAGTTCAAGCTGTCAGGGGGAAGTGGCTCACACAGGGAGAATGTGAAGAGAAAGCAGAGGGCAGTCCCACAGTCCATTGCTGTGCCAGGTGAAGAAGGGGCTGCTGACCATGTGCAGCCTGGCCCAGCCCACAGAAGCTCCCCATTGGTTGGGAAGTAGCCTCAGATGCTAACAGTTAAAAACATTAAGCTCTACCTTCACGGCTTCCAGGTGTTTCCATAACTCCCAACTGTCCTTGAGGCACAAGGCAGTCAGAGCAGACACTGGCCTATGTGGAAAGACCACCGCTGCTGTTAGGAATGGTCAGACTCAAGTTGGCGTCCCAGCTCTGCACTTACCCTCTTGGCCGCTCCCAGCCTCCAAGACCTCCCCTGTAAAAGCAGCTTAACCAGGGTTGTGGTGGGGGTGAAATCGGAAAGAGCATGGCTAACTCAGTGTTCTGAAAACTTAAAGGGAAAGAAGCACTGATGCTGATTTTTTGGTCTAAATTGTACCTCAGAGAAACCAAATAGTTGGTGAGGGGAAGACTTAAAAAAAAAAATCAGAGAACTCTAGTTAATAAATGGAATGATAAAAATTAGAGTTATTGTCACTGCTCTGCCCCCTCTAAGGACACAGAGCATCTCTGCAGAGATCAGCACTGGCTGGATCTGGCTGACAGTGCCTGACCCCTCCCAGCCATCTTCACGATTCAGGGACAACGAGATGTTACGTGCCTCCCGAGCTGACACAGTGGGAAGCACACAGCTCTGCCTATGAAGTGTTCCCACCCAAAACACTGAATTTGAACCTGACTGACCTCCAGATGTAACTATCAGTTTATGGGGAATACCAGGGACATAGAAACAAGTTAAAGGACACTGTGAGCCTGTAATCAGCCAAATCCAGACTGTGGGGAATTCTGTAGAGCAAATGAGCCTGTTTCTTCAACAAATTAATGGCAAAAAAAAAACAAAAACAAAAACAAATTAATGGCAAGAAAAAAAATAGGAATTTACAGTTTAAAAGAGATTTAAGAGACATTCCCACTGAGGGGGAGACAAGAAGGTATGAAAAGTGCCTGGCACATACTAACAGCTCAATAAAGAAGAGCTACTGTTACTTTACAAGGAGCAAACTGCACTTTAGTGAGATTAAGTAACTTATCTAATGTCACAAAGAACTGTCCAACAACACCATGGTCTGCTTCTCAGAAAGTTCTATGTCTATGTAGCCCAGTTGGGCAACTACAATAATCACCAAAGCCACTCACTGAAATTGAATTTTTATTCCAAATGACTGTAATGGCTAGAAAGACAGCAGATAAAACAGAAAATGATCTGCTTACCCGGAAATTAGAAGTAGTTGATTTTGGATGGAGAGCAAACGGTGGGGTGACAGACAGCCTTGGCCCTTGGCACCAAGAAAGCATAAACATAACCAATGTCCTTCTGATACACAATCTGGATGTGCAGCATTTACAGCAAATAACGTAACAAGAAAGAAAGGAGGAAAGAAAACGAAAAAAAAAAACCCCACAAAATCCCAAACCTCAGAAATCAACATTCACTTAAGAACACAGTGGTGAGAAGACTTTTGGTAGCAAAATTTTCACAATTCTTAAAATGGGAATCTTCAAAAGTACTTCCTCAAATTCGAAAGCTAAAAAAAAAAAAACCAAAGGGGGAACAGTTACACTGGTTCAGAAGAGCTGCCACCTGTCACAGAGATGACAATCAGTCCTACTTCCAAACACAGTGATAACCGGTGAACCCAACAATGGAGCAGAGGGGCCGCCAGGCGGGCACTCACTCTGCTGACTGGATAAGAACTCTCTGGCCCGCTCGTCATCAACAGGCAACGCCTCAGCTACTGCTCCTCCTGACCGATGCTGAGGCTGCCTTTCTGCACCTCCAGTTCCTCAGCGCTGACCATCGACGGGTCAATGGCTGCGTATTTGGTGCCATGGAATTGTAGCAAATGGATCTGCAGAAACACAGGGTCATTATTTTAAATGCCACGACAGCATATAAATGCTTTATACTTCTAAAATTACAGAGTCACACAGACGGATTAGAGAAAAATTGGAAAACACAGGAAAGTCAAAGAAGTATTTTGAAAAACCACAATTTGGGATTTTTGCTCCCTATTTACTATGTGACAGGTCTCTCCAAGTTCGTACAAACTCTTCATGAACATCTTAAATGGTGGCACGCTGCTCTATGAGTAGGTGTTTACCCTCCTGCTTTGCTGCTGCGACTCAGGTCCTTCCCATCCTCTGCTGTTCTGAGTAAGACCATGATGGCTGTCTCCCTGAATCAAGTTTTTTTGAATTTAGGGTCCTCTCCTTAGGATCACTGCCACAAGTGGATGGCAGGACCAAAGGACGTGACTGGTTTTTGAAGCTCTTGATACTTCTTGCCAAACTGCCAAAGCAATAATTTCTCACTGCTATTTTAATATCCATTTGGGTAGAGGATGAAGTGGCAGTTTTTGTTAGTTTTTGCCTGTGTGTGTGTGTGTGTTCTGTGTTTGTTTTTCTAAGTTTTATTTATTTAAGTAATCTCTATAGCCGACATGAGCTCGAACTCACAACCCCGAGATCGGGAGTTGCATGCTCTTCTGACCGAGCCAGCCAGGTGCCCGCCCCTGCGTGTGTTTTTTAATGCATTAAAAATGGATCAGGAAGTTGCTTCATGAAGGTGTCCTGCTCTGACTGAATTCACTGTATCCAGGAGGCAAGGTCACATCACAGGATGTGGCTACTTCAGTATGTTTGGATGCGGGCCTGCTGTTCTTAGAAAAGAGATGGTAGGCAGAGAGTCATGTGACTGTCTCTAATATACCCACTTGAATTCTGCTATAAATTATTAACGTAAACCATCTTTTTCAAGTGAATGCCTCATTCCTACAGAGAATTCTGTAGTTCTCTTATTCCACCATCAAAAAAAAAAAAAGAAGCTTTATGTTTCAAACTGTACACTTTGGGTTCAAAGAGCTCTGGCTTCAAAGCTGGGACTTACCTGTACATAAAGATTCACCTCTGCACTTCTGCATAGGTATGGGAAATTGCCTCCTGTTTTAAGGTGAGCCCTCCGGGCATTAGGATACAGTTTGTACATTTCTTCTTTAGCTTCAGTTGAAAGTGCACTCTGGTCAAATACCTTTAAAAAAAACACAAAGCTGAAGCCTACCAGTATTTTAATCTGTTCTTTGCACATTGTGGAAAGTGCCTCCCAAAGCATTTCTTGCTTGTGAAGAGACACCGCTGAGTCCCTGGCCAGCCTGGGCCATCTCCTGCTCATCCTGGTGACTCTAACTCAAACGTAAGCTATGGATTTTGTTGTCAAATGTCTCTTGCATTCACTGGGGGAAAAAGTCTATCATGAATTTTTTCTCCTCAAACATAGCTAACTAAATTAAAAGAATATTAATAATGAATGCCAATTAATTAAAAAAAATCACTGAAATCCCAAAAGAACTTTTACATTTTATTATTACTTAAAAACAGTTATATAAGTAGTATATGCTCAGTGAAAAAAAAAAAAAATCCAAAAAAAATTTTCAAGAGTATAAGAAAAAGTCCAGATCCTTTCCCGGGGGGAGCCACTGTTAGCAGTTTGGAGTATATAATTCTAGACTTTTTTGTTTTTTAAAGATTTTATTTATTTATTTATTTGACAGAGAGAGACACAGCGAGAAAGGGAACACAAGCAGGGGGAGTGGGAGAGGGAGAAGCAGGCTTCCTGCTAAGCAGGGAGCCCGATGTGGGGCTTGATCCCAGGACTCTGGGATCATGACCTGAGCCAAAGGCAGCCGCTTAACGACTGAGCCACCCAGGTGCCCCATATAATTCTAGACATCTTTTAATGCCCACATAAACTTATGTTTGCACACATACAAACAAGTTTACAGAAAGTAATTTTTAAAATGAAGCACACACACACAAAAAGCATCTCCAACGTGCTAAAGCTTATACACAGTTTTCAGTGACCATGTACCCAAGTGGTGAGCTCAGCTTTGAAAGATGGGCAAGCAGTGCAAATGCACCGTGAGGACCAAATATTTTACCAGGAGCATTGAAAAGCTCGTTCTGTGTCATGGTAAGTGTCGAAATGTAGAGATTACAGTGAAGAATGAGAAGTTATTATTTACGTGCCTGTAATGGATAATTTCCTGACAAAAATCAATTCTTAAAAATATGCTGATTTTAGCAATACATCCGTTTATGAGGCAAAATAATTATATGATTTAAAAAAATAAGCCAAAACCACAATGAAATACCACTGGGCATCCATTAGAATGGCCACTGTCAACAAACAGGAAATAACAGTGTTGGGGAGGATACGGAATAACTGGAACCCTCGGGCACTGGTGCTGGTGGGAATGTAAAATGGTACAGCCGCTGTGGAAGATGCTATCTGGTTCCGCAAAAAGTCAAACACAGAATCACCATATGGCTCGGCAATTTCACTTCTAGGTATAGACCCAAAAGAAGTGAAAGTACATACTCAAACAGGTATTTGTACACCAATACTCAGAGCAGAATGATTCATAACAGCCAAAAGGTGGAATAACCCAAACGCCCATCAACAGCTGACTGGATAAATAAAATGTGGTATGCACTATAACAGAATATCAGTCAGCCTTTAATACATGCTACAACATGAATAAACTTTGAAGACATTCTGCTAAGTGAAATAAGCCAGAGACAGAAGTACAAATATTATGGGATTCCACTGACATGAGGTGCATAGAATAGTCAAATACATGGAGACAGAAAGTATAATGTTGGTCACCACGGTCTGGGAGGAGGAGGCACTGGCGAGCTAGTGTTTAATGGGTACAGAGTTTCAGGTTGGGATGATGGAAAGTTCTGGAAATGGATGGTGGTGACAGTTTCACAACATTGTAAATGTACTTCATGCCACTGAACTGTACAGTGAAAAATGGTTAAAATGGTAAATTTCATTATGTATATTTTACCACAACTCAAAAGTATAAGCAGCAAGCTTCTGTGCTAATTAGACTTTATGGAATTCTTGATTCTCTGCCCCCCGTGAGGCAACTTTTCTTTGCTGCACAGATGTGTAATAGCTAAAGTACAATCTTGGGTGATGACAATAGCAAAAATACATCAAAATGGATAAGGACTACCATGTTTGTTTATGTTTATTCTGATTTCAATGGTGTTATTCCTACCAGGGAAAATATGGGACAAGCAATAAACTGATTGTTTTAGAACTGAAAAAGCTGGGGGCGGGGGCAGTTGTCAAAAAACAAAACAAAACAAAAAAAACCCCCAAGGCAGCATTTGAAGAGGCGCACTGAAAAATTATATAATAATTATGAGGAAGCTCTTGAAATATACATTTAAAAAGGTAAAGCATCTACTTTACTTAAAAGGAAGCTTACATCCATAATGGTCACAGGGATGTCCCGAATCTTATGAGGTTCCACGTAAGAATTTTGACAATTCAGGGTAAGTCTTGAAGCCAGTTCACTCTGACCCAAACTTTCCAGCTGCAGGAAGAAACACAAGCAAAGTTTATGAATTCATTTTGTGCCTCACATTTATATGCAATCCACAGATAATATCTGCACTTATAAAGGTGGCATGTGCGGTGGGCCAGATCACCAGTGAGGAAATACAATGTATCTGAGAGCCCAGCACTGGGCCTCCCAGCTGGTGGCGTTGTTCTATTCTAGGGCATTCAATAGCCCTCACCCTGAACTGCCTCTTCAACCAGGTGCCTGTGGGCAGCAAGCCACTTCCCAAAGCCCCACAGGGACAGATCAACATTTTAAGAGATTTTGGAGCTGAAAGAGACCTCAAAAAAAATCACCTAGTCCCATAGCCCCTAAATGTAAGTCTGCACACCTGCTACTTCAGACTCCCCTTGGGGAGAAGGATGGGGAAGTCTGTAGAGTAAAAATACAAATTCCCATACCCAATGCCCGGGGATTCCAGTTCAATGAGCTGGTGAGGCCTTGGAATTCTGTATTTTTTTAAAGTAGGCTCTGCTCCCAACATGGGGCTTGAACTCATGACCCCAAGATTAAGAGTCATACGTTCTACCAGCTGAGCCAGCCAGGTGTTCCTGGAATCTGTATTTTTAAAAGCTCCCCTCAAGTAATTCTGATGAATTACTTACCAGCAGTAACATCTGTTGGGCATATTAAAGTAAATATGGAAACATCTTAACAAACATCTCTAATACATACTCAATGAGACAGATATATCATCAGGAACCAAGGAGACATGAAAATTCCTACTACAAGGTGTCCCCATTCCAATGCCATGATCCTTACCCTGTCCACCATAAAATCAATAGCATCAGCCATCATAGGGTCCACTGGGCCAGATGAGAAGTTTCCGAGAACAATTTTTTTGAGCATAAATGATGGCATCAGCCAAAAGCTGTAAAACAAAGACCTGATCATTTAAATCTGTTAAGACTACACAAAAATAGCCAATATTCATTCAATACTTAAGCTTTGTATTAGCTGGTACTTAGGATCTAAAGATAAAAAGACCTAGTCTCTTCTTTCAAAAAGCTGTTCTTGAAGCATCTTGTTTTTATATATATTTTCCCGAGCTCCCAAAGAGTTATGGTTTTATATGATTAAAGTTTTGAGAATTTAGAATAATTATAAAGCAGTATTTCAAATATCTTTACCAAGGTAGACATTTTGATAATTCTAAGATTTTTTTTTTTTTACCTAATTGGCCTTATTTCCAATGGCTAAACTATTTCCTTTAGAAAACTGAAAACTTGGGGCACCTGTGTGGCTCAGTCAGCTAAGTGGCCGGCTCTTGATTTTGGCTCAGGCCACGATCTCAGGGTTGTGGGATCCAGCCCCCGCCTTGGGCTCTGTGCTCAGTAGGGAGTCTGCTGGAGATTCTCCCTCTCCCCACCCTCTAAAATAAGTAAATAAATCTTTAAAAAAAAAAAAGAAAGAAAGAAAACTGAAAACTTAAGATCGTTGTCAACCTTCAGGTTTATATCACCTTTGAATGACTGATATTTCAAAATAGCAAAATGAAAGAATTATTGTACCTCCCAAAGTCTGCTACTAGTAGATTCAACTGGGCTAATTCAAAGCAATTCAATCTATGAATTTCTATATGTGATTTTTAGTTGGTATTTATTTCATTAATTACAAATATCGAGAGCCATTATGTAGGGTAAAAACTGCTTTTTCTAAACCTAAGCTGAAAATGACTTATAAAAGGAGCAGACGACCTTCTGTGATGCGTGTTCTCCATGGAATGCTTGTTGGGAGTTGAGCTAACCTCACAAGGACAGCTGGTCACATTTCATTACTTTTCTCCATCCCGCCCCATACAGCTTCCCTATCTTCTCAAGGCGATGCTGCCTAGGTACCCTCTGTAGCCAACAGGCAGACCCTGTTGGCTTTGCCGGCCCCGGTAGCCTCAATGTGTGGCATGTAGCAAGTACTCAGATACCTGAGAAAGTGTAGCTCACATGCAGGAGCACAAAGTAGGGGCAGTCTTGGCTTCTGACAATTAAAACAACATTAAAATCATCAAAAATAATCAATGAGCTTTGGTGCCTTGTCTGGACATGAACTATTTGTAGCTAATGTATTGTCGCACAACTGCTCAGCAAACTACTGAGGTAACATCAGGAGAAGCGTTTAAAAAGAACAGAGTACAATTTTTTTTTTTTTTTTAAGTAAGCTATACACCCAAAGCAGGGCTCAAAACTCATGACCCAGAAATCAAGAGTCGCACGGTTTACCAAATGAGCCAGCCAAGTGCCCCTACAATTTTAAAGAGATGTGAAAACCATGAAAACAATGCTCACTTATAGCATTCCGTGAAAATCTAACATACAGGTATGTTTACTCACTGGGCTTTTTTTTTAGGGTAGAGCCTAGCCTTGCTAGCAATGAAAGAAACCACATTAAGTCAGCTTTAAGGTACTATTAGATACTGATCGAACTACTTAAAATGGTATCTTCAATGACAGGATGACTCAAAGGAAACAAGCACCCCACTGGCTGCCCCACAAAGCGTTCCACCATTTCCATCATTCTGAAAGCTGACTACTGTTAACGTGTCATGATGTGCAAAACGTCTGCTGACAGACTAAATGTTCTATTCCCTCTATTTTTGGAGAAACATCTCAAGGAAATAACCCAGAAAGGGAAGGAAAAAAAGTAATTTGTACAAAGATTTATAGTAGAACCTGATGAAAAATTGGGGGAAGCCAAATGCCCAAAGAAACTGTGACAATCAATAGCACTGTTTACACAGTAAGTGGAACAAGCAGAACTCTACATTAGTTATACAGGCACTGAAGGGAAACTATAAGAGCACATGACTGTACCTTAAACAAAGCTAAACAATATAGAGTAATAGAAATAGCTGAATTCAGAGTTCTTTCCATTCTTTTCTTTTGCAAAGGTGACTGTTTCTAATTTTATTTATAAAGATTTATCTATTTATTTGAGAGAGAGAGAGAGAGAGAACGAGTGAGAGAGGCAGAGGGAGAAAGAATCTCAAGCAGACACCATGCTGAGCACAGAGCCGGAAGCAGGGCTTGATCTCACAATCCTGGGATCATGACCTGAGCCAAAATCAGCAGTTGGGGGACAGCTGGGTGGCTCAGTCATTAAGCGTCTGCCTTCAGCTCAGGTCATGATCCCAAGGTCCTGGGATCGAGCCCCGCATCGGGCTCCCTGCTTGACGGGAGGCCTACTTCTCCCTCCCCCACTCCCCCTGCTTGTGTTCCCTCTCTCGCTGTGTCTCTCTGTCAAATAAATAAATTAAATTAAATTAAATAAAAAAACAAACAAACCAAGAGTTGGAAGCTCAACTGACTGCACCACCCACACCATCCAGGTGCCTCTGATTTTTTTTTTTTTTTTTTTAAAGATTTTATTTATTTATTCATGAGAGACAGAGAAAAGAGGCAGAGGCAGAGGGAGAAGCAGGCTTCCCGCTGAGCAGGGAGCCCAATGAGGGACTCGATCCCAGGACCCCAGGATCATGACCTGAGCCGAAGGCGGACGCTTAACCACCTGAGCCACCCAGGCACCCTGATTGTTTCTAATTTTAAAAGCCAGGGAAGTTTCAGAAGTTAGAAGCAGATATAACCCCTACGCCCTGCTCCTTAGTGCAACAAAAAAAACCCCGAGGGTCAACTTTTTAAAAATTGCACGGAGCAAAAATCATAATTTTGGCCAAACGTTTACATTCTTACCTGTTTGCAGTCCAAGTTTGGTTGAAGATAGAGGTGTCACTGAAGGAATTGCAGAGGATGAGAGAATGGACTCTGGGAGATTTGTGTGTATACTCAGCAAATTTCTGAGCCAAAAAGCCTCCCAAAGAAGCCCCAAAAAGATGAACCTAATTGCAAACAAGCACAAGAAGGATACTAAAATAATCAATCCTGAACATAAATACCCCCCAAAAAAGTTGTTTTAGTAATCACCAACCACAGAATATAATGTCATCACTAGTCATTAGGCGAAATATCTACAGCAGTTCAACATATAGGAAATATTGTAATTAAATACTATTTATATACATCCCGTCAAGAAAACAATTTGTATACAAATACAAGTTTAAAAAAAAAAATTATCAGGGCACCTGGATGGCTCAGTCATTAAGCGTCTGCCTTCGACTCAGGTCATGATCCCAGGGTCCTGGGATCGAGCCCTACATCGGGCTCCCTGCTCAGCACGGAGTCTGCCTCTCCCTCTCCCCCTGCTTGTGTTCCCTCTCTCTCGCTCTGTCAAATAAATAAATAAAATCTTTAAAAAAAAAATTTTAACTACAGATTGCACTAGAAAATGAAACCACTTAATAATTTGTTTTTTTTTAAAGAATCTTTTTTTTTTAAGATTTTATTTATTTATTTGACAGTGAGAGAGCGAGCACAAACAGGGGGAACGGCAGGCTGAGGGACAGGGAGAAGCAGGCTCCCTGCTGAACAGGGAGCCGATATGGGACTCGATCCCAGGACCCCGGAATCATGACCTGAGCCGAAGGCAGATGCTTAACCGACTGAGCCACCCAGGTGCCCCCTAATTTATGTTTAAGAAAACTATGATTTGGTAATTCTACTCCTAGGTACATACTCAAGAGAACCAAAAACATATGTCCACACAAAAACTTGTACACGAACGTTCAGAGCAGTGTTATTTCTAATAGCCAAACAATGGCAACAATCCAAACGTGCATCAACTGACAAATGGCTAAATAAAATGTGGTACACCTATACAATAGGGATATTATCCAACCATAAAGAGGAATATGAAGAACTGATACAGGCTACTACTTGGATGATCCATGCAAACATTACACTAAATTAGTCAGTTAGAAAAGATGAATATTGCATGACTCCATTTATATAAAATACCCAGAAAGGGTACATTTACAAAGGCAGAAAGTAGAGCCAGTGGGAGGAAGGGTGAGGAGTGACTGCTAACGAATACGGGGCTTCTTTTTGGGGTGAAAAAAAATGTCCTAAAGTTGACTGTGGTGATGGCTGCACCTATCTGTGAATATATTAAAAACCATACTCACACTCATACTTTAAAAGGGTAAATTGTATGGTATGTGAATTATATCTCAAAAGAACTATCTTTTAAAAAAACAAAAGACAACACCAGCCTTTACAATGTAAATGTTGCCTTAAAATCACATTTAAATAATTAGTTTTAGGAGACTCACTTTATCCAGTTGTAAATGGTCTAAAAGTTTCCTGAATCCGTCACAGAATTCAAGATGGTCCCAATAAACTGGATACTGCAACTGAAGCAATAACAATCATTAATTAATAACAATATATATATGAAAAATTTAGGACTCCCATAATAGCAATTCTCATTTGCTCAAGCTCTGCTCCTTATTTAAACTATGTGAAAATAAGCTCTCACCTTCTTCTAAACTTTAAAATTCACATTTTGCCTAACAGACCAATTTAAAAAAAGAATAGCACACTAGTGATATTATGTGAATAACAATTTCAATTCACATCTATTTCCTTTCCAAATAGCTAAGAAACTCTGAGGTTCATGGATGAATAGGGCTGAACCCTTCCAAGTAAAGAAATACTGTTTGCCCTTAAATCCAACTTAATTATAAATTATCGCTCTAAATAAAATTCTGTCTAGGGAGAATTCCCTCTCTTTTTGGCAGCATGACTTGAAGGGAGTGTTCAATAAAATTGTTCCTCTTTTTAAATTGACTTAGTAGTCATTCTATCTGATTTCTTGTACTTTTATTTGTGACCAAAAAAGTATGGTGCTTGACCCTAAGTAGCCTATGAATGCTGATGAGGAGGAAAAGAAATGCAAGTCACTAACTCCTTTTGAGGGGATTCTAGCTTGTCAACTAAGAATTCCCCTCTCTTTAATAATAAGTAAAAGCTGCCTGACAGGCTGGTTGTTTTAAGCACTTAGATTCATTTTGTCATTAACAAATCGCTGGACTAGACACTGCCATGTATATAATAGGGTAATTTTAGATTTGATGTAATTATGTTACTTTTAATATTAAAAATTTCATTTGTAGATAAGATTCCACTATTCTGACAGGATGGAGAACAGCCTCTCCCTAGCAGAAAATTTGAGAATTTGAGTCAGATGATAGAAAAGAAAGAAGATGCTATATTTTTAAATTTTATTTTAAATTTATTTTTTATTTAAGATATTTTTTAAAATTTATTTATTTGACAGAGAGAGAGCACAAGCAGGGGGCAAAGCATGCAGAGGGAAAGGGAGAAGCAGACTCCCCAGTCAATGAGGAGCACAGAGGCCCATATGGGGCTCGATCCCAGGACTCAGAGATCATGACCTGAGCCAAAGTCAGGTGCTTAACGACTGAGCCACCCAGGTGCCCCAAGAAGATATTTTTATGAAGCCTTTAATTTAAAGATATCTATGCCCTAGATAGGTGATAAACTTGTATACCACTTAACACACAGACACACACACATACATATACAACTGAGTACAAGTAAAACTGGAAATCTGAATAAGATCAGTGGATTGTATTAATATGAATACCCTGGTTATGATATCCTACTATAGTTTTGTAAAATGTTACCATTGGGAGAAACTGGGCAAAGAATAAAAGGGATATCTCTGTATTATTTTTTGACAACTGCATGTGAATCTATAGTTATCTCAATAAAAACTTAAATGAGAAAAGGGCCTATGCCTTTTAACTGTGAGATACTAACAAGTATCTAATAAGTTTTAAAATTTCATGGAGTTAGGCGCATAAGGACAAAATAACTTTGAAGATGCTACTGGCCTTTTTTATTTTATTTTTAAAATTTTTTTTAAAGATTATTTATTTATTTATTTGAGAGAAAGAGAGCACAAGTAGGAGAAGAGGGAGAGGGGGAGGGAGAAGCAGACTGCCCGCTGAGCGGGGAGGCCAACACGGGGCTTGATCCTGGGACTAAAACCTGAGCTGAAGGCAGATGCTTAACCATCTGAGCCACCCAGGCGCCCTTCATTTTTAAAAGATTTTATTTTTAAGTAATCTCTACATCCAACATGGGGCTCAACCCAAAACCCCGAGATCAAGAGTCACATGCTCCACTAACTGAGCCAGCCAGGCACACCTGGCCTTTTCTTTATTCATTATCTAGCTAATGAAATAAGGAAATCCCACATCAAGAAGCCTGAGGGCAAGAAGAATTTTCCATCCAGAAGGCAAAGCCATCATGACCTGCCAGTTTGGAGCAATAAACACAGTCAACTTCAGACAGTGCTCTAAAGTGGGAGAGACGCCTGTAGCCACTCAGTCTCCCTGTCCCCGGCTGATTAATAGTGGCCACCAGGAAAGGTACTCTCATGTCCTAGGCTGCAGAGGACTGGGATGAGTGTGGTTGCCATCATGCTCTCCTGAAATGCTGTCCGTCAAGAGGAATTTATAAAAACCCAGAACAAGGCAGGATTATGTTGCAGAGATTCAAAACACACCATATGAGGAATGATTAAAGAATGTGGAGAATTTTGCCAGAGAAGAAAAGACCTCGGGGGAAGGCAGCAGGCGGTGGTGATCATAACTAGTTTTCTCCAAAGGGCTGTCAGGAGGAAGAACTGGGATTTGTTTTGTGTGGCCCTAGTTGATGGTAAACCCAGTAGAATTCTCAGTTACCTTCCAAGAGAAGAGATCTGGTCCGACTTTTCTCTCCTTCAGACAGTAAATAAATAGTAACAGTAATACTCCCACAGGGAGACCTGTTTAGGTGTTACTATTCCAGCTTCCAGAAACAACTGCCAGCTCAAAGCCAAAGAGTCTCTGCTTCCTGGGAAGTTAGGAGACCAGACTCCACCGTTACACAGTCGGAGTATGGCACAAAACTAGTCACAACAGCGCCTTCCTCGCCTACACTGTTCTCCCAGAAGAGACTTGAGAATGATCAACAGGAAACTAGATGTAGCCCAAACTCAGTAATAAAATAACAATTAGAAACAAAAACTTCTTAACCAAATGCTGAGGGTATGGGCATTATAATTAATAAACCTCATCTCAACTGTTGAAGACTTACATTAAAGCAAGCTTTCAGTCACCTGAGTGTTAGCAGACCCCTTTGCTGTGTAAGAGTGCACGTTCAGCTCCCCTGGTGGCATCGGAGTTATGAACTAGGAAGGGAAATGGAGTCAGAAGACTCAGGCCTGTTCTCCGCCCACCACCTAATGGCCATGACCCGCCACGATCCCCCAAATGGCCTGGACCTCCATTTCCTTATCTATAAACAAGGCCAATGCTTCCTACTGTTCAGACTTAAATAGAATGTACATAAAAGCGGGGCACAGAGGTTTCCACAGAGGTCTGTCCCCTCTGCTTCTCTGTATGTCCGTGTACTGTGCCGCCCTCCTTTAAAAGGTTTTATTTCACATTTAAAAAAAGGAAAACAGTATCTTCCTTCAATTAAAAAAAAATGCCCATTACTATACTTAATTAGAAACAGAAGCACACACATACAAAAACCCCCACGAAATGTGGACTCGAACTGTAATACTGAATCAATAATACTTACAGCTATAACCCGGTAACCCCATCCAGTCAAAGCCAAAATCTGCCGGAAAAATACATCCGCAGTTCCACTGACAGGGGGAAGAAATATCAGAGGACACCTGATATTTCTGGGGCCTGCATCATACAGCGACCATATTTTACTATCATCATCATCCACGATAATCTGGAGGGAAAGTTGTAAGAAAAAAAATGGAAAACCTTATGGATTTGGTTTTATATTGTTACTTTACACTATAATTTCTCTGACAATTTTAATGCCACTGCCTTGGTTGTGTTACAAGGTACCCTGGGGATCACACCAGACTAGCATGTATAATAAACTGCTCTGGTCTCTTTTTCCCTCTTCAGTGCTAACATATTACACAGAATTGCTTCATACTCTTCCAAAGAGCTGTTTTTTTTTTTTTTTTATCAGGTATTAATTTTCTTTTCTATCCATGATTCTATGAAGCCTATTTTGTTTACCATTAAAAGAATAAACTCTGTATATGGCATCTTATTTCTTCCCCATACTTCTGGCTGTGTGTGTGTGGAGGAGGCCATCTGCAGAGTCATTCTCCAGCGCTGTCCAGAGGGGAAAGACTCCAGGCTCTCGGACAAACTAGGGAGAGACGGTACCACTCAGGAGATGCTTCTGGAAACTGATCCAGACCACACCTCTAAGGGGGAGACTTTTGCTAGAGAGGAAGGACGCTGCAGCCGTAGGTGTCCCTGTCCTGAAAGGATGTTTCAAACCAGTCTTTAACAGCCACTGTTAAGAACCAGTGGTTCTTAACCCAACAGGGAAAAAAAAAGAGCATTAAATGAGCTGAGACAAGTCAAGTGCTCAGCGCTGAGTTTGGCAGATATTTTGTGTTCAGTGAGTGTTGGTTATTAGTATTATTCATTGCATGATCGTTTACTTTTTGTTTTCTTTGGCTGACTTTTTGGTGGGATTTGAAAAAGTACATTAACTTTCTGAGCTTTTGCCAATGCAAATCAATATTTATCCTACTTTTACGTTACAAAATTCCAAGGCCTCCGGGTTCTATTTTCTGAGAGCTCTAGCTGGCAGTGCTGTGGGCCCATGGTGTCACTGCGGATGGCAACGCACTGGGATCATGGGCATCACTGCGAGCAGACAAATGGGGCAAGGTAAAGTCCAGAGGACCCTAACAATTCCCTTTTGGACTTCCCAAGGTAATGGATGATGACAATAATATCTCATGCTCACGTTCTTGCCCTTTGTATTTTGCCACTCACAATTTTGCTTTTCATTGTTTTTTGGGTTTTTTTGTTTGTTTTTGATATGATTGTGGTAAAAATCTCTAAATGACTTTTGACGGTACATACAGTAAATCCCAATCTTGTAGTAATAACACTCATATGAGATGAGATATTCAGATCTCTCAAATTTTCTAGGAAATTATTTCAATAAGCCATCTGGAATAAGTTTATCACTTCAATGTTCTCAGAGTTCTCTGAATGGCAAATGTCAAAATTCTATTTGATAATTTTGAAGACACAGTATCTCTTTGATAATTTAAAATCTAGCACCACAAAATTTCAAGCAAACTTATCATGACTCGGGCACCAGACCTGACAGCTGGAGAAAGTTACATCAATGAAACTATTCGCTGTAACTACTTCTAAGAATATTTCAATAAGTTTGGGTTGTTTTGGGTCTGGTGATCAGCTTGCTGAGAAAGTGAGTCTGTCAAGAAGAGCTCACATGAGTTACTTGAGGGAATGGGACAAGGTAGAGGGACCTCAGGAGCCAATTATCTTGTAGCATGGGCAGTGTTTCCCAGGAAACAAGAAGGAAGGGAGGCTCCTTTTGGTAAGCAGTTAAGTACTTCTGGTTTTGAAGCCAGATTAATTTGATTATAATCCAGATCCTACCAGGCTGTGTGACCTTTAACATGTTAACCTCTCTGGACCTCGGTTTTCTCATTTGTGAAATGGGCATCACTACCCACTTTATTAATCCGTTGGAAGAATTAAATAAGGTATCTGGGGACGTCCTACAACACTGCCAGTTACATAGCAGATATTCTGTTTATACTTGGAGAACTGTATCTCAAATTCTATATGGAGAGTAGTTCTGTTACTAATTCGAACCTGCATGGTACCTCCACCGATGTCTACCCTGACAAAATGGTAATAACAGAGATGCAGAAGATTTTCAGATCATAGTACTCTCATACTTCTGCAAAGGGATCAGCAAAGATTTTGCTCTGTGGTTTAACTAGCTTTTGTCTAGTGTGATCCCCAAACATTTGTGATTAATTAGGGACTCAGAGTCAACAGTCAAACTTCAATATAAGTGCTTAGGGTTTTGGACATCCCAGGCAAATAAGGTTTCCTGAAGATGACTACCATTGCAAACAGGGGACCTATAATGTGACCCAATGTAAATCTTAAATTCGAGGAACAGGAAAAGGCTTTATAACAGAATCCGACTGCACTTTACTATGTAGTTGCCTTACTGCAAGCTTTCCACTAAACAGAGTACACATATTCCCGCTTGCTTGCATACAGAAAAGCAATTATAAAATAATGAGTATAGTTATACCCACTTTTACTCTTGAATGAGTCTCAAAAGTTGACTGTACTTGACAAAGAGGTGAACTTTATGCTCTGCAACCCACAGTCACGATACTTGGCAATAACCTTTACTCTCAAACACTACTAAGGCATAACATCTCAGTCACAGACAAAAACAACACAAGATTTTGCAAATAAGAGGTGTAGTAAAACCATACATACCTTTTTAAGGGGAACTGTACTTCTAAACCAGTTATAATCAGGAGAGACTTTAATCTCTCCCATGATTAGCTGAAATGGAGGTTAACCCTGAAATAAAAGCATGTGATGTTTCATGTCAAGAATTCATGTTTACATCAGAACTAAATGTAGGGTCTGGTCTAGCTATACCAACAATACTTTAAACGGTAAAACCAAGGAAATGGACTATTTTACCTCTCAGTATTTACTTAAGCTACACAAAACTGTTGCTAAATCCTATAGTCCTAGAGCAGGAAGGGGCCCTGAGAGATGACGACTCCAACTCCCTTAGCTCCTCCAGATGAAGAATCCAGTCTAGAAAATTTAAATGACTTACCAGAGATCTCATGGCTATTGCAGAGCTAGGACCAGAGGCAGGGGAGTCTCTTCTGGTGTCAGACCGCCTGTCCTAGTTAAATGATTGCAAACTCTGTTGACAGTATCTTAGAAATACCTACGTGTTGACAATATCTTAGGAATCTATTTTAACAAAGATACAGAATTATAGGGAACAGTCCACACTCGAGGAAGGAGGTAATGTAAGCCTGCCTCCTGATCACTTCACAAAATGCCATAAATCTAACTCTAGTGGAACATAACTGCAGAACTTCACATTTGTTTTTAATGCAAAAGACAGGAAAATTTGCTGTTCACCTTGGTGTGATTAAGTCATATAACCTCCTCTGAAAGATCTATGATAAAATACCAGAATAGGCTTGAAGGCACTATATCTAGCAACAAAACATGTGTCTTTAGAAAAAATACGTGGTCTTTTGTTGTGAGGTTAGTGACTTCTAGCTTTCATAGCTCTGTGACCTTGGAAAAGTCACTGACCCTCTTTGGGCTTGTTTGCTCATCTATGACTGTTTCACCACCGTATCTCCAAAGCCTAGAAGAGTGGTGGGCACAGAGCAGGCATCATCCATTGACAAAATGGATGACTATGTCCTAAGAAGACCGGATCAGGCAATCCTAGAGTCCCTTCTGACCCAGCCCTCTAAGAGCTTTGGACTGGCTGGGCATCTCCGATTGAAAGGCTGCCCTTCTTTGCTCAGGCATCTGTGTTATGTCATAATAGGAACCTGAAATTATAGCTCCCTGTTGCAGATTCTTATTGCCAAATGAGGAACTTCCACCCACTGGTTTGGAAGGATTCAAATACTTGCTGTTCATCCTGTCCTCTACCCGCAGGGCAAGTCTGGATTTCCTAACTTGGTGTGGGATGTGTTCAAGACCACAAGACTTAACTCCTGGGCTGACTCTGAATTGTCATTTTGCGGGGGGCAGGTGGGGGGGGAGGGCTTCTCTGGACTGGCCAGGAGCTGGGGACTCTAAACCCAAGGAAACTCTTCCCTTTTGGCTCCCCACATCTGCTGTCTTAGAAGTACAGGGAACTCAACAGTCTTAACGGTTACCTCTAACCTTGGGGGGGTTACTAAACTAAACCCCAAGGAGATGGTAAATGTAGACATCCATTATTAAACTTGATTTACAACCTTGACATTATAATAATGGTCTGTTCTCAAGGCTAGGATGGTTTTAGAAAATTTTAGAAAAGTTTGTTAAAATCATAAGTTGTTCTAAAGAGTACCAAGAATATCATTAGCCAGTCTTATGCTGAAATCAGTGTGCACAGACATAGTTATAATTCATACTGGAATAAAGAAAATCATTCTCTGCATATCCATTTTCTCTTAACAAATACTAACATGTTAAAAAAATCTAAGCCATTCGAATCTACTCAGTAGGTTTATAAAACACTTAAGCTCCTTAAAGCCAGACAGTTATCTTCTAGATTTGCCAAACTTGGGATAAATCATTCAGTTTTGGAATCGGCTGCAATGTACAAACCAAACTACCATACAGATCATACAGATCCAGATCATACACAGGCACACACATTCACTGTCATCCTTCTTCCCACAGCAATAAGTAGAAAGATGTTCCTTACCACAGTCCTCGGTATTATTCACAACCAACGCAGTATTATAACATTTTATAACTAATCTCACTGGATGGAAAGATTCCACCCAACTGTGACTAAATTTTTGTAGGGGCAAGTGATTTTAACACTTGTGCTAGTCTGGCAGCACATGAAAGGTTAAGATAGATACCAAATGTTGCATCTGACCAATTGACGTCTAAGTAAAAAAAAAAAAAAAAAAAAAAAAAAAGGCTCACTGCTGCAAAAGGAAAGCAGCTGTGAGTGGTATGAAAAGGAATTTTGTTCTCCTAGCTCTCTTTCATTCACTAAAGGGGTATACTTTTCCAAGTCACAAGAGGAACATTCTGTAGGGGGCAAAAAAAAAAAAAAAAAAAGGTTAACCGAGATTGTGACCAAACTGGTCAGTATTAAATAAGAAAGAATGCGAATCATGAGCTCAACACTGATTTGATCTCTCACAATTCAATTCTTCACAAAAACAAAAGCACCTGTTCACCGTGAGCTGGTGGGAAAAGGGCTGCAGAGATCAGCCTTAATCTTGCTTAAAGAAACCCCTCCTCAGTGAGTGCTTTCGACATCCAGTCCTCTCTGGCCCTTGAGGTGCTAGACAATAAAATTGCCAATTGTGAGCGTGCACCAAGAATTACATGCACTTTTCCTTCGGGGTTTCGACAGAACCTGCCAGTTTACAATCAACGAAATCGTCTTTAAAAATGTTTAAGTCACATAACGAGCTTAATTAGTCAGAGGTTTTGGATCCTTTACCTCAATCTGTAGTTGATCCACATATGGACAATCTGGAATTATTAATACCAGCAATAAGTAACTATTAGAATCTGAGTTTCTGGGCAATGCAAATGGCTTTTTAAATGCAAGTCTCCATAACTCACCACACCAGTAGACAGCTATCCTTTTTTCAGATCTCTTCAGGGAGAGATTTATCCCTCTTTTCTTCAGGAACTTATTCCATTATTGTCTAAACCTCATGGGAGGAAAAGCTGCCTACTTGACATTTCTTCTGTGACACCTCATCTTGTGCTGTCTTGGGATAAAAGCTCTTGGAAATTTGCACACAGCTATTAAGTTACTCCTTAGTCTCTTGAGTCTTTCTGCTAACAGGAGCTGGAACATTGTACGAGGAGACAAAGCAGCAACATAAATGCAGAATTTGTAACTCCCCAGGAAAGCGAGAAGGGGAAAAGCAAAACCCTGTAGTCCTGCTACTTTCCTCATCCCTCATTCACAAGGCTCACACCTGGCAATGACAAAGGCATTTGTCACTTTCAGGCTGAGGTGCAATCTCCAAAATAACTAGCTTCTTTCTGCTCAGAGTTCTTAAAAGTTGAAAAACATATTCCTGGGCTGCAGCAGTGTATCCCCAGGACCAGATTACAGCAGTACGCTCTGGTCCAGCGCCCCCGCCCCCACCCCAGATGATCCAAACACAGACCCCACCCTCTCCCAGTCCCACCGTGAAAGCCTCAAAAAGTCAGGGTCACAGGTACACCGACCACCCCATGAACTCAAACTCGACCTCAGACAGACAGGCGCGCGCGCGCGCACACACACACACACACACACACACACACACACACACACACACACACACGGACGTGCGATCACGTGCATGGTCACATGAACCAGCCCACTAGGGGCCACACTAATCAAGTCACACCGCCGGAGGCAGCTGCGCACACTACATACACACCCACCTGCAAGCCTGTACACATCACAAACCCACACCCCGCTTCCCAGGGCCTCGCCCACCTCTCACCTGCCGTGGCCTCCCCCACGTCCCTTTCCCTCCTCCCCAAGGCGGCTCTTCCCTCCAGTAGGGGCGCGGGCCGTGGAGGCGGCTGGGCCCGGGTCACCGCCGGCAGCGGGAGCTCTCAGTACCCGCAGGCGCAGCGGGCTGTGGGGGCGAGCTAGAGGGCGGGCCTCCGAGGGGCGGGGCGCGCGGCCGGGCGAGCCTGGGCCGCCGCGCTCCCCCTTCCCGAACGGTCAGCGGAGTGGGAGCGAGCCTCACGCTTCCGGGTTCGGAGGAGGCGGGGCCACGTTATGAGGAAGGGGCGGGGCTGCGTGCCTCAGGCGGTCACCATGACAACAGGACGAGATGGAGACCAAGACTGCCCGCGCTCTCAGTACATCCTGCGGGTTGGGAATCGGCGCCAGCCTTGGAGGTGGCGGCGGGCGCAGGGAAGAGGTCCGAGTTGCCTCTGGGTCAGCTCTAGGTCACCTATTCGATCGGGCATCGAGGGAGAGATTATGCGAGTCAGGGGCGCCTGACTCCTTGGGACTTGCCTCTGCCTTCAGTTTGCGCCCTCCTGGAGGAAGCAGGTGCGGACCGTTTTCTCTCCGCCACGTAAAGCTTTGGGGGACCCCTTTGGGGCTTTGGTGAACAGCGCTTTGTATACTGTCTTTGCTTGGCAAGATTTTTTTTCCTATTGGCACAATCAGAGACGCCCTCTGTAGTCCTCCCCTGTAACACCCCTCACAGCACTTTCCAGACTTGTGCTAACATTCTGAGGGATTTCTGAGAACAGCTCCCACCAAGCCTCCAGCTCCTGCATCACTTTCCCTTAAAGGAATAGAGAATATTAATATATTTATAAACATTCTTCTTAAGCAAAATGTGGCAGAGTTTACTCAGTTTGCTGAAATGCAGTTTGTTGAAAGAATGTATAAGGTTGGATTACATGTAAATCTTGTTTGAAGTCTTTTTGTGATCCTGCAACAAGGTCCTGTTGAAAGTGTCTCTCCCTGATGTGTTTTAGGGAAAGCTTATACCCTGTGTAAAGCCTTTGGTTTATGCCCTTACCCCGGCAACTATTTATGGGATTAAGATCAGGGGAGAATCTGCGTAAATTGCATCCTTAGTCATGACCTCTGCCTTCCTGCTCACCAACGTTGGGTCCCAGTCTAGAACTTCAGCAAATCCCAGACATATTCCCCGAGAGCACAATCACAGTTTAGCCGCCTGCTCCCCACCCCATCACTTCTTTGAGAATTTTCAATCAGTCAGAGGAAGTGGTCTTTTATTATAAGCACCAGGTCGGTGGATAGGGCATGTTTCTACAGATTTTTAACCTGCGGCTCTTTCCTCAAAACTTTGGAATAGTTCAATGAATGGAGTAACTGCCAAATCACTGGTTGTATGTAAAGACCATTATGGATACTCATTATTTATGTCTCCCCAGGTGGGCTGTGAACTTTAATTTAGGGCAAAGGGAACAGAGTAATCAACCAGTGTCTTAGTACATGATTTGGCTCATAGTAGGTACTAAATGTATATTATTAATGAGAGAATAAATAAATCTATCCACACGTATACCTAACAGTGGATTCCTTATTTCCCACACCTCCTCACCTCGCTTTAGGAACAGCCCTAATGAGATTTAAGCTATGGATATGCCTAAATATGTATATTGTTAGTTTGGTAGTAATTTTTAACTTGACTGTTGATTTCATTACGTAGATTTTTTTGTTGCATGTGAACTTTTATTACAATGTAAAAGATCAAACCCAAAGTCATGAAGGTTTTCTTTCCCTGAGAAAAGGACCCCATGGTCATGTTTGGATCTTCAGTTGTCCTATAACACATGGCGGGCACATTATCCATTCCCTAATGTGAACAAAGAACATTTAATCTCTGTGAATTCCAGCTGTCCTGTAATTGCACAACTGCAGGGAGCAAACTTTTGACCCAGTGCAGGCAATGGTGCAGGCAGACCTGGCGGATATGGCTGTGAGGGTTTGCAGCTGTCATGGTCGGGGTCTTCCAGATGGTTCCCACAGCACCAATCCCTGTGTGAGGACCTCACTTAAAAGCTGGAATGTCCACAAAATACTCTGTGCACACCAGGCAAAGTAAACAGATAGCCAGCTGGTTCTCAGAATTGCCCAAACCCAAGCTCTATCCTTCAAACTGATCTTTCAATAGGATAATATTTGTTTTGAAACACACATGCAAGGGGGGCCTGGCTGGCTCAGTCGTTAGGCGACTGCCTTCGGCTCGGGTCATGATCCCGGAGTCCTGGGATCGAGTCCCGCATCGGGCTCCCTGCTCAGCAGGGAGCCTCCTTCACTCTCTGACCCTCTCCCCTGTCATGCTGTTTCTCTCTCTGTCTCTCTCTCAAATAAATAAATAAAATCTATTAAAAAAAATACACGTGCAAAATAATCTTAGCTGTATCTCTTATGCGTGTACATACACCAAATGGAATAGCGGTTACCTCTGAGGAGAAACTGGAGGATGGAGGGCGGTGAAGAACTCTGGCTTTAGATTTAGTATTTGAATTTATATAAGAATGTATTCATATATTATTGTATGATTTAATAATTAAAAGCAACTAGGGCGCCTGGGTGGCTCAGTTGGTTAAGCGACTGCCTTCAGCTCAGGTCATGATCCTGGAGTCCCTGGATCGAGTCCCGCATCAGGCTCCCTACTCAGCAGGGAGTCTGCTTCTCCCTCTGACCCTAACCCCTCTCATGTGCTCTCATTCTCTCTAATAAGTAAATAAATTATTTAAAAATAAAAAAATAAATAAAAGCAACTATATTCATGCTCTAAACACTGCTCCTTCTTCACTAGCTCCCTACTGGGGGCGCCTCGGTGGCTCAGTCTATTAAGCATCTGCTTTCAGCTCAGGTCATGATCCCAGGGTCCAGGGACGAAGCCTTCCCATCACTGGGCTCCCTGCTCAGCGGGGAGCCTGCTTCTCCCTCTCCCTCGGCCTGCCGCTCCCCCTGCTCTGCTTGTGTTCTCTCTCTCTCTGTCAAATGGATAGATGAAATCTTAAACAAACAAACAAACAAAAATAGCTCCCTACTGCCTACAAGCTAAAGTCCCAGGTCCACAGGCAAGAGCAGATCTGGCTCTCTCAAAGGGCGCCCAATACTCTACGAGGTCTCAAACCTCTAAGTGTTTATATATACTCTTCCCTCCACTTAGAATGCTTCTTCCACCTGACCCACCAGAGTGAATTACCTCTATTTTACCCCCAGACACCATCGATGTGTGAAAAAGTGAAAGAGAAATGAAACACTTAGTTTTTCACAGTAATACCAGTTCTTGGAACACCATCCTTTAAAGCTGCCCAGGATACATTTGACTACGGCATTATATATCAAAGTATGCTGAGACCCAAGACTGAAAATGAAGGCTGTTTCCTTACTGCCAGACCCAGTCTGTGTCACAGACATGCCACACTGGATTATAGGGATCAGACACAGAGGGGGGATTTTGGAACTGCCCAAGAAAGATGCTGACATGTGTATTCTGTAGCTTACTACCTATCAAACAAAGGTCCTATCAAACAAGTTATATAGTCATTTATTTTTTAGAACTTGTTCTGTTTTTTAAGATTTTTATTTATTTATTTGAGAGAGAGAGCTTGAACAGGACAGGGGAAGGGCAGAGGGCAAGGGAGAAGCAGACTCCCTGCTGAGCAGGGCCCCAGACATGGGTCTTAATCCCAGAACCCTGGGATCATGACCTGAGCTGAAGGCAGACACTTAACCAACTGAGCCACCCAGGCACCCCCCAATCAAACTTTAAAAGCAGCCTGCACACAAAAATGCCTCTCTATGGAAACAATATTTTACCTTCTTAGTTAAGTTAATGTTTATCCATTGTTAACTTTTTAATATAAAAGTTCCTAAGCAAAGGTAACACATCTTTTTTTATCATCTGACAACTTAGCATCTCATTAATGTTTCTTCTGTAAGTAACAATGTGATAATCTATCTTCTGGAAGAAAAATTACAATAAAGAATCCTGGAAAACAAGAACAGTTTATATTACAGTTTATATTACATACATACATATATACAGTTTATATTACAAAATAAAGCAGCTTTTCTCTGTAGGGTTCTAGAAAACTTTATGAATTCTTAGAGCTAATAAAGACCATGAATAAATAGTAACTGAAATGAGAAAATCTTTTTGAAAGAAATTGTGTAGCATAGTGCCTGCATATTAAAAGGCACTCAATTAGCATGGGCTCCCACTTCTTTGTCCCTGAGCACCAAAGCCTAACACATTAAATTCCCTGATCAAGGATAAAAACATTTGCAAATAGAGGCAGGGTAGAAGTGGTTAGGCCCACAGACTGGTGTCAGACCAGTGGAGTGTGAACTCCATTATCTACCACTTACTAGCTATTTAATGTTCTTGGAAAATGAGGATGGAGAACAATATCTGCCTCACAAGGTTATTTGTAATGATAAAATGAGATAGTTCAGGTCAAGTCCTTGGAAATGTGGCTAGCACTCAGTAAATATTTAGCTAATAACAATGCTTTTGAGAACCTACTGTGTTCCCGGCACTGTGCTAGGTGCATTACATATATATATTCCTCATGACATCCCTTGCAAAGTAGGTACAATTTTCATTTCATAGATAAGTAAATGGATTTAGAGAGGGTGAGTAAGCAGCTTAGACTTAGGGTCAGTGGCAGGGCCAGGGCTCATGCCATGTTTGTTGAAATAAGTGTCCACTTTCAAAATCTTCTATCTTCATTTTGAAATTGTTTGATGAATATTAAGAAAAGTGGTGAAAAGTTTGTACTGTCTTAAATACAAAGTATAAAACAATAAACATCTTTCGGCAGCCATTCTCAAGAGCTCGATTTTATGCTCAGGCAAACTTTTGTCACCCAAACCAAACCACGAGTAAAATTCTTTTTTTTAACAGAATTTACTGTGGTCTTGAGGTTCTAATCCTAGTATTGTCACTAGCTAGCTTTTGCTAAGTCCCTGTTTCATCTCTTAAATGAAATTTTGAGTTACTAAAATCATAGGACCTTTCCTACTCTAAAATTCTTTTCTTCCCGTTGGTCTGAAGGCATCTCAGCAAGCTCTTGCTGCCATCCAGAGGAGAAAATATTGTTGCAGGCTCAAAGAAGGCATTTGAGCAATATTAGACTGTGCTGACAATAATGTCTAGGACTTACTGAGTATCTACTATGTGCCAGGCAGTTCCTTGGGCATATTCTATGTGTATTTCTATTCTGCAAGGTAGGTATTACCCATGTTTTAAATTGAGAAATAATTAAAGAATTTAAGTAACTTGTCATAGGTCACCCAACTTTTAATAAGTAACTGAATTCCGTTTTGAGTCTGATTTTTTTCTGCAATGACAGGAACCAAAATAGAAGCATCTTGCGTAAGGAGGCAATGTTTTTGCAAATCCATCCTTTCAGCCAGAGCACAGAATAACCCGTGTTCCTGGGAGGACCCTGGACCTAGGGGTCAGCCCCGTAACTGCGGCTATAGTTCAGATCCTCAGATTCCTAACTTCCCACCAGTTTTTACCACTCTACCTTCCACCGCACTACCAAAGTTACCTCTCCGAAATGCCAGTCTGGTCGTGACTTCCCTGATTATTGCATGGAAGACAAAGACCTAAAGTCTCATGGTTTTCCAAGTCCTTGGTGACGTGGCCCTCCTGTCTTGCTCTTCCAGTCTTGTCTCCATCCACCCTATCCCATACATGTCACTTCTTCCATTTGCTTCCAAACACTGCTCTTTTTCCCCGTGTTTAACATACTGTTTGCTGCTCTTCAATGATCCACTGTTAGCTTTTTCCCAGCCAGGAGCATATGTATCTGTAGGCATGTAACTAGCTCATACGTTGAAGAGAAAGCATAACAGATTTGTGGATTAAAGAATAATAAAAGGCTAACATGCTCCCACCAGCCAGTTAAGAAACACATTTCCATAACCCCCTGTGAGATAGTGTTCTTTTATGCCTCTATGCCTGTGTACACGCTAGAATGCTTTAGTCTGCATGGTGAACTATCATCATTTGGAACCTCAGATTCAGCTTTACCTCCTCTAGAAAGCCTCCACTGAATCCCTTATGGGAGACTTAATGTTTCCATTATGGCATTCATAACAGTATTATATTTGCTTACATGTTTGCCTCCCCAGTAAATTGAAGATACCAAATATTATTTAATCTTTGAATCTCCAGCAAGCAGCATAAAGGCTGGTAGCACAGCAAGTGTTCAGTAAATAGGATGGATGTCTATACAACCTGGTTTGCCTGAGAGAGTCCTGTTTTGTTTTGTTTTTTAAGATTTTATTTATTTATTTGAGAGAGAGAATGAGAGAGAGCACATGAGAGGAGGGAGGGTCAGAGGGAGAAGCAGACTGCCTGCTGAGCAGGGAGCCCGATGCGGGACCCGATCCTGGAACTCCAGGATCATGACCTGAGCCGAAGGCAGTTGCCCAACCAACTGAGCCACCCAGGCGCCCTGTTTTTTGGTTTTTTTTTTTAAGATTTTATTTTTTTGACAGAGACACAGCAAGAGAGGGAACACAAGCAGGGGAAGTAGAAGAGAAGCAGGCTTCCTGCAGAGCAGGGACCCCGATGCGGGGCTTGATCCCAGGACCCTGGGATCATGACCTGAGCTGAAGGCAGACGCTTAACGACTGAGCCACCCAGGTGCCCCAGAGAGTCCTGGTTTATGCCTGTTGTGCAGGAGTAATTATTATAAGTGCTTCCTTTACTCATGAATGTGCCTAATTTAGATGACCAATTATAAGATCACCCTATCAATAAATGTGGAGTGGATGAATTAATGAATGGAAAAAGATTTTTACTGATAGAATCTAGGAAGGAAGAGCCGATATGTAAAGATTTTCAAAAATTCAACAGCTGGCCACTAATGCCTTTCCTTCCCCAGAACTGCTTGAGTCTCTTGGAGACAGAGATGAGTTTGCACAGACCAGATGCTCAATAACCTTTATTGCACAATTAAGTTGAAAAATGTTAGCATATCCCTACATTAAGAAAACCTAGATGTAAAATATGAATTTATAGTACAGATTCATGTGACAGAGATGATTAAATATTATGTATGTTTACTACTTTATGAGAACTAGATGGTAGATAAACTTAAGAGCTGACTTTACGGCTTGTTAAAAATCAGAAATGTAGATTAAATACTGCTGAAATGATAGCATAATCAATGGGGACATATGATCTAAAAACTTTCATAGATGCACTTTTTTAAAGGAACCTCTATTCAGTAGGGGTATGTGTGTGTGTGTGTGTGTCTACACACACACTAGTTACTAGTTAGTTGCATTTGCTTTTAGGGAAAGATAAAATCTCCTTGAGTTTCACATTATAAATAAAAAATTTATTTACAGTTCTTTTTGTTATTCAAATAAAAAAGTGGGTTTTGACTACTGTTAAACAAAAAATGGGAAGTGAGGTAATTCATCTTTTTGACAATAATCTTCTTTCCTGTCCCTCCAACAGTGTCATCTTCTTTGAAAGTCAAGGTAATTCCTTGTAAATGAGGCTTTTAATAAATTACAAATATGTAGTAGGTTCTTGTCCATCTACTTCCTAACTACTTAATGCACTGTTGCATAGCAACAATTTTTTTTTCTCCTGCTTCTTCTTTGTTGGAAGTCTGAGAGTCTGAAATCTGCACTGCCTTGGCTGAGCTTGGGAATCTTTCTGGTACCAAGGGTGCAGATAACCATTGTAGAAATCAGTAGCTGTTAGTGTTTTTTTGAGCATCACTGATCGAATACCAATCCAGCCATCCTAAGGGCAAAAGACAAACAGTGAACAGGCAGTGGTGGCAAAACTGGTGGTAAATTTTAGCTTATACAACTTTTATCATGAAAACCTACAAATCTTTACCAAATGCCTAGCTGCAGATAGCACTGTACTAAGTGACATATATGATTCTTTGACTCTAAGTTTATTACTGAGTGATAACAAATGTACAGACCTGTATAAATTAAACCTATTTAAACATAAAGGGGGCAGAATAAAGAAGTGTGTCATACTGGCATGGTACTTTACAGTTTTCAGAATATGTCCATGTATCTTATTATGACTGGTCATCAAAAATGTAACCATTCTAAAAGTAGGCAGATCCAATATCATCCCCAGCGGAAATTGATTTTAGAAGAGAAAACTGATGCCCAGGGAGGTGAGTGATTTGTCGGAGGTGACATAACTCGTGGGACTTAAACTCACATGTTCAGACAACCCCAGCTTCTTCTAGGACAGCAAACTGCAAATTTGCAATATAGACCCTATACCGTTTGAGAATAAGCTGAAGAAAGATGAAAAGAGGCTGATGTGGGAGCTCTTTATCTACAGTCTGTGTAGGTCAGATCACCCTATCACACATTTTAAACACGGCCTCTTGAGCACGAAACATCGCACATAAACACCATATGAAGGAAAATACCAGAAAATGGAAGAAATGTGGAACATTTCTCAGGCCATTGTCATAAAATAATAATGGTTCGAAAGTCATTTTAAATAGGTTAAAAAATCTCCTCTTTAACCACTATGGAACAATAAAAGCAAGTAGGATACCTGCACTGTAGTAGTTCAGCTAGATACTCCACTACGGCTATCTTCTATGATCATCATATTAACACGATGAGTTGCTCGTTAAACAAGACTTGCTAGTTATTAACAAGAACTTGCTAATTAAATTACTACTGAGAATATACAAGTTTCTTTTAAGAAAGCCTAAACTTACTGAATCTTCTTTCAGTAATAATGCCTTGGTAAAACTTCATCATTTTCAAAAATTACACTAGAGATTCTACTATTTCTTAAGAAAAATTAAACTGTCCAGTGGCTCACTCTGATGGATAAACAGTTGAGTGAAGTCTTAACTAAAAATGATAAACTATAAACTCAATAAAACGAGTATAATTTAAAACTAAAGGAAAATATACCTTGCAACAAACCAGCAGTATTTGTGACTGTTTGTGGTATATTACTGATCCTGGAATAAGAGGTTGTTCTCTTAATTTTGAATCTAAAGAATTGGGGGGTGGGGAGAAGAAGAATATGAGAGAGAATAAATAATTAAGCAACTTCATGGTGCTTAAAAATAAAAAAACATCCCGGGAGGCAGTATTAATATTAGAGGACATACCTGCTGATGCCCTGACTCTGTAATCCAAACTTATGATGGAGCCACAGTGCTCTAATGCATCTCAAACCCAAAGGGAAGCTTTCCATACACATAGGAACTTACCTGTCCTTTACCCAGTCTCCCAAAGATCAACCTAAAAATGTCGAATTTAGAAGTTTTGACCATTTGGGGGAAATAACTAGCTACCAGTGGAGAGGTATACAGGAAGCTTAGGATCTAAGCTGGCCCTTCCATCCATGACCCAACAAATGAGATTCCTGGGGATCTCTGACTCCCTCTGAGCTGGACCAGCTCCTTCTGTGGCTCCCACTCCTTCAGCCCACCGTACTGGGAGGGCACTGATGCGCCTCAGAATGGACTGTGTCACGAAATGCTACACCCTGGCCTAGGATTCTCACTGAGCTGCCGAGGGATTTTCATTATGATATTCAGCAGAATGAAAATGACCAAGTCATTCTGCACTCCCTGAAAACCTTAGTGTAGGAAATCACAGAGCTTAAAATGGGATAGTAAGACTGCTTTGCCTACTTCCCACATTCTTAGGATGACTGAATGAAAAAATATATGAGAATGGACACTGCAAAGAGTAAGATAATAAATGAGTATAAAGCATTATCATTACTGAACTGACACAAACTAAAAGAATCCTTATTTTTAGTAAATGTGACCTATGGTAAAACAGATACATTTTCAAATGGAGTATAGTGAAAACATTTTCCACATCAGCTATTCAAAAGTTAGTACCAGTGAGGACTGAACTATTAACTTCTACCAAATCCAGAAGTTTAATGGTATTATCCATCCAGAGAGTCTGCAACGGAATCTGCAAATAAAATTAAAGAAGGTATGATAATGGAATACACTCAACCCCCAAACCCTTTTCAACTACTATTTTGCATTAATTTGGTCTGACTTCTCTCCCAGTTACAGAAGAATTGGGAACTGAGTCTCTAAATCTTATGCAACAGAACACAGATGTGACCCTCTACATCAGTCTCCAAGTTTGATAAGAACTTAAACACTATTTTAAAAATCAATGTTTATATCTTTATTAATATTTCTAATTTAAATTTATGCTCATTTAAAAAAATGCAAGCATTACAATTATGTTAAAAAAATTTAGAAAGTAGGGATACCTGGCTGGCTCAGTCGGAGGAGGAGCTTGTGACTCTTGAACTCAGGGTTGTGAGTTTGAGTCCCATGTTGGGCATAGAGATACTTAAATTAATAAAACTTTTTTTTTTTTTAAAGATTTTATTTATTTATTTGAGAGAGAATGAGAGATAGAGAGCACAAGAGGGAAGAGGGTCAGAGGGAGAAGCAGACTCCCCGCCGAGCAGGGAGCCCGATGTGGGCCTCGATCCCGGGACTCCAGGATCATGACCTGAGCCGAAGGCAGTTGCTTAACCAACTGAGTCACCCAGGCGCCCTTAATAAAACTTTTTAAAAAAGTTTTAAAAACAAACTGAGTGCTGCTGGCGTGGTGGGGGGTGGGAGGGATGGGGTGGCTGGGTGATAGACATTGGGTAGGGTATGTGCTATGGTGAGCTCTGTGAATTGTGCAAAACTGTTGAATCACAGATATGTACTTCTGAAACAATGCAACATATGTTAAGAAAAAAGAAAAAGAAGAAGATAGCAGGAGGGGAAGAATGAAGGGGAGTAAGTCGGAGGGGGAGACGAACCAAGAGAGACGATGGACTCTGAAAAACAAACTGAGGGTTCTAGAGGGGAGGAGGGTGAGGGATGGGTTAGCCTGGTGATGGGTATTAAAGAGGGCACATTCTGCGTGGAGCACCGGGTGTTATGCACAAACAATGAATCATGGAACACTACATCAAAAACTAATGATGTGATGTATGGTGATTAACATAACAATAAGAAATTAAAAAAAAAAAAAAAGAAGACCAGAAGAGGGGATTGTTCTCTTATGCCCTAAATTAACTAACCTCTTGCCAAGGTTTAAATAAACAGACATTTACTTCTTTTTGCTTTTAAGAGAGCAAATACAATTATTTCTTGCATAACTGAATGGCAATTTTAACTCTGAAATAAAATTTAGATCTGAATTGCAAAAAAAAATTTTTTTTAAATTTAGAAATTATTCTGTATTCCCATCCTGAGAAGTAGCCACTGTTAACAATTTGATGTGTATATCCTTGTATTTTTTTCCTGCAAATACTACAAAAATCTAGAACGTACTCTTACAAGGAACTTTTTTGCCTAACGACTGAAGCATGGACAACTTTCATCAGTGCATGCATGTCTATTTCCCTCTATATCTGTAGCACAGCACTTCCATCTTGACTATACCATAATTTATGCAATCAATAGCTTTATGATGGACATTTCAATTATTTTCAATTTCTTGCTACTATTAATAGCCATTTTCACCAGCGTATGGACTTTTAAACTAGAGTAATTTTTTTCCCGTGCATAAGTGTTTTTATTTTTATGGAGTAATATTAGCCAGTTTTTTTCTCTCCTGGCTCTAGTGGTTCACGTCAAGCTCAAAAAGGGCTATCCCACACTTTAAGATTATTAAATATTATAAAATTATTCAACTGTGCTTTTCCCTCTGTTCTTTGTGGTTTCACTCTTTTACATTTTAAATGCTTGATCCGTCTAGATATTATTGACTTTGAAAGGCAGGATTTGAGGGCCTCCCCCTCTAATAGCTAACCAGTTCAGTTGTCCCAACCCTATTTACTGGATAATCCATCTCACCCTTCCCCACAATGTGAAATGCCACTTTCGTCACATTTTGATTTCAGACTAATAAAAATTAACATGTACCAGGAAATAAGTTCTCTCAAATTTCTAAAGTAAATAAATTTATTTTCAGACTGTAGTTCAATCCTCTATTTCATAGACAAGGAAAAGTGAGGCCCAGAGAAATGCAGCTATTTTCCCAAGTTTAGACACAGGTAGGGCCTAGGACCAGAATCTAGGTTTTCTCATTCTCAGCATTCAATGCTCTTTATGACCTCCCCCAAAGAGGACATTTAATTTTTCAGAAGAGTTAGATTGTTTCAAAGATCTGAATGTGACATCAAAAAATTAAATAAATTTGAAGAAAAGTTCATAGACGTTCATGATCTTACATAAGATATGTTTTGGTACAATATCCTCTTCTATAATTTGCTGGCTTATTTTCCTTTCACCCATTTCCAGTAAAAGTTAGGAAACAATTTTCACATGTGTAACTTTTTTCTTTCAAAGAACTCAAAAGACTTTTGAAACATGCTGACTAAAGAAAGATTTGTATTTACTGAGAGTTATAAATATGCTAGGTATATAGTTCTTGTTCAGTATATATACTTCTTGTTCTTGAGGAAGGTAAAGCTCATCCTCACTTTATCATCACAGCATTGCAGAAAGGAAAGGGATGGTAAGAATATAGTCATCTCAGTATCACCATCATTACTGTCAAAATCATATGTTTGCACGGATTTAATTCACAAGGTTTATCTCCTTTGATCTTGGCAGTTGTGGACATGGTTATTAACCCTGTTCTAGAAGTAAAAAAGCAGAAACCCAAAGATACGGATTTTGCTCTTGGGTGGTCATTGGCAGCTACAGGAATCAAATTTCACCTTCTGTTATAGCACAAGCTTTTTCTCAGTGAAGAGGAAAGGTGAATTGCAGAAGATAAGGATCATTTTATGGTAATGTGACTGTGTTTAACTTTTTTAAGATTTTATTTCTAGGTAATCTCTACACCCAGTGTGGGGATTGAACGCACAACCCCAAGATCAAGAGTTGCACGCTGTACCAACTGAACCAGCCAGGCACCCCTGTGTTTAACTTTTTGAGGAACTGTCGAACTGCTTTTCCATAGCAGCTGCACCAGCTTGCATTCCCACCAACGATGTATGAAGGTTCTAAATTTCTCCACATCCTTGTCAATACTTATTGTCTGTTTTTTAAATTATAGCTATCCTAGTGGGTATGAAGTGGTATCTCTGTACAGTTTTGATTTGCATTTCCCTAATGACTAATGAAAATGATCATCTATTATTATAGATCTTGGAAGAAATATCTATTTAGATGCTTTACCCATTTTCTAATCACATTTGTGTTTTTGTAGTAGAGTTGTAAGAGATCCTTATATATTCTGGATACTAGACCATTATCAGATATATGATTTGCAAATACTTTCTTCCCCTCTATAGGTTGTCTCTTTGTATTCTTGATAGTATTCTTTGAAGCCCCAACAGTTTTTGATTTTCAAGTCTAATTTCTGTATTTTTAGTTTGGTTGCTTAGGCTGTAGACAACATATCGAAGAACCATTGCCTAATTCAAGGTCATGAAGATTTACCCCTATGTTTTTTCTTCCAAGAGTCTTATCATTTAAGCTCTTATATTTAGGTCTCTGATCCATTTGGAGTTTGTAAGGTAGGAATCCAAAATCATTTCTTTTGATTGTGGATATCCAGCTGTCTAAGCACCATATGTTAAAAAAACTATTCTTTCCCCATCAAACTATGTTGGTACCCCTATCAAAAAGCGATTGACCGTAAACATGAAGGCTTATTTCTGGGCTCTCAATTCTATTCCACTGAGAAACAGGTCTATCCTTATGTCAGTATCCCACTGTCTTCATTACTGTAGCTTTGTAGTAAGTTTTGAAATTAGGAAGGGTGAGTTCTTTAACTCTGTCCTTTTTCAAGATTTTTTGGCAATTCTGGGTCTCTTGGGATTCCATATGAATTTTAGGATCAACTTGTCAATTTCTGCAAAGACGTCAACTGGGATTTTTATAGGAATTGTGTTGAATCTGTGGATCAATTTGGGGAATAGTGCCATCTTAACAACATTAAGTCTTTCAACCCATGAACAACAAGGTCTTTCCATTTACTTAGGTCTTCTTTACTGCTTATTAGCTCTAAAGTTTCTTTTGGATTCTTTATGATTTTCTGTATATAAGATCATGTCATCTGCACATAGAGTTTTACTTATTCCTTTGCAGTCTGATTCCGTATTTTCTTTTTTCTTGCCTAATAGCCCTGGCTAGAACTTCCAGCACAATGCTGAATAGAACTGGTGAGAGTGGACATCTTTGTCTTGTTCCTGATCTTAGGTGGAAAGCTTTCAGGCTTTCACCATTAAATATGATGTTAGCTGTGGGTTTCTGTCAGGTTGAGGAAGTTCCTTTTTTTTTTTTTTTTAAGATTTTATTTATTTGACAGAGAGAGAGAGACAGCAAGAGAGGGAACACAAGCAGGGGAGTGGGAGAGGGAGAAGCAGGCTTCCCACGGAGCAGGGAGCCTGATGTGGGGCTCAATCCCAGGATCCTGGCCGAAGGCAGACGCTTAACAACTGAGCCCCCCAGGCACCCCGAGGAAGTTCCCTTCTTAGTTTGTTGAACATTTTTATCATGAAAGGGTGTTGGATTTTTGTCAAGTGCTTTTTCTGCAACTACTGAGTAAATTATGTGGCTTTTGCCCTTTATTCTATTAATATGGCGTATTACATGGGTTGGTTTTTGTATGTTGATTCAACCTTGCATTCCTCATATAAACCCTACTTGGTCATGGTATATAATCCTTTTTTATATGTTGTTTAATATAGTTTGCTAATTCTGCTGAGAATTTTTGCCTCTCTATTCATAAGGGATACTGATGTGTGGCTTTTCTTTTCTTGTGAAGTCTTCATCTTGTTTAGTCCACCTTAGGTTTTGTACTAGCTGCTCCCTCCGCCTGGAATGCCATTTTCCTCATCTTGGCATGACTGGCTCCTTACTGTCTTTCAAATCAAAGCTGAAATGTCAGTTCAGAGATGCCTTCCCCATCTACCTAATCTAAAATAACCGCCAGTTAGTCTATCACGTTTTCCTATTTTAATTTTCATCAAAGAACTTACCACACTACCTGATATTTTTATTTATTTCCTTATTTGTTTCTGCCTTCTCACATCATCTTTATCTCTAATATCCGGTACAATGCCTGACACATAATAGGGCTCAGTCAGTTAAGCATCTGCCTTCCGCTCAGGTCATGATCCCAGGGTCCTGGGATCAAGCCTTGCGTTGGGCTCCCTGCTCAGCGGGGAGCCTGCTTCTCCCTCCACCTCTGCCTGCTGCTCCCCCTGCAGTACTCTCTCTGTCTCTCTGACAAATAAATAACATCTTTAAGAACAATTTTGCTTAATGAATGCATGAATAATAGCAGATAACATTTAATGAATACCAACTCTTTGCCAGATACTATACTAGATGCTTTATATACATTGTTATCAGCCCTAATTTTCAGATGAACAAACTAAAGCTCAGAGGTTAAATAATTTTCCCAAGTCTATCAAATTAGGAAGTGGCAGAGACATGAAACCCAGCTCTGCCTGGCTCTAAAGTCCATATTCCTTTCTCTATGCCATTCTGCTTTTCTGTGGGAAAAGTACCAGGTTTGAAGTCAGACAGACCTGGTTCAAAACCTGCCTCTCACTAACTGCCAATGTGACCTTTAGCAATATTCAGTAACCATGCATTCTCAAAGTATTAAGTCCAATTTCATCATCTTAAAATCAGATGATACCCACACATGAGGTTGAGATCCTCACTGAAGAACCTGGCATGCTAGAAATATACAGTGGCAGGTCTCCATCTTAATCAATGTTAGTAATAGGTGGCCCATTAAAAACCCTACACTTGGTAGGCCCCAAGTTCAAACAACCCAAGAAGCTATCAAAATGACGGGGAAAAAAACCCAATACATTTGTCAAAGAACTGAGAATTGAACTTGGGTTTTTTAATAAGTATCGTTTTTAATTTTTAAAAAAGATTTTAAGTAATCTCTACACCCTCAATGTGGGGCTTGAACTTACAACCCTGAGATCAAGAGTCATACGCTCCACCAACTGAGCCAGCCAGGTGCCCCAGGTATTTTAATAAGTATTTAATAAATACTAAAAGTATAAATAAAGAGCTATTTAATAAGTTACAGTTACAACTTCATTTTGTGTACCATCTGTAGAAATTGATGATTTAAGAGAATGCATGGTTACTGAATATTGCTAAAGGTCACATTGGCAGTTAGTGAGAGGCAGGTTTTGAACCAGATCTGTCTGACTTCAAACCTGGTACTTTTCCCACAGAAAAGCAGAATGGCATAGAGAAAGGAATATGGACTTTAGAGCCAGGCAGAGCTGGGTTTCATGTCTCTGCCACTTCCTAATTTGATAGACTTGGGAAAATTATTTAACCTCTGAGCTTTAGTTTGTTCATCTGAAAATTAGGGCTGATACAATGTATATTGTAATTGTATACAATGTATATTGTATAAAAAATTGGCTACGGGCAGAAAGATATACTGGGAAAAGCACTGGATTAGGCATTTGAAAATTTAGATTCATTATTTTGTGATGGGGCACCCTGAAGTTCATTGCTTCCTTTCATTCCTCTCATCTATGAAATGGGTAATAAAACTTGGTTATGGGAAACTGCAGAATATATATGTATATTCAAAAGTGCTTTGTGAATTCTAAGGCCCATATAAAAACTTGAAGTTTAAAGAATATTTAAAAAATGAATTTCATATACACAAAAGAATTTTTGAAAGCAAGGACTCGAACATATCTGTACACCAGTGTTCACAGCAGCATTATTCACAATAGCCAAAAGGGGGAAATGACCCAAACCTCCGCTGACTGATAAATGGATAAACAAAATGTGGTATATACATACAATGGAATATTTTTCAGACTTAAAAAGAAATGACATTCTGATACATGGTACAGCATGGATGAACCTTAAGGACATTATGCTAGGTGAAATGAGCCAGACACAAAAGGACAAATATTGTATGATTCCACTTATATGAGGTACCTAGAATAAGCAAATTCTAAGAGGCAGAAAGTAGGATAGTGGTTACCAGGGACTGTGGGAAGGGGGATGGGGGAATTAGTGTTCAGTGGGTACAGGGTTTCAGTTTGGGATGATGAAAAAGTTCTGGAGATGGAGAGTAGCAATGGTTGCACAATGATATGAATGTACTGAATGCTACTTATTTATACACTTAAAAATTGTTAAAATGGTAAATTTATGTTATGTATATTTTATCTGATTAAAAGTTTTAAGAATAAAATGAATTTCAGGATTCTTAGGTTTAGTTCAGATTCATTCCTAAGTAAAAATATTTTGAAAATGAATTAAACACACACACAATTAGGTAAAACTGCAATCTGACTTCCAACTTACTATAGTTCCAATGGCACGATAAAGTCTGAATATTTGCTCTGAAGTTTGTTCCTCCCATTTTATACAGCTGGTACCAGCAGAAATCTTAGGGGCTACAAGATAAAGCCAAGAGCAAGACTAAATATCAGATTCTATGTCCATGAATTGATAACTATTTTTTTTTAAGATTTTATTTATTTATTTGAGAGAGAGAGCACAAGCAGGGGGAGTGGGAGAGGGAGAAGCAGGCTTCCCACTGAGCAGGGAGCCTGATGTGGGGCTCGATCCCAGGAGCCTGGGATCATGACCTGAGCTAAAGGTAGACGCTTAAGGACTGAGCCACCCAGGCGTCCCTGAACTGGCAACTACTGATGCTGAATGATACAAGAGAACTTGTATTATTTTTTCAACTTTTAAATACGTTTGAAATTTTCCATAATATAAAGTAAAAATAAATCAATCATACAAATACTAAAAGAAAAATGGGTGAATTTCTTTGTAACCTGGGAGTAGAAAAAGCCCTTCTAACAATGACTCAAAATCCAGAAGCAATTAAAGAATGACAAATATGACTACATAAAAATAAACTTTTAATAAAAATAAACTTCTGTAAGACAAAAAGAAAGGTCATAAATCAAGTCTAAAAACAAATGACAGGGGTGCCTGGCTGGCTCAGTTGGTAGAGCATGAGACTCTCAATATTGGGTTTGTAAATTCGAGCCCCATGCTGAGTGTAGAGATTACTTAAAAAACAACAACACAACAACAAAAAAACAAACCAGAAAGTATTTGTAATTTTTATCATAATACTTTAGATCTATTTATAACAAATATAAAATTTAGGGCGCCTGGGTGGCTCAGTTGGTTAAGCGACTGCCTTCGACTCAGGTCATGGTCCCGGAGTCCTGGGATCGAGTCCCACATCGGGCTCCCGGCTCAGCGGGGAGCCTGCTTCTCCCTCTGACCCTCTCCCCTCTCATGCTGTTTCTCTCTCTCTCTCAAATAAATAAATAAAATCTTTAAAAAAATTTAAAAAAAACAAATATAAAATTTATAATTACATGTTAATCTAAACATATATCTATGTAATAATAATGTAATATCTAGGACTACTTTATATCTATTATGTAGATTTATTTACATCTATCAAATAAAGTACTCCTAAAAACTGAGAAGAAAAAGCCCAAAAATGTGATAGAAAAATGGGCAAAAGATATAATGTTCCTTCCTGGAAAAAAGAAATGCCGAGTAGTCTTTAAACATACAAAAAGATCCTCAACCTCACTCACAGGAGTAATGTAAATTAAAACTACTCCAAGAGGCAATTTCTCATCTATTGGATTTGGAAGTAACATATGCTTGAAGTTATTTATAATGGCATTATTTGAAATAGCAAAAGTTTGGAAACAAACAAAATGTCCATCAACAGGGGATCTGTTGAATTAGTTATGATACATCCACATAAGTAAGAACTATGCTGCCATCAAGAGGAACAAGGAAAATCTCTTTTTACTGATAGGAAAGGATTTCCAGGGTACACAGTTAAGTAAAAAAAACAAAAACAAAAACCAACCAACAAACCAACCCAAAAAACCAAAGGTACAAAAGAGTATATATTTTATGCCACCTTTTGTGACAGAATAAAGGAAAAATCAACTTAAAAATATGTGGTATTTGCTTATTTTGATAAAAGGAAACAACTGGAAGGCTAAAGCATAAACTCATAAAAATGACTCACTCATGGAGGGAAACAGGGAGGAGCAGCTAGGGATGGAAGTGAGACTTCTGTGAGTATACTTTTTCAAAAAGCTTAAATTTTTAAATCAAAGATGATTTATATGATTCAAAAAATAAAGTTTAATCATAAAGAGAAAAAAAAGCAACTCTGAAAATTGAAAACAAACTGAAACAAATAAACCTAACTATATATCAAACTGGGTAACAAAACCACATGGGAAAAATAATCATCATCTCCAGTAAGTTTTGGACATAATACTCTGATTGCATACTCTTAGCAGGATATAGTCTATGGGCAAAAAAAACAAAAACAAAAAAAACCCTGCAGAGGAATATGAAATATTACTCAGCAATTTTACTGTTTTAATAACACTGGTGGTGTAATTTTGAAACTATTTTATGCCTAGCAATTAAATAAATAGGTCAGTATTAACTTTTGAAAAGATATTCAGTTTAAAAGAAAATATAAGAAAAACCCTGAAATTCAAAATTTGAATGGGGGGGGCTGGGTGGCTCAGTCAGCTAAGTGTCTGACCCTTGATTTCAGCTCAGGTCATGATCTCAGAGTTGTGGGATCGAGCTCTGCATTGGGCTCCATGCTCAGCCCAGAGTCTGCTTGTCCCTCTCCCTCTGCTCCTCCCCCTGCTCTCTCTCTCTCTCAAATAAATAAATAAAATCTTAAATAAATATTTGAATCAGTAATGGTATGAACTCAAATATTATTTAAAAAATATAATGCCTTGTCCATTGACACCTTATCTTGGTGCACACTGTTGTACCAGATGGCATCTAAATACCACCCCCCTCACTAAAACAAACAAGGGGGAGATGGTTCATTCCAACATGGGACGGAAAATTCATAAGGTGAGTCTGGGACATCTTATAAAAGAAAGCAAGGAAGCACTCAAAAACTAGTTAAGGTTGTCAAAAGGATTCAGGACCCAACTTTAGGGGGTTCCCACTGGCCAAATTTGGGATGACTTGAGCAGGACAAAGAATTATAATTAACTGTAAAACACAATAAGTGAAAATCCATGAGTCAAATCATAATTTAAAAAACTCATTTGCCACCATAACTGAAGGTGATTGTGGCACCAACTTCTTATCTAAAAATTGGTAGAGAAAGAATTAAGCATTGATCCTGCCATTTTAGGATGAACTAAGATTCATCTTCAGTTAATGAGGAAAAGCTCTTCTTTACAGAATAATGCCAAATATTAAAGGTAAAAGGAATTGGAAAATCACCATTTTGCAATCCCAAACGAAATAATTCATTCAGGGAAGAAGCACCAACCCATGCCAAAATCATTATGTGAAAGATTGTTAGAGAACAGGATGTTTGCATGGTGCCAAAGTGTTACCCCACAGATTACTTGCCAACTGCAAAGGGAAAAACAAATCTTTACACTGGACTCAACCCAAGTGATCAAACTCAACTTCACCAGCCTTGATGCAACCTGGTATTATGGCTCACTGATGTGACATCCAAAGACTAGAGCAGAGAGAGGTGACACTTCTCTGAGTATATCCTTTTAAACAGTTTTGACTTTTGAATCATGTAAATGTTTTAAGTAGTCAAGAAATAAATCATAAGTAAAAATAAAAAGCAATCCTTAAAATTAAAAACAAACTGAAACAAATACCACTGGAACACAACATCATCTATGAAATACTCTTTCCAAAAACTTCAAGCCTAAGTCTCCTCAAGCCTTTAGAATTTCCAATTCACAAGAAATATAAAGGCTAGAAAAACAAGTTAAACACTGGAAGGAAATAGACAACTAGCCTATTCTCTTCAAAAAGTCAATGACATGAAGGGGGAAAATAATGGAGGAATTACTCTAGATTAAAGAAACATACCAACTAATTATAATTAGATACTAGTTTGAATAACTATACAGCTAAAAAATAAGTTTTTAGACAATTAGGAACATTTACGTACTGGATATTAGACACTGTTAGGGAACTATTCATTTCTCTTAAGAGATACATGTTGAGGGATGCTTGGGTGGCTCAGTCAGGAAAGCGTCGGCCTTCGGCTCATCTTGATCTCAGGGTCCTGGGATCGAGTCCCGCACTGGGCTCCTTGCTCAGCAGGAGCCTGCTTCTCCCTCTGCCTGCGCTCCCCCTGCTTGTGCTCTCTCTCTCCCCGCCCCGACAAATAAATAAATAAATTCTTAAAAAAAAAAAAGATGCATGTTGAAGTATTTACGAATGAATGAAAGGTTATGATGCATACTTCCACAGGATTAAGCAGAAATTCAAAATATATATATATACACTAAATATATACTAAACAAACACATACACAGAGAAAAAGAAAATATGACCAAATGTTAATAATTAATAATTACTGAGTCTGGGTTAAACAGGTATTCATTTTTTTTAAATTAAAGATTTATTTATCTTATTACCTTAGAGAGAGTGAGGGAGGGGCAAAGGGAGAGGAAGAGAATCTTAAGCAGACTCCCCACTGAACGCAGAACCCGATGTGGGGTTCGATCTCACAACGCTGAGATCACGACCTGAGCCAAAACCAAGAGTCGAATGCTTAACTGACTGTGCCACCCAGGTGCCCTGGCATTCATCATCTTTTAACTTATCTCTGTGTTTGGTACTTTTCAATATAAAGAATAGGGAAAAAATTTCCAATCCTTCAAGAGACTACATGTTAAGAGGAGAAGGGAGATTATACCAGCCATTCTTTGGAAAGGGACATACAAATGGGCACTCGATCTTTAGTCAAAATGAAGGGCAATGTGCCAGTGAAGTCAGAGCGTTCAGGTGCTATCATGACAGACAAAAACCACATGAAGGGATAAGGGTCTCTGCAGCCTTCACTCACCATGTGTCACTCCCTCAGTTGGCTGCTGCCTTCCATTGCTCAAACTCTCAGGCAAATTTTTCAAAACTGAAATAAGCTTAAAAAAAAAAAGGGAGAGCAACATATTCAAGATGAAAAGAACAAAAGCAGAGATACATTATAATTGAGTACCATGACATTATGGAAAGCTTTGAAGGAGCTGTGTGGGAGGGCAGGGCGGTAAACTAGAGCCTTAAGCTGTGACGAGACAGGTCTCCTCAATGGAGTCTCAGTGGTGATACTCTCTGCAGAGGACAGAGCAAAAATGTGCTTCCAGAGAAAGCTGAGCTCCACTGGCTATGCAAACTCTTCTTGTCAGGACAATGTGTGCTCAGGAATCCACACTCTAACTCCTAGGAGGGAAGGCAGTGGAGCCTCAAAGAAGGAAAGTGTACTCTGGAGCCACACAGTTCTGGGTTCAAATCCCAATTCCACCACCTACTCAAGTGTCATTGTGGGAAAGTTATTTGACTTGTGTGGCCTTCAGTGTCATCATCTTTAAAAATTGGTGACAGTAATAGGCTACCTCAAGGTTTGTTTGTTGGGAAGGTAAAAAAAAAAAAATTAGTCTACAGAGGATCCAGAATAGTCCTGGCACACGAGCCCGTGCTCGAAAAACGAGAGCCACTATTATTACAATACCATTTCTGAGGCAAGTGCCCAGATTAGGAAGCACCACTAGATAGTTGGGGAAAAACTATCCTCTACAGAAAATTAACTAGTTCATATTAAGCACTGACTCAGACCTCCTGTATGCAGATTCGAGCTATACAAAGCCAAAGAGTTCATTTACAGTGAGGGGGTCAGCAGAACTCCAGGGCGTATGGAGGCGATGACCTCAGTGCAGGCGCAAAAGTGGAGGAATGCACGGTCACTGAGGGGATGGCTGTTGGCCAGTTTGACAGGGGCGCCAGGCGAGTCTAGGAGCCAGAGGCTGAAACTGGGAAGCAGCATCTAATGGTCTCACTGGAACGTGGGGGGCCACAGAAGCTCGCGTGTTTCAGGAGAGCCTGTACTAAGTACCCACTCTGTACATTTCCCAAAGACTTACATGAGAAATGCCAACCTTGATTTTAGGAAGCAGGGAGAGAAATCAATTAAAAGAAACAAAAAGCTGAAAATGATGCGTTGCCGAAGTGTTCTTTGCATCACTGACAGGCAGGAGACCCAGGAAATGAGCACAAAGCAGTGGGATGTTAGAGAACCATACCATGTTGGCCCCCAGTCTTGACAGCACTTCCTCCAGTTCCTTGGCAGTGCTCTTAGGTGGCACAGGAACCACCTCCTGTTTGAGAATTGGGCCGACATCAAACCTACCAAAAATCAAAAGCAAATAACAACATTACCGTTCCTTCAGATCAACAGGTTTATCTACATGAGTGTTTACATACCAAAAAGATAGTTTAACCCTGGCTGTGGATTTGACTGTTTAGCAAAAGAGAAACGTCAGTTTAAGAGAAGGGAAAGCAAAATCTGGCCTGTACTCAGATTTTAAATCTTTTTCTAAAGGAGAAAAGTATGGGAGGTTGCATATCAGGGATTTAATTGCACCTGCAAATAATTCCACCTTTAGTAACAAACAGTATTATAAAAGCTTCTATTTATACAATGAGGGCATAGAGCAAAAAATTTATTTTCCAAGTAAGTACCATTAAAAAATTCATGATTTCTTTCTATATTTCCTTTCTCAAAGGACAAGAGGTTTTTTTAATTAATTTATTTATTTTTATAATGTATTATTTGTTTCAGGGGTACAGGTCTGTGATTCATCACTCTTACACAATTCACAGCGCTCACCATAGCACATACTCTCCCCAATAAAGGACAAGAGTTTTGCCTGGATTCTAATCATTGGTGATTATAAATAGGTACAAGTGTATTTGCATTCCCACAGTCTTACATTTTACATTAAGCTCCATAAATACTGGCTATCAGCTTTTATTAGAAATACGCTTCATTTTTTTTTTAATTTTTATTTTTTTAAAGATTTTTAATTTATTTATTTGACAGAGAGAGAGAGAGAGGGAACACAAGCAGGGGGAATGGGAGAGGGAGAGGCAGGCTCCCCACTGAGCAGGGAGCCTGATGCAGGGCTTGATCCCAGGACCCCGGGATCATGACCGGAGCAGAAGGCAGACGCTTAACGACTGAGCCACTCAGGCGCCCCAGAAATACGCTTCATTTTAAATACTTAACTTTGTGGTTGTTAATTCTATTTCCAACCTAAGAGCTTGAATAAAATGCTTATTATTTTACAAACATCCACAAAAAACAGTGAATAGTCTCTTGAATCCCCATAACATCACCCAGAGTTTAGAATTATCAAAGTTTTACAACTCATTTCATCTGTCCCTCTTGTTTTCTGAAGTAAGTTAAAGCAAATCCCAGGTATGCAGTTGTTCTTGTGAAGTTGTGAATTATTTTCTATGGGGACATGAGGTGATAACAGATAGAAGCTTAATATAATCCTGTTTTAGACTATAGTAGGATAAAAAAATCAAATGTTTAAGATAAATACACATTGGCATATACTGTAGTCTTCAGGTTCCAAAAATTTTTTGACCATAGAAACCAAGGCCAGCAGAACCACGATTCATTACAACTCATATACAAAAATCCATCTCTCATTTGCACAATGTTCTTTATAGAAATCCGGCTGTTAGTTATATAATTTACTCCAGTTAACAAGTCAAATATTTCACAAGGACTTACAGAGACACTACATAACGCCAAACCACATATAGTTTATATTAGAAACCAGGAAAAGACAGAGAGGGAAGGCACTCTGGAGTTAGAGGAATTAGTGAGCACCATCCATTCATCCACTTTCACGTCTCCTCCAAACAGACTGACATCAACATTCAAAACTACAAAGTCTAGAGACAAGAAAATATCTTCTACCTTTTAGGCCTAATTTGCATAATCGTTACTCCAGTAACTGTGTCTCCGTGAAGCACGGTATGGATTATAGGGGCTGGACCACGCCACCTCGGGAGGCAACTGGGATGGACATTCAAGATGCCACTGAGTCAGAAAAGGCAGAAATTAGTGTGCAAGTGGGCTTTACCATTTAGTTCCTGCTACCTAAACAAATATGCGACTTTTCATCATTACACTTCCCTAGAAAGTTTGAAAAACAAAGTTGAATCTAGTCTTATACCACCTGTAAAGGGAGCCAGAGATTAAGTTTACTCTCTTATAAGAGACCAATGAAACTCAATTAAAAACAGAAAAAGAACAACTATTCACTGTCCCAAAGATGTTCCACAACATTTTGTGACATCTGGGAGTTTTTTAAAGATTTTATTTTTAAAGTAATCTCTACACCCAACATGGGGCTCGAATCCACAACCCCGAGATCAAGAGTCACACGCTCCACCGACTGAGCCAGCCAGGCATCCCTGGGGGTTTTTAAATAAAAGCAAAAAAATACCTTTTATACTGTAGGAGGAGAAGCACTCAAACCCTCCTGTGCATCTCATGGACAATGTGAATATTTATAGTTTAGTCCAATTACCCTGTTTCATTTAGTTTGCATAGAGAATGCCTAAAACAAGCTTCTTGAATCCCCATCCAATGATCTATTCACTTTTGCTGTTTATCCCAACACACCTATTGCCCATAGATGAGCAATTTAAATCATTTACTAAGTAAGGTGATTAGTTTGATGATGTCTCCACCGCAGGAATATGCACTTGAGAGTGCATGTATACGAGAGTCTTATATTCAAAATTCCACTGTTCAGACCCGCCTCATTCACCCAACAAATATTTACTGAGCACAGTCCATGTGCTGGGGATACAAGCGACACTGAACCAAAGGAGGAAAAATACTGCCCTCAGGGAGCTTACATGCCAAGAGCGGGAGATAAGCAATACAAACCTGTGTAAAAAGTTTGCCAGATGGTTCTAAGGGCTGTGGAGGAAAATAAAGCAGAGAAGGGGTAGGAGTTCTGGGTGGGAGACAACAGTTTTCACAGGGGTCACAGAAAGTTTTACCAATAAGGAAACACTTGAACAAAGCCGTGAGGAGGTTAAGGGAATAAGCCATGCAGACATTCCAGGCAGAAGAAACAGTAGTATCTTGAAGAAGGTAAATGTTCAGCAAGTTCAAGGAATAGCAGAGAGGCTAGTGTGGCTGGAGTGGAGTGAACCTGAGGAGTAACACGAGGAGATGAGGCCAGACAGCCAGGAGGGGTCAAAACCCAGTAGGTAGGTCCTTATAGGCCCCTATAAGGACTTTGATGACTTCTGTGTAAGAACGTTGAGCAGAGTGACATGATCCAACCTCTGCTTTAAAAGGATCACTTTGGCTGCTGTGTTGGTAAAAGACTGAGAAGGCCAAGGACAGCAGACATCAGGCAGGGGCTACTGCAGAACCTGACAGGTGAATTCTTTCTAGAATTCAAAGACAGAGCCAATAAGATTTCCTGATGGATTGGATGTATGGTGTGAGAGAAGGAATCATGAGCCACTGAAAGGTTTTGAGTCTGAACAACCAGAAGGGCAGAGTTGCCATTTACTGAGATTAAGATTTGGGGAGGTTTTGGGCAAACGTTCAGGAATGTAGTTTAGGACATCTTAAATGTAAGGTGCCTATCAGACACCCAAGCAGAAGTGTGCAGGAGATGGTGGGTATCAGGGGCCTGGATTTCAGGGAGAGATCTGAACTGGAGGGACACGTTGGGGAACTGTCAGCATCTATACAGAATTTAAATGAGGGTGGGTGAGAGCCCAGAGATCAAGAGCATCACACATTTCAAAAATTCATGACACTAACAAAATTTTTTTTATCTTAAGAGAAAATAGTAAAGAAAGCAGAATTAGAATTCAAATCTTGCACTTTAGACACCAGGCCCATATATAAAGACCAAGGCCTCTATACTGTAGTCCCTTTAAAAAAAAACTTACTAGGGGGCGCCTGGGTGGCTCAGTTGGTTAAGCGACTGCCTTCGGCTCAGGTCATGATCCTGGAGTCCCGGGATCAAGTCCCACATTGGGCTCCCTGCTCAGCGGGGAGTCTGCTTCTCCCTCTGACCCTCTTCCCTCTCATGCTATCTCTCATTCTCTCTCTCTCAAATAAATAAAATCTTTAAAAAAGAATAAAAAAAAACTTACTAGGGAAATTTAAGAATAAGAGCCTCACTCAAAAGTCGGCCAAATGAAGCTACCACTCCAACGTCGTACTCTCCGGATCCCACATCTGGCCACTCATACACTGGAAGCTGAGACTGGACAGCATATTGCTTCACTGGTAGTCCTTTTGGGGATGGGGAGGGCAGTGTGACCACCTCCAATTTTTCGATTAACTCTTCCTCTTTGTTTTCTCTAAGTTGGAAAGATTAGAAGAAAATGGGAGTGTTAGGGCAATGACTCAAAGCTAAAGTACTTCACATACTTCCATAGTACTTTTATGGTTAAATTCATGAGACATTTAAGGGTAAATGATTAAAACTAGTACACTGAGAGGGCGCCTGGGTGGCTCAGTTGGTTAAGCGACTGCCTTCGGCTCAGGTCATGATCCCAGCGTCCTGGGATTGAGTCCCATATCGGGCTCCCTGCTCAGCAGGGAGTCTGCTTCTCCCTCTGACCCTCTTCTCGCTTGTGCTCTCTATCTCTCATTCTCTCTCTCTCAAATAAATAAATAAAATCTTTAAAAAAAAAACTAGTACACTGAGAGACTGAGTTTTTGTTTTTTATTTAATTTTAATTATTTGTAATTTAAAGAGCCACATGTGGCTAACGGCTAGTTTGGATAGCATGGTTCTAGAAATTTCCTGTGCATACAGAAACATATGGTACATTTTACACAAATAGGGTATTGCTTATACTGCTCTGCATTTTGGTTTTTCCCTCTTAACAACACTATATTACTATTATGTGAGTCTTTTTAAAAAGTGGGTCAAATATACATCTGCTTGTATATCTAGCAAACATTTCTACAATAAGAAACTGAAAACAGTGGCTGTCTCTGAAGAGAGGAACTGGAAACGGAAGACAGAGGTGGAAGGAACTGACTTTTCACTGTATGTCCTTTGAATCTTTTGAATTTTGTACCACAACCATGTGTTAGCCAAACAAGAAATACTTCTATTTATTTTTAAAGATTATATTTATTAGAAAGAGAGAGAGAGAAAGAGTGTACATGTGAGGCAAGCAGGGAGGAGGGGCAGAGGGAGAGGGAGAAGCTGACTCCTCGCTGAGCAGAGAACCCGACATGGGGCTGGATCCCAGGACTCTGAGATCACGACCTGAGGAGAAGGCAGCCGCTTAACTGACTGAGCCACCCAGGCACCCCTCGATCCAATAAATACCTAAAAAAAAATATATATATATATATATATATATATACATCTCCCATGGACATCGTTCCATAGCAGTACATGTAGTACTACCTCTTTCTTTTTACCTGCTGCATCGTAGTCCAGTGCCTAGAGGGTGTTAGTTTCTTTACCAGTTACTACATCACGTGTTGAGGAGTTATGAGAAAAGGAGTATATAGGAGGGCCCTAAAGACAAAGCACAGGAGTAATGGAGCTGCCAAGCAAAGCATCAGCAGAAAGGTCAGGACACATGCCATGAGATTCTGGAAACAATCTGAGGAAAGCATTTTGTGGAGAGTACATCGTGGAGGGTGTGCAAAAAGAACATGTGTGAAGGGAGCGTTTCAGGGTGTGTGCACAGAGCAGAGTGGTGGAGGGAGGAATATGATAGGAGGGGATTGATGGGGTTGTCACTAGGAGGGGCTGCTGTGAAGAAGACTTGATAGAGACGACAAATAAGTGTTGGGGGTGCATCAGGAAAAAACGCTGTGGGAAAATAACAAATGGAGGCTGGGGGAAGGCAGACAGAGCAGTATAGCTGGGTCAAGCCACCATATAGCATGGACTCTCAGAACAGGTTGGATCTCAATTTTTCCCCCCAGTAAACGTCATTTGTTAAATCGTAGAAATACAAAATGAATACCTAAGAGTTCTGGTTTATGAATTTATTCAGTTGGAAATAGTTCGTTTTTGGACTGTGTCCTGATTTCAGGCCCAGAAAACTCGGTCCCGTTGTATACAGGGAGGAGATGGGGAGGGGAGCGGAGAAGCGAGACATGGGTCCGCATGTGCCCGGTAAGAAGGCCTGAGGATTGGAGGGTACAAATTAAATGAATAGGAGGCAGAAGGAGGAATTTGGAAGAGGAGGACTTCGAAGTCAGACCCCGTTTCAATGCCCGACCTGCTCAGCTGATGACCCTGGACAATCGCTTAACCTCTCTGAGCTCCGGTTTCCTTACACACAAATGGGGCAAGGAGGTGGTAGCAGAGGACAGAGGTGATGTGTGCAAAGCGACTAGCGCCGGCTTGGCACGTGGGGCACGCGCTAGCGTTTGGAGAACCGAGAGACAGAGCCCGGAGAGGGAGTGTAGACCGGAGGGACCAGGCGGGTACCGTGCACCTTCCGGGCGCCTGGAGACGCGGAGATCTGGGCCCAGACCCTTCCGGCTCTGCTGCTTTCCCTGGCGAGGAGTGCAAACCCTCGGGGCCGGCCGCAGAGGCTCGGCATCAGCGCCTTGTGCAGCCGGGCCCCCCAAGCCCCAGCCCTGGTACCTGGCGGCGTGCAGCGCCCGCAGCGCCTCGCAGGCGAACTGGTCTGTGCCGAGGAAGAGCACCCGCCAGGGCGGCTTCTCGCGGACTCGGACGCCCCGGCCATCCTCCCCGGCAGGGGACCCGCCGAGCCCGGCCAGCGCTCGCCACTGGGGGCTCCGCTTACCGCCCGGACCGCCACCCACAGGCCGGTGCCCCCAGCAGCGCCGAACCAGCGCCCTCATGACCTCCGGGAGCGACCTATCCTGCGCAGGCGCGTCAGGGTAAAAGGGAGGGTGCGCGTGCTCGGCCGGAGGGGCGGGGCCGGGGAGGAGAGCTGATGGGCGTGGTCTGCTAGCGACTTGAGGCGTGGTCTGTGTGGTTGGAGGTGTGGCCTGTGTGGTTGGAGGCGTGACCCGCCTATGTTGGAGCTCCGGTAGGAATTTGCTGGCGCGAGCCTCCCCATGATTTTTATTCCATTTGTTTGCACGATTTAGCCAATTTCCCCAAAAGAGCTCTCTTGGGAGCAAATCATGTGTTTTCAGACAATGAAATATCATTTATTACGTAATTATGATCATTAATATTTACTGAATATTTACTGTATGCCATGCTTTGACTAAGCATTTTATTACTCATTATTTTAGTGAATCCTCATATCAAGCATACAAGGTAGATATTATCCAACCATTTTACTGAAGAGAATCCGAGGTTCAGTGAAGTGAAGGGAATTACCTACCTAAGGTCCTGACAGCTAGTTCATGTTGCTTCAAATCCTGCGATCCTTACCATTTGGTCTTCATGGCAATCTTTATGTACTAGGCAAGTCAAAGTCCCCATTTTGCACCGAGGAAACTGAGCTCAGTTATTTGCTCACAGTCATTCTGATGAATCTAAGGCCCCACTCTTGCCCCTATCTTGTGGGTTCCCTCCCACACAGAGGGATACCATAAGGGAGATTTTCAGGGGGAAAAAGCAGGGGAAGCTGTCCCCAAAAGAACTGCAAGGAACTTTAGTACTTAGATTCTGTATTCCAGAGACCCACACAATGACCTTCTCATGTATGGTCACACATCTTGTGTATGGTTACAGAGTGGAGACTAGATTTCCTTTCTAGTCTTACTCTTACCACATTTCCCCATCACACAGTCTTAGACCCAGTGACCACTGGGTCAGTACTTCTTCCCAAATTATGAGCTCTGCACATCCCTGCTTCTGTGCCTTTGCTTGCTGTTCTTTTCTTTTTTTAAAGATGTATTTATTTTTATCTTAGAGAGCGCGTGAACAGGGGGAGGGACAGAGGAGAGAGAGTCTCAAGCAGCCCATCATGGAGCCTGACACAGGTGCAGCTCCATCCCACCACCCAGAGATCATGACCTGAGCTGAAACTAGAGTCAGATGCTTAATCGACTGAGCCTCCTAGGCGCCCCTGCTTGCAGTTCTTTCTAGACTGCCCTCCTCATACCACTTCTCTAAATGATATCCCTTCTTCAGTGCCAAGTTCAGATATCTTCCCAGAAGCCTCGAGCTCTTGCCTGAATGGATTTAATGTGTTTTTCCATGTGGTGCCTCCTTAATGTTCTGTGGGAACTGCTGCTTCTCATAGTTTGGAATTATTGAGGAAAGTTGTCTGATTATGCATCGACATTGACAAATTCACCTGTGTGTTGAATAGAAAAGAGAGAGGCAAAGAGGAATTGAGAGACTGTATTTCAGTGATTCTGCTCATCTAAATGAAGAGGGGGAGATGAGACCCCAAACCCTCCATGACTTCAATCAAGTTGTTCCATTATCCTCTGTAAGTAAGTGGAATAGGATTCTAATATATTTATTTATTTTAAAGATTTTATTTATTTATTTGAGAGAGACAGCACACACAGAGGGAGAGGGAGAGAGAGAAGCAGACTCCCTACTGAGCAGGGAGCCTGACACGGGGCTTGATCCCAGGACCCCAGGATCATGACCTGAGCCGAAGGCAGACACTTAACCAATTGAACCACCCAGGCACCCCTGATTCTAATATATTTAAAAATGGTCATTTTCCATACAACGTGACCTATAAATGCAACCCAGTCATTTGAGTTTCCACCCTAGAGTCTGGCCACTGTCTAAAGTGTGACTCTTTATGTTTGTGTTTATGTCATTTCTCTCCTTGAGTTAGCCTGTGTTATACGGCATTTGATTTATTTTCAGCAGTCCACACCTCCACAGCTAGCCCAGCTCCCCAGAGCTGCTGGAGCTGCTCACAGCGCCCTCTGCCAACTGCTTCTTCTGAGGAGCCAAAGCCAATCTGTTTTCTTTCCTCCACAGGGTTGTCTCCTGCCGTTGATGTCTTATTTTCTAGTGGATGGTCTTTTGATTTGCAGCACACTTCTTTTTAAAAAACTGAGCATGATATTATTGTAACGGCTGAAGTTTTCCCAGGACGCTAAAATGGAAGTATTTCTGAAGCTCATGGTAGTAAGTTAGGAATGTATGGGGAAGCCCATTTCCAAGCCCAGGAAAACCCATTACTGGGGCTACCACAAAACACACAGAGAGGATGAGGAAGCCAGCACCTCATGGCAAGGAGTTTTAGGTAATAAATTAAGAATGTCCAGAAAGCACATCCAAGAGGCCTATCATATTACTCTGGTGCTCCGGTTTCCAGAAATTTCTCTCTTCTGATGAATGGAGTGTGTATGTATGCTGAATCCATGAACTTGCTCCAGGTTCTGAGTCTGGGTGACAAGACAAGAGCAGGGTCACTGACAGAGAGCAAGCCTGCTTGGTGGTAACTCTGATGATGTTTCAGCTTCAAATGCTTGGAAACTTAAAGTGCTGAGAATCAAGTGGAGATGTTCGGAGGAAATCTAGAATGTGGGAGTGACCTGAATGTCTGGAGGGTGAGAGAGCTGATCCGGAACGAGAGGAAGCAGGAAGCGTCTCCTCTCCCTGGTCCCCATCATCCCACCCTCACCCTGAATATGGGTGTATGATTTCTGAGGAACGCAGAGACCTGCCAGAGAGTCCATTTCCGTGTGTGTGTGTGTGTGTGTGTTTGTGTGTGTGTGTGTGTGAGCAGGTCTTTGGTGTTGAGAGTCAAAAAGAGCAGCAAGAGCCCTGGGAAAGAGGGAGCAAGGGGCACAGGGAGGAAAATGGTCAGAGCTCTGATTGGTAAAATGCCCACTGCCTGAACCCACAAGAATTCCGGAATGTGGCCTGGGAGACAATGCCACATGTGACAGGAGAAGGTCTACCATAACCAGGTATCGGGCCAGGGCCAGGGTCAGGAACCGAACCACGGGGCGCCGCACAGGGAAATGTCTTTTGGGGTGGCGCACGTTGGTGGGAAGTTCCGTGTAGTACTATCTCCTGACTGTAGTTGCATCAAAAGTCCGCCAGGGTGTGCTGCTCACCAACATTTCCTGCCGTTGAGCGCGGTGGCCGATTCACCAGCTCCAGCACCTTTTGCTCGGAATGGGCTGTCAGTGTTGTTACTGCCTCATGTGGTCTCAGTAAATGTCCCTCCTTAAGCTGTCCAGCTGCTGCTCTCTAAAGCAGGACTGGAGCTGCAAGACCATCCGCTGGGGACAGACCGGGAGAGGCTGTCTCTCCACTAACCCATCCACCTCGTACAGGTGATGACACACAAATAGTTAGGAGGCTCTTCTGTGCAGCAGCCGACTGTCCCTCACTAGGAGCCCAGGTGTCTTCCCATCCCAGGTGAGAGCTTAGGAGGCAGCTTTCAGCCCGCAGGACTCGGTGTCCTTGAGGAGAGAGACTGGAGAGGTCAAATGTCATCTGATGGATGTCAGAGTCCCAGGAAGGGAAGGCAGACGTGGTTCTACAGGAATGAGAAGCAGGAAGTTTTCCTTTGCGGCTGATAGTTAACCCCAGTAAACCAAGCGAAATATCAAAATGGATGTAAAGAGATCAAATCTTAAAATCTTTGGTTTCAGGCAAAAGAGCTGTACAATATTAACAAAGGGAAGGAATATTTCTTTTTTTAAATTTTTATTGTTATGTTAATCACCATACATCATTAGTTTTTGATGTAGTGTTCCATGATTCACTGTTTGTGTACACATTGTGTACACATTGTTTGTGTACACACCCAGTGCTCCATGCAGAACGTGCCTTCTTTAATACCCATCACCAGGCTAACCCATCCCCCCACCCCCCTCCCCTCTAAGGAATATTTCTTTTTATAAAGTACATTTTCCTAGCTCTGCAAGGAAGTTGACAAGATAGTAATACCTTTCCTTTCCTGTTTAATGGAACTCATAATTTGACTGGTCTAGAGATTGGTAACCATTTACAAAAATTTAGAATAAGCGTCTCAAGAATTGCTGGGAAGGGGCACCTTCTGAGGGTGGCTCAGTCAGTTAAGCATGTGCCTTTGGCTCAGGTCATGATCCCAGGATCCTGGCATCTGGCTCCCTCCCTCTGCCCCTTCCCCTGGCTCATTTTCTCACTCTCTCTCTCTCACAAATAAATAAAGTCTTAAAAAAAAAAGCTGGGAAAATAAAAGGAGGAAAAAAGAAACAAGTGTTCAAAAGAGAACAATGGAGTTTTAGTTAATAGAAGGTGTCTGGTTACCAAGATAATATAGGGAATGAAAGATATCAAAATAGATATTAGGGGGCGCCTGGGTGGCTCAGTCGTTAAGTGTCTGCCTTCGGCTCAGGTCATGATCCCAGAGTCCTGGGATCCAGCCCCGCATCGGGCTCCCTGCTCGGCGGGAAGCCTGCTTCTCCTTCTCCCACTCCCCCTGCTTGTATTCTCTCTCTGGCTGTGTCTCTGTCAAATAAATAAACAAAATCTTTAAAAAAAAATAGATATTAGGCCAGTCCTAAGAAATCTTTCTGTATATGACTTTTATTTTACTTTTTAAAAGATTTATTTATTTACTTATTCATTTGAGAGAGAGAGAGCAAGCACGGTGGGGAGGGGCAGAGGAAGAGGAGGAAAGAGTCTCAAGCGGACTCCGCACTGAGCGCAGAGCCCATGGGGCGGGGCTGGGGGCGCGGGGCTCAATCTCATGACCCTGAGATCGCAACTCCAGCTGAAACCAAGAGTGGGACGCTCAACTGACTGAGCCACCCAGGTGTCCCGGTATACTCCAATTTTTAAAAAGACTCTGATTTTTATCACAATGTGAATAAAATGCCAACGTAACATTTTAGCTCATGTAAGGCTTGGATTTATATTCTGATAAGCCTAATTAATTGAAATTTCCAAAGTCCTTATACTTGTCTTATAGGCCATTGAAATCATTACTTACACAAAAAAATAAGACTATGTAATATAACTATGGGGTCTCAACCAAATTTAATTATAATAATTAGTGTAAACTTCACACAATGTTGTAAACCATATGGAACCACAGAATTACGTTGCTTGCATTACTGAGTAAAATTTAGGGTGTGTATTTAATACCAACAGTGATTAATGTAATACTGAGTGTCAGTTTAAGTCATAATTCCAAGATAACCAATTAACTTTAAGAGTTTAGACATATTAATTTAAAATAATTAATAAATGACTTTGGTTATCTGAAAAAAAATTTAAGAAATTAAAAGGAGTAGTGTGAAACAGTACAAATACCTGGAGATTGCACAATACTTTTTACAACCAGTCACAAAAGACCGCAAAAGACCAAATAAATGTAGGATTCCATCTATATGAAATGTCCATAATAGGCCAATCTATAGAGACAGAAAATAGGGCAGGGGTGTGTGTTGGTAAAAATGAGGGGTGCCTGGGGCGCCTGGGTGACTCAGTTGGTTAAGTGACCAACAATTTTGGCTCAGGTCATGATCTCAGGGTCATGGGATTGAGCCCCGCATGGAGCTCCACACTCAGTGGGGAATCTGCTTGAGATTCTCTTTCTCCCTCTCCGTCTCTGCCCCTCCCCGCCAACTTGTGCACGCGTGCGCTCTCTGTCTCTCTCTCAAATAAATAAATAAATCTTAAAAAAAAAAAGAAAAGGAAATGAGGGGTGCTTGCCAATTGGCACAAAGTTCCTTTTGAAGTTGATGAAAATGCTCTGAAATTGATTGTGGTGATGTTTACATGACTCTATGAAGTGCATTTTAAATGACTGAATTGTATGTTATGTAAATTACGTCTCAATAAACCTGTTTAAAAGTTATGTTTTTAGTACTCTTATCCGTAAAAAATGTACTTCTTTCCTCATATTCAAGTTACAAGAATAAAATTAATGCAGTAAAAAATGTCTTAAGGGGCGCCTGCGTGGCTCAGTTGTTAAGCATCTGCCTTCAGCTCAGGTCATGATCCCAGGGTCCTGGGATCGAGCCCCACATCAGGCTCCCTGCTCAGTGGGAAGCCTGCTTCTCCCTCTCCCACTTCCCCTGCTTGTGTTCTCTCTCTCGCTGTCTCTCTCTCTATCAAATAAATAAATAAAATCTTTAAAAAATAAAGAAAGAAAGAAAGAAAATAAAAAATGTCTTAAGATACACTTCACATGTCTAATTTTATTTTTTTATTTTTTAAATTTTATTTCTAAACCAAAATTCAAAGCTTTAAATCATGTTGTACCTATCATTATTTAGTATACTTATTTAAAATATATATGTAATGAGGTATATTCAAAATTAGTTAAGTAATTGGGAAGCATATGTATAATAGAGTATTAATAACCCCACTTAATACACTGATCACATGCCTGATTGAGTGTGTACAGTCTATAAGTCATTCTGAAGTAGTGAAATACATTTTTATTTTTCTTTTGCATAGATGACAGAAGTTTTTTGCTGTAACTTCCAAAATGTGGACTATTAAAAGAATCCATTAACTTCCAGGAAACTTTTGGAAATACATAATCTGCAAACAACTATAAGCAAATAAACAAAATGACAAGAGATTCCTCATTTCGTATATGCAAATACTACAAAGCCCTCCAAGGACACGGCTTATGGAATCATAGCCTTACAGGTAGAAAAGGCTGCTGCTTCCAGGCAGGCCAGAAACACTGACAAGTTTCAGGGAGCTGGAGAAGAGACTTGGAAATTGATGACCAAACCTGGTGAGGTGAATTAGATGGTGCTGGGTTTCTGGCCTCAGAGCGAACACACTGATAAGGTCAGTAGAAAGCATTTCTGGCACCATGGAAAGACTGGAAACTTATCCCCAGGGCTTTATACAGTTTACAGGGAAAAGTTAACTTTCTGCTTCTAATCTTATGGCTCTAATTTTGCTTACCGTTCCTCAAGGTCTTTGTGCAATTATACATGCCTCTTGTTGGACCTCTGAACTAAAACATGAGACATAGAATAACACTTACATGATTCAGGCTCATAAACTGCATGAAATTGTTACACCAGATTGAATCACCATATAATATTCGTTTGGAAATTCTTCCCAAATATAGGAAGCTGGTTGAAAGGAATACTATTAATGTGGGCATGACTCTTTCTGGTAATGATGATTGTGTATGTTTTGTATGTCAACTTGCTTCCCTTTAAAAAATGTAAAGGGTGCCTGGGTGGCTCGGTTGGTTAGGTGACTGCGTTCGGCTCAGGTCATGATCCTGGAGTCCCTGAATCGAGTCTCGCATTGGGCTCCCTGCTCAGCAGGGAGTCTGCTTCTCCCTCTGACCCTCCCCCCTCTCATGTGCTCTCTCTCTCGTTCTCTCTCTCTCAAATAAAGAAATAAAATCTTTAAAAAAATAAAAAAATAAAAAATAAAAAAATGTAAAAATTGATCAACTAGGCAAGAAATTTAATCAACATAAAGAGAGAGCCCTATTTTTTTTTTGACCAAGACAGATCTTAAAAAAATAATCTGAACGAAAAGGAGAAGCTTCAAAAGAAAAACTGTCCCACACCTAATCAAGGACAGAACTTTTCTCCTTTTTCAATGATTTAATTCACAACTTCCTTCTGGAAAGAAATTATGATTCCTGGTCAAAATGCTTAGAAAAGTTTCTGCTAACATTAAGACAATTAAGACTTGTTCTAGAAAACTAGTCACCCACCCACCCAAATGACACTGGTCAAGAGTCTTAGTGACCTTTTAATCAAACATTCTTCTTTTAAAAAAATCTAGTCTAACATGATTATCTAACCTTTCACCAAAAGTGAATCTCTAAACTAGGACTGCCCGAGGCGTTTTCCCTCATAGCAAGATTGTAATAAAACTTAAATGGTCCTAACTAAATTGTCAGAAGTGTTTTCTTTAATGCTGGCGTCAGCTGTATGCTTCGGAGTTCCCCTCAAAGAATGCTTACTTGCTTGTGAAAGGTGATTAACAACAAACTTCAGACAGATTAATACGAAATGCTGCCTTACCACGTGGTTAGATACTCCTCACGTTATTTGGCGATTCATCTTCAGAGGAAGCTACTCAGAGTGCTGTGTCTGGGCATGATTAAACGTCTTGTGTCTATTAAATTAAAATGAAAGGCTGAGAGACTCTGACTTGGTTCTACTCTTGGACTTTGATTTAGTCAGGAACTGAAGAAGATAATTGGTTATATTGTAACCAGGAGCAAAGGGTCAAAGACATAGAAGTGAGGATTATAAAGAAAGGTCAACAACATAGAAAGTCTCAAATGTGATAGCTAAGATGAAAGAGTGGTGGCAGAACGTCCTTTCTTGGAGAAAGTACATACTTTGTTCCATTGCTACCCACCAGTCTTCCAATACTTTGCAAAGTTCCTAAAATGCTTCCAGCAAGATGTGGGTCTGTTGAAAAAGGATTTGCTCCCTGAGATCATTTCATTTCAGCAAAAAGATGGTTTCCCTTTGGATACCCATCTCTCCTTTCAACTACCCTCTTGCAGATAGAGGCATCAAGTCAGTGCTTAAGCACCAATAATTTTGGACTTGATTGCCCCACCTTTTCCAAAAATGCCCCCACTGTCTCTACTCTGTGTTTCCATCCTCTGGGCTTAACATAAACATTGGCCCCTGGGAGGAATACGTGGTTCCGTTGGTACATAATTTAACCCCTCCCCAGTTCTTGGACATTTATTTTTTTTATTAATTTTATTCATTTATTTGACAGAGAGAGAGAGCACAAGCAGGCAGAGAGGCAGGCAGAGGGAGAGGGAGAAGCAGGCTCCCCACTGAGCAGGGAGCCCGACGTGGGGCTCGATCCCAGGACCCCGGGATCATGACCTGAGCTGAAGGCAGGCGGTTGACTATCTGAGCCACCCAGGCGCCCCCAGTTCTTGGACATTTAGATATTTTTTTACCATCTTAAGCAACATTGCACTGTAGGTCCTCCTCCACCTATCTCTGCTCCCCTGTGTTGTCCTTTCCTTACATCACCACCTTTAGATTTCCTTTTGTTTTTTATGACGTTTTCTCTACTGAGAAGAGACTGTGCTATTGGGAACTTGCCAGAATTACTGTTCAAACTGAATTATTAAATTGGCTTCTGAGTGTAAGTGACATTTGTGAAAATGAAGGTAAGAACAGACGGCCAGCCAAGGGCTGGTCCGCCCCTCCTGGCATCAGCTGATGATGGACGGCCCACCCCAAGGCGCAGAAAAGCCTGAGCTGAAAGATCGGAGCAGTCTCTGGAAGCCTCCCAGCAAGCACTGCGTCTTCAGTGTGGGAGGCAGGAGGCTGAGAAGCAGGAAGATGCTTATCCTTAGACCCTGGAGCTCAGGGCCAGGGACCCTACCTGGCACCTTAACCCTGAGCTGAGATTAAAGTGCCCTGAGCCGAGGGGTCAAGACCCTGGACAGCCCAGTGTGTATGTTCCTACCTTCATCACCCACTGCTCTTAGGAAAAGGGATCTCCCTCATGTTGGGATTTTTAACCCCCCGCCCCCCGTCTTCTTTTTTAAATAGGAAAACTAACTGGTTGAACCCAGGGGAATATCTCCTGAGCTTAAAGGGCCTGAGTTTTGTCAACACATAAATGGCCTCTCCTGATAATAATTTCTAAAATACCTTTCCTTTTTACTTCTCTTTGAAGCTTATATATAGTTGGATAAGAAAAAGAGGTCCAAGTGACTAGCTCAAAGGCATATGGCGGGTTGTAGCAAGGATGAAGAAGACTAGAACTTAGTTCTTCTGATGCTAGGTATTCCCTTATTCAGCAGTTATTGGGCACAGATAATGTATGTATCAGTTATAGTACTAGCTAAGTTTTTATAACAAAGAGATCCCAAACACAGTGCCTCGAATCATATCAAAGTTTACTTCTCTCACTTATAACGCTCCAGAGGTAGACAGCTGGTCCAGGGCAGATAGGCAGCTCTGCTCCATGAGGTCATTCAGGGACCCAGATTCCTTTATCTTGTTGCCGGGGTCACAAACTTTCTCCTTAAAGGGCCAAATAGTAAACATTTAGGCTTTAGGTCTAAATTTCCAGGTCATTCAGATAAAGTATAAAAATAAGCCAAACTAATCTATGGTATTAAAAGTCAGGCTAGTGATTGCCTTTGTGTGGGTTTGTGCCCAGAAGTGGACACAAGAAGACTTCTGAGTTCTGGCGATGTTCTATTTCTTGATCCTGGATGGTGTGGGTTTCACACATGGGTGTGTTCATGTGAAAATTCTCTAAGTCATAGCATAATATTCAAGTACTTTTCTGTATGTATGTTATACTTCAGTAAAAACATTTACATAAATTGCAAAAAAAAAGCGATTCAGAAGTATCACACTATTTCTTCTCTCATTACTCGGGCTGGGGCAGGCTCTTCTTAAAGGGGACACAGTGCCCTTTAAGGGCCCCATGACACTCCTCTAAAGCAGACAGTGGGGATCAGGGAGGATTGGGGTCAAGGAGTCACTTCAGGGAACCCCACTGGAGTGGCTATCCAGTTCACAGCCATGGTTATCCCGTGGACATGAGATTTGAGCCATCCATGGTACCTCACTTTCTGGCCATAATAACTGATCCAAAACATGGGTACATGATCCAGGCCAGGACAAATAGTCTTTTCCTAGGAATTGCCAAACTGGATCTGAGGAAAGGGACTCCTTTCCTTCCAGCTATAAAGATATGAGCCTGGATTTCCTGCAGCCTGGTTCAGGTTCCTAGAAATGGCTAGCTTGTGGGAATGAGCCTGATACCCAGTGAGAAGCAGGGAGAGAGCAGGAGAGAGAAAGAGCTAAGGATCTTCAGGCTCTTGGTTCCAAACATCCCAAAGGTCAGCTCCACCCTGCTCTTCCCAGTTATATGAGCCAATAAATTCCTTTTGAATTCCTTTTGTGTTTAAAAGGACTAGTGTTGAGTTCCTCTCTCATGAAAACTATCAGCTGCCTTTCTCCCGCAAATGCACCCTGGATCAGACCACTTCTGATTATCTCCACGGTCACAATCCCAACCCAACTACCACTGTCTCTTGCCTGGATGAATGCCAAGTCTCCCAGCTCCTCTCTTCCTCTTTCACTATTCATTCTCCACACCAGCAAGCCAAGTGATCTTAGATAAATGTCAGTCAGACCCTGTCACTTCCTGCCTAGTGATTTTTCATTACATCCAAAATCATACTATTTTATAAGGCCCTGCATCATCTGCTTCTGTCCATCCTCCAATTTTCTCTCTTGTCACTTCCCCTTATCACTTTTTTTCCCCAGATTTTATTTATTTATTTGCCAGAGAGAGAGAGAGTGAGAGAGCACACACACAAGCAGGGGGAATGGGAGAGGGAGAAGCAGGCTCCTCACCGAGCAGGGAGCGCAATGCGGAACTCGATGCCAGAACCTTGGGATCGTGACCCAAGCCGAAGGCAGATGCTTAACCGACTGAGCCACCCAGGCGCCCCTCAAGTAATATTTATTGAGTGAATGAATGAGTTAACAAAATGAAAAGGGGCTGGAGTTCCATGCAGGACTTAGTTTCCCTGTGGGGTCTCCTTTCCTCTGCACCATAATGTCATCCACACTGTTAATTAGTATTAACTCATAGAGCAACTTGGACCTCTCACTTGACCTCCCTCAACCTGTTGGCTCCTTTGTGAAATGGGAACTCCTTGCTGACCCAACTCCAAAGGTTGCTGGAGATGCAAGGAGCCAGTAGGTGGAAAAGCCCAAAGCCCAGGAACAATCAGAATCGAATGAGTCTGGCCTTGCTCTGCTTCCCCACCAAGCCCTTCCCCCTACATGATCCCGTTCAACCTAGCCTAGCCCTTGAAAAGTCTTATTTTATAGCTCCTTGTAGAGAATTTACACAAGGCCATGACCTTCACTGTGAGAAACCACAGGCATAAAAGGCCAGGCTTGGCTCCCTGCTCTGTGGTTAAATATTGATAATAGCAGGAAATAGTGGCCTGGGGTGGGCACACTGCATACCCCCCTGCAACAACGGAACACCCAGTCCAAGGGTCCTCCCCCACCCATTCCCTGGGGAGTCTAGATTTTTTTTTCTTTTTCTTTTTTTTAATATTTTATTTATTTATTTGACAGAGAGAGACACAGCGAGAGAGGGAACACAAGCAGGGGGAGTGGGAGAGGGAGAAGCAGGCTTCCCGCGGAGCAGGGAGCCCATTGAGGGGCTTGATCCCAGGACGCTGGGATCATGACCAGACCTGAAGGCAGACGCTTAACCCACTGAGCCACTCAGGCGCCCCTAGATATTTTTTCTTTACTCGAGGCCAACATATAAGAAGGAAAGCTTGGAGCTCCTGGTTCTTTGGGATCATGAAAGAAGGAAAGCATGCAGCTCCTGGTTCTTTGGGAGCATGAAAGAAGGAAAGCATGGAGGTCCTGGTTCTTTCAGATCCTTAAAGTTAGGTGGAGCCAGTTTGCCATCCAGGGCCACTCATTCAAGAGGTCATTCACCCTGCAGTGACGGAGGAGGTTCCAGGCCTGGGCGTGTGCTAAGGGCAGAGCTCCCAGATGGGCCCCACTGCCACAGGCTCGTAGCACTGCCCCGCGGGTGACAGCTGTGTGGAGTGCTCAGGTGCAGAGACCATCGGGTGCTCCTTTGAGAGAAGGATCTAGAAACTAGTGCTTGCTCTCAACAGCAGATCAAGGTGGGACCCAGAAGCGGGATCCAGGGTGAGTGTCTTCCTTCTTCCATGGGGATGGGTGGCTCAGGGTCTTTGGCAGGAGTGACAGTGCAGTGGCAGATGGTGAAGCCCTGTGTAAAAAGCAGGGGTGTCCCAGAGAGGCCTAAGGAGACAAGACAACTAAATGCAATGTGGTATCTTGGATGGGGGCCTGGGATAGGAAAAGGACATGAATGGGAAAACGAAAGCCAAATAAATCATGACGTTTGGTTAATAATTTTTTAAAAGCAAGTGTATTAATACGATGCTCACTCTAGAAGGAACCTGGATAAGTGCTCTGAAGGAAATGTGTCCTCTGTTCTTGTGGCATCTAACACAACCGGGGAGGGCCGACTCTCTGTTCAAGACTTGGATTCATGTTGTCATTTGGGTTTTTTGTTTGTTGGTATATGTTTATTATAACAATATTATACAATTTAAAACAATTAAACAATTTTTTTTTACCACTAATAGACAAGGATTTATTTGGAAATTTCCAAACCTGCCAGAAGTGGCACTTGCCAAGCCCTGGGGTCCACCCTTCTACCAAGCTCCAAAGGGCAAAAATGGTCTGCCACACCTCCCACCTCATGCCCTCCTGCCCTCCACCAAGCACGCACACCCACACCTCAGGCCCTGCCAGAGAACCAGAATCCCCTCCGAGGATGCTCTACCCACCTGGGCTCAAGAGGCAGCCCCCTGGCATCCGAGGGGATGATGGAGGCCAGAGCCACTTTGCATAGATTGAGGAAAGAAAATACAGAAGGATGCATCAAACAGGGCTCCCTGAAAACCCCAACTTACACCTGTACCAAAAACGTGGCTCCCCCATAGAAAAACCTGCTTCCCACATAGTGAAAATACCCAAAGGAAAGGAAAACCCAGCAGCAAGGCTGGGCTGGTAGGCATGGCAAAGAACTTTGGTTTAGGAAGGCTAGGAAGAATGTGAGCTGTGTCTTCTTCCTCACCCAGCACCCCAGATCCAGCTCAGACACTGGCCCCAAGAGGTCGGTAAACAAAAAAGCCGGCAGGCCTGGTTCTGAAATGTCTCCATGACAATGTCGAAGTACAGCCTCCAATGGACCTACTTGGGCCTGCCTCTGCCTGCAGGGGAGCTGGGGAGCATCTCTGGCGAACCCATTTAAAGCCAAAGTATAAAATAGGTATAAGGCTTTGGGGACCAAGCAACAAGGAATCCTATCACTACATTTATGAAACTATAGCTGGGGAGCAGAGGGTGACAGGAGACACCCCTAACCCCATCCTTAGCCTAGGTGTCTGTGGCCCCACATTCCACTGTGGACATCAGCCAACGTGCAAATTTGTACACACCTCTGATTAGTTTCAATTCCACTCTGTCTTGCTCACTCTAGCTTTTTTTTTTTTTTTTACGTTATTTATTTGAGAGAGAAAGCAGGAATGGGCAGGAGAGGGAAAAGCAGACTCCCTACTGAGCAGGGACCCCCCCCAATGTGGGGCTCGACCCCAGGACCCTGGGATCATGACCTGAGCTAAAGGCAGATGCTTAACAAACTGAGCCACCCAGGCGCCCTGCACTGCAGCTTTATAGGAAGTTTGAAGTTGGGTAGCATCGGTCCTCTGACTCTGCTCTTCTCCTTCAATATTGTGTTGACTATTCTGGGTCTTTTGCCCCTGCGTATAAACTTTAGAATCAGTTTGTCCATATCCATAACATAACTTGCTGGGATTTTTGATTGGTACTGCATTGGATCTACAGATCAAGTTGGGAAGAACTGCGACATCTTATCAATTCGATTATTAAATATCCAAAATTGGACGGTTGTCTCAAAAGGGAAATACAACATACACAAACATTTAAAAATACATGCAAATACATCAGATATATATTCAAAATATACATACATTAAAAAATATAATTACATGTGTTGTTTCCATGAAGATAGTGTATACTCATGACAAATGTATACAATACAGAAATGTTCCAAGTGAACGTCCCACGTGTCTAGGCTCCATCCCACTTCCCCAGAGGGAGTCAGTGTTGGGTAGCTTGACCTTCACACTCTTTTCTCTGTGGATCTGGGGGGGGGGGGGGCTCTGCATATGTGACAGGAGTCTACGGCCAATGTTACTAATTAATCCAGATGCTCCGGCCTCTGAGACTGTACAGAAAATCACAACCCTTCTTAACAAGGGCTCTGGACAGACAGTTGGAGCTGGAATAGCAAATCACATAGATTAGCCATTCCCGAAACTTTGTCCTTCCATTATTCTACATATATTCGGTAAGTCATGAGTAAGTAGGTAGTATGCAGCCAAGTACCAGAAAGTCTAAAAAAGATCTTTCTCCCTGATCTTCCATCTCTATCTTGACACACAAATGATGATTCATATATAAAAAACTTAGCTCAGTATTATATTTGTGTTAACATATTTTCCCTCGGGGCTCCTGGGTGGCTCAGTTGTTAAGCGTCTGCCTTCTGCTCAGGTCATGATCCCGGGGTCCTGGGATCAAGCCCCACATCGGGCTCCCTGCTCCGCGGGAAGCCTGCTTCTCCCTCTCCCACTCCCCCTGCTTGTGTTCCCTCTCTCGCTGTGTCTCTCTCTCTCTCTGTCAAATAAATAAAATCTTTAAAAAAAAAAAAAGAAAAAAATATTTTCCCTCAAAGTCTATAGATGCTTCTTCGGTTTTCTCAGAGCATTTAGAGTTGGGAAAACCTCTGATGTCAATCCTTCTATTAGTACTTTGCTTTTCTGTTTGGCTGTTTGCCATGCAGCTGTTTTGGGATGTTCCTGGCTGAGCCTCCAGAGGCTATTACAGAAGGCATGTCAGAGTAGGGGCCCTTGAGAGCGTCTCGGGGACCCTCCTATTCTCTTTCTGCTTTTGTCATTGTTATTAGTGCCGTGACGTTTTCATGACTGATCTGCTCAAAACTCTTCTCCAGTTTTATTTCTTTAGTTACTCTCATTTCCATTCCTGCTCCCTTTTTCCTCTTTCCCCCAAGGTACCTATCCTAATGTGTGTAATGTGTATCTTTTTTAAAAATGTGTTTTTGTAAAATATGTATTATTTTGTGTGCCTCTTTTGAATTTTCATAAATGGTATGGCATGCCCCCTTATGATCCTTGGGCATAATTTCTTTGGGATACACACACACACACACACACTCAGGAGCATGTTGCTGTGTTGTGGGGTGTGCATACTTACTTTTGCGCTCGAGATGGCTGCCTGTCTACACTCCCTCTGTTAGTACCTAAGGCTATAACCCCAGAGCCTCACCAACACACAGCATTATCTACCTTCCAAACCAAGTTCATCTAATAGATGGCAAGTACTATTTTTTTCTTTTAATTTGCATTCTTCTTTTTTTGTTTTTTTTTTTAATTTTCATTCTTCTGATTATCAAAGAGATTGATCATTTCTTCATATGCTCACTAGCTTTGTGGGTTTCCTATTTTGTGAATTGCCTGTTTACATCCTTTATCTTTTATTAGGGTTCCTGTCTTTTTCTTGTTAATTTGCAAGAATTCTTTGTATACTCTAGATATCAGTCTTTTCTTGATTTTGAGTATCGTAAGTATCTTATCCCAACTGGAAATGTGTTTGTTACTTTATTAACGGTATTCTTCATTGAACAGATTCTCTTATTTTCCCTATTGTTTCCTTTTTTGTTCTTCAGAGAACCCAGTGATTTGCTTAGACAAATTAACCAGAGGCAGAGCCAGATGAGGGGCCAGCTCCTTGGCTCTCAGCCCAAGGCTTACTCCCCATGGCCTGCTGTCCTCAAGCCGGGAGCCCAGAGCAGCTGGGAGAATCAGCTGCCACAGCCTGGCCCTGGCCTGGGCACAGACCTGGGCTGTATCATACAGTAGCCTCATGAGCCTACTGAGCACTTGAAATGTGACTAGTCAGAACTGAGATATGCAATACGTGTAAAATCTACATCCAATTTCAGAGACTTGGTATGAAAAATGTAAAATATCTCAACCATTTTTATACTGATTATATTGAAATGAGAATATTTGGGTTATGTTGGATTAAAGGAAATATATTGCCAAAGTTAACTGCACCTATTTTCATTTGAATGTGGACAGTGGGATGTTTTAGGTTAAGTAAAAATAGTACAGGCAGTACGAGAGTATGTCAAGATTTGTGGCTGTTTGGGGACGGACTGAGGTCTGGTAAACACTGCCGAACCGGCTTTGTTTTATAGGAACGGGAACAGGCTCAAATTAAGGAAGGGATTTATCCAGGGAGCATGAGTTCGGGTTCTTGTGTGGCGCCCGGCTCTCTGGCAGGGTGCTAGCCAGTACCTCTCTCTGGCATTTTCCTATTCTCAGCTTCGGATCACAGGTGTGCCCGTGTCCAGGAGAGAGACTGACAGGCCTGGCCCTGGTGGGGACACAGGGGCCTGTGAGATGGGCTGCCACAGGAAAATCAATGGGGAGAGGTGGCACAAATTCGCTAAGGAACCAGGGTGACGGAGGGCACTGGGCTGCAGAAGCGGGCTGGGGATGCTGCGCGGGCAAAAAACGAACAATGGTCCCTGCAAGGGTCCCATAGCTTGTCAGTGACTCGATCCTGCTCACCCCCAGGTCAATGCTCTTCTCCACACCTAATGAATCTTACTAAAGACTTGAGTGACTCCTACTTCGATGGTTTCTGCCTCTCCAGATTCCACCTGCCGTCTTGGTCCAGTAACTGTGCGCCAGAGGAGAGCTGGGTTTGGGCAGTAAGGGAGGTCAGTCTGGGATGGGATATCGGGTCACGCTCTCTGCTTTGTTTCCAGGGCTCTTCAGGGCTTTGCCCAGCGGCCGGAACCTAGGAAACCAGGAGGGCACCTGGGGAGCCAGGAGACCTAAGGATTTCGTTGGCAGAAACATATCCCAACCAGGAGCAGGGGGCATGGACCACAGTGAGGGGTTCATCCAAGCCCCAGCTGGTACCACGGTGCCTCAGGAACTGCTGGAAGAAATGCTTTGGTTTTTTCGGGTGGAAGATGGTAAGTGGTGGGGCATCGGGGAGGGGGGGATATGTGCCTCAGCACAAAGAGTGGAATCTAGCTGAAATCCCCCTCCTCCAGTACCGGCTGCACATTTCCCCCCAAGATGGGGATTGAGGCAGAGGGGGGTCTTAATTCCCAGAGGGGTCTGGCCTCACCGCACCCTCTTCTCAGGGCATGGTCATTCATTTTCTCCATTTATCAGATCATTCACAAATATTCATTAAGTTCCTTCTGCGCACTGGGCACCATTCTCAGCAGTGGGCTTACAGTATGAATGAAGCACAAAAGTCTCTGCCCTCCGTGCAGCACACATTCTAATGAGAGAGAAAATCAACGAGACAAACGACTAAAATGCAGAGCATGTGGGTGATGAGCAATACGGAGAAAAATTAAGCACAGAGAGGGAAGAGAAGGGTAGGTACCACGGTCAAGGAAGGCCTCACCAAGAAGCTGACATTTGAATAAGGGCTTGCAGGAGATGAAATGATGAGCCCCACAGATTATGTGGAGGAAGAGCATTCCTGGTAAGGGGAAGAGCAAACGCAATGGCTCCGGGGCTGGATCCTGCCTCATTTTGGTACGGTGTGGACACATCTCAGTATCCAAATTCAGATTGGCCACTTTATGTATTCTCTGTTGGCAGTTGTTGGACACAGTTTCACTGCCACCCCTTCCCCCTCCCCTTAGATTAGGGCTTCTGCAGAGCAGAAATTGTCCTTCCCTCTCCCCCTCCCCCACACTGGAGGTCCCGCAGGGCAGGGGCTCATCTTCCTTAGTCTCTACAACACCTGGCTCACAGCAGGGGATGACTGATGCCATGAGCTGAGTCTGAGCCCGAGCCCCAACTGTTAGTGGGCCTGAGGGGCACCCAGGCTCTCCTCAAGGCTCTGTTCCACGTGTCTTTCCCCAGCATCTCCTTGGAATTATTCCATCTTTGCCCTGGTGGGCGTGGTGGGCGTGATAAGCTTCGTCCTCCTGGGAAGGAGCATCCAGGCAAAGAGGTGAGGAGCTGGTCTGGGGGTGGTCTCTGGGGGGTGGGGGACCTGCCCTCCCAAGGGAAATCTAGGGAGCGGTCATCTAGGGGTCTTGGCCAGCCACCCTTTGGGACAGCAAAATGCAGCCTTATGGAATTTACACTTTGGTGGGGAGACAAGTGTAGTTTAGAGTGACAGATGCTCAGTGTGGGAGATACAGAGTGTGTGGGAGCACAGTGGTGGGTTCTGGGGCCTTCTGGGCAAAGAGAGAAAGGGAGAGTGGGCTGAGGAAGCCTTCTAGACTGAGGGACAATAGGCACCAAACTTGAGGTGCTGGAGGAGGAGGCCTGGCCCATATGGCTGTGGAATGTGACGTGGCATGGGGGTGGAGGGAGGGCAAGAGGAGGGAAGGACCCAGAATGTATGGGTCCCAAGGAATTCAGGTTCTAGCTCATGGGCATTGGGGAGCCAGAGAATGGCTTTGCACAGGGACATGAAAGGCTTGTTTTAGCAAGATTAGTCTGGATGTAGGCTATAAAATGAACCAAAGGGGTGTAGCTCCTAAAAATGTGACCTTGCCTTTCTTAACCTGTCAGGAAGCATCGCCCTCAGCAAGGTCAGCTCAGGGACAAAGTGGCTGTCCATGGGAGCAGCAGACACTGAGCTGCTCCCCCTGTGGCCCGAGCAGATTCTCTGGGCAGTCAGCCGTTACCACAGTTGGGTTCCTCCACAATGGCCAGGAAGCCTAGGGGTACCTTAAGTAAGACCACCTTCGGAGGGAGGACACTTGGGGGAGTTACTGGAAGAAAGGTTGGGTCTCGAACACCAGCTTAAGGACATGGGCAGTGGGGAGCCACTAAAGGTGCTTGACCTGAGGAGTGATGTGTGCACACTGAGGTTGTAGAAACATGACTGCTGTGTGTGGGCTGATTTGGAAAACCAAGCACCTAGAAGCAGGAAGATTAGTTAGGAACTTCCTGAAGTAGTTTGGGGATGAGGTGGATGAGGGTGGGAATGGGATAGCAAGGACACAGAACCCAGAGTCAGGAGACTTAAATGCATGTCCAAGGTGCGTGCATCTTTGACGTTTTTGAACCCCGTTTCACCTGTAAGGGGAGCAAGGGGTGAGAATAGTTGAGCTCATGGTGGCAATGAGGATTTGCTGAGATGATACACGGACGAGAATAAGCCATTTCTCTGCCAAAAGAACACCAAACTATCTTGGCTTTCTCCCCTAACAGTTCCCAGGACTGCCTACTGGATTTCTTCCCCGCCCCCCCAACCCGCTAATCTACTTGGGAGCCCGTCTTGCCCCCAATCACTCAGTACCCCAGCTCAGAGAACCCAGATTCAACAGTGTTTTCTCTCCTCCCAGAAATCAAAAGCTCCTGGGGAAAAACAAACCAGAACTCCAGGACTTGGCTGAGGCTGAAACCAGAGATGACAATAACCTGAACATCCTAAAAGAGACTTTGCTCTCAGAAAAGCACAATTTAGCCCAGGTGGAAATTGAGTTAAAAGAGGGAGATGCGTCACTGGTTCTCCTTCCAGACCCACAAGAATCGGAGACCTAGTAAGAGTTCAGAGCCCTGCCCCATGGTGCCAGCAGATAAGATGAACGAACTGCAATCAAACTAATATTCTGTTATGGGATGGGGGGGAAGAAACACTTTTATTAAAAGGCTTCTGGAAGTGGGCATTTAGAATTGCATAGTTTGTTCAAACGGCCGTGTCAGAACACACAAGCGGCTTGGAGCAGGAGCGAGAAATCCATAGCCAGCCTGTGGGTCAGGAAGCCTGGCTAGGACTCCTTGTGTGGTCTTGAGGAGTTCACAGCCTCCCTCTGCTCTGACCTCAGCTTCTCCATCCACAGAATGGGGCTGAAGGCCGGGTTAGAACTGTTGTTCTTAATCCAAGGTCCTAGAATTGCCAAGAACAGGATTCCGGGCTCAGAATCCCCTTCACACCCCTTTCCTCCTAGCAGAGCCCTCTCCTTCACCAGCATATCTGCTGAGGGCCCACGAGAGACTTCCTTTGGGCCAAAGGCCCCATGGTAAAGAGAGTTAGAAAACTATGGAACTCCCCGTGCTGAGAATGGGATCCCAAGAGAGTGTCTTGATCCTGTGTCTGAGCCACAGTGTTGTTGTATCAGCTGCAGTGGTGACCCCAAATGATGTATGCAAAAAATTGCTTTCTGAACCCCAAATGCCTTCGCTTCTATCTTTCAAAAGTGGACTTAGAACACTCAGACCCACTGTCGAAGGTACTGGGTCCTGCTAGACTAGACTACAGATGGCCTACTGTGTTTCTACCTACGAGCCTCAGGCCAGCTAACCATGCCCACTGGGTGTCTGATAACCCCAGGTGTAGGCTCCCGGGAGTCCTGGGCGCTGGTCACTAGAGAGAATGACTTTGTTCTGCAGCTCTGATCATTAAACTTCAGGAGGCTGGTCCTGAGGGTCTGTGGAGAGAGTCCTGAATTTAAGATGGGAAAATAAGGGGGCACTGTCTCCTGGGGGAAGAAACATTGCAGGCTCCTTGTCTCAGATGATCCAGAGCTCCCAGTCCTCAGCGAAAGGTAAAGTACAGGAAATAGCCCTTCCTGGGAATTTTGCTTCTCACAGCCTGTCCCGTAGGATTATTTAAACCGTGGGGTTTGTTGCCTGGGGCATCTGTGAAGTCAGAGGACAACAGGAGGGCCAGGCTCAACGCCCCCCCACCCCCAACTTGTAGCCGCTCTCTGTCCTTCCTGCCCACCAGGTGGTGCTAGGACCTCAGGGTTGCTCCTCCTGCAGGGTGTTCTCGGGCCTACACTTAGGGACCATCCAGAGCTGTCCCCTAGGGGCCACATCTGGCCTGGCTGCAGCTGGAGCAGGAAGGAGTGATGGCACCACGATGGACACTGCAATTTCCTTCCACTTCAGGCTGACCCCAGGTCTCTGGGTTGCCTCAGTGGCTATTTCCCTTCAGGGTCAGGGAATGCAGTGGCTACCATGGAAACCAAGGCCTGGAGCGAGGAAGAGCAGCGTTCCTGCCTGTCCCTCCAGCTCACACAGTGAACTGGGTGTCCGGGACATTACTTGGTGCTGGAAAAGGGGTCAACTGTCCGCCAGACGGCCAGGGCTATTGACCAGTCAGAGGGAAAGCCCCGCCCAGCTGCTGAGTCCAGGATCTGGAGGGGTGCCCTCAGAAGATCTTGAAGCCCTTCAACAGGGTCAGGGTGGGCGCCTTGCGCTTGCTCTGGGCCCGGGATGACTTCACAGTGACCAGCTTGGCCTGGGCCACGGCAGGCATCTCCTTCAGGCTGACGGTGGAAAGTGTGTTGAAGGTACAACTGGCCAGCCCATGCCGGGCGGTGAGCGGAGCCTGGTGGGGCAGGGCCCTCTCCTCAGAGATGAAGAGGGGCCGGGGCAGGGAATGCTTCTCCAGCTCCCGTCGTGCCTCCCGCACGGCCTCGTGGAAGACATGCTGCACGTGCTCAAAGTCCAGGCAGGCCGAGACCTCGAAAAACAGGCACCCGAACTTGCCCGCCAAGGCGGCGCCCTCTGCCTTGGTGACCTGCCTGGTGGGGAAGCAGGGCGAGGCAGGGTCAGGAGCGAGCGTCCAAGTCGGGGAGGCCCGCGCCTACACTCGTTTCCCCACTCATGGGCTTGGTGACCTGCAGTCATCTCGTGAGTACGATGGGATAATGACATCTGCCTCGCAGGGTTGTTAAAAGAATTAAGAAAGACCATTTGTATCGTGTGCCTGGTGTAGTACGTGGCACAGAGTCCGTGCTCAATAAATGGTGGCTGATGTCACCAAAGCAGAATTTAGGAACAAAGCGTGGGCAAGGGAGCAGCTTACTGGCTAGACCCTGCTTCTGGCTGGAAGAAGATGGTCATTCCCAGCCCTGCCTCCCTCTAGGCCAGCATGGGTCCTTGGTCAGGAAATGAGCCACCCTCAGCCCCAGCCCGTGGGACCAGTTCCAGAGAAAGGCAGCGGCCTGGATGGAGAAGTGTGAGACCACAGAGGAGGGGAGGGTGAGGCGCCTCAGGATGCCTGCGGTTGGCAGAGTTCTCAGGGCTCAGGCGGAGAGTTGCCTGCTCGTCCGAGGGAGGGGCAGGGGAGAGCAAGGGTGACGTTTCACAGGAAGGAGGAAGAGAAGGGGAGAGAGAACAACACCTATTGTCAGCTTCGTCCTATACCCTCTTTCCTGACGGGATCGACTATTTAACTGGGGAGGTCCTGGAAGCTTCTGGCCTGAAAGCCATGGGAATCAAGGTGAGAGGAAAAAGACTGGCTCTTGGGTGGGTCAGATGTCCAGAAGAAGGAAGGGGTGGGGGCACCTGAGGCTTTGAGGCCAAGGTTCCATTGGCTGAATCTTGGCGACCACCCTGCGCTGCCATTCCTAGGGACAGTGGTACAGCCCATGAGACCAGTGGGTAGTGATGAGAAGAGGTTTCTGAGCCAAGGTCAATTTGGCAAGAGCAGGGGTGCTAGCAGTGGGCTGGCTGCCCGGGGGGAGTATCAGACAGAGAGTGACTGGGACAAAAAGGGCCAGGGGCAGAGTATCTAGACTCCCCACCCAGGGCTGGTGTCCTGCTTTCCTGAGGAAACCTAAGCTCACTGTTTCCTGAGGAACCGTTCTGAAGAAATACTTGATATTATTTGCTTTTAGGGCAACCTTGCGTCTAAAAATTTCTCAGTGTGGGGGCTTGAATTCATGGATTTTCAGAAACTAGCACCCCATGCATGCATACATGTGTGTGAATGGGGGAACACAGGCATGTCACATGATCCTCTCTTGTTCTGTTGCAGCCTGGTGACAATTTTCTCAGTGATTTGGGAACCACTCTCACCCACAATTTACCATGTAGCTGCAAGACAGTCATGGGAGATCCACCAATGCTCAGCTACAAGACTGACTGCGCATCAAATCCTGATCCACTACCAGACTGGATCAAAGAACAAAATGAGGGTAAATGGCCACAACTTTCCTTAGAGAATTGAAGCTGCTCTGGCTGAGCCCCATAATCTTTGTTATTTGCTCCCCAACCATTTTTAGACAATGCCTGTGGCAAAGACTAGGACCAAAACAGTGGTCTAGGTTTTCCCCTCATACTGAAGATAGATTTACCACAACTCAGTCTTCTGACCCCTGTTCCAGGCACCGTGGGCTCTACGATTCCTCAAAAACCACCTTTCGGTTTTAAGATCACACAACTTCCTTCATTCCCTGGGATGGAATTTGTCTTTGTCTGAGGGCTTGATGGCCTTTGAAGTCTCCTACCGTGGCCCCTCTTCATGAGACTGCACCTCCCTTTCCCACTGCCCATCTGATTTGTTCTGCAACAAAGGTCCCCTCCTGGCTTATCGCAGCCAATGGGCCTTTGGGGTCTGGGGAAGCAGGAGTGATTGGCCATGAACAGGGAGGGACAGATGGAAGATGGGTGGAAGGCGCCAGATGTTGAAGGTGGACAGGCCACATAGGACAAATGTCAGTGTTGGGACAAGGGCAGTGGGATTATTCATCAAGTGGGAGCATCGTGCTTTTGGGGGCCAGGCAAGCAACTCAAATGTATGGAGAGAGTGGAGGAAAGCCATGGGGAGTGGTAAGGCCTGAGTCAGCTGGAGAGGGCATACCCCTCCTCAAAGCATTCCAATTCCAGGTCTTTTAAAATACTGTGCTCGCCAAGCAAAATGCTGCAGTGTTTGCTGGTAACCTGCCCTCTGGCCCAGTCGGCTACCTCTAATTCAAGTCCAGCCCATTCTAAGAGAAGCCGCCCTCAGCACCGCCAACGGTTGGAGTGAGCGTGGGGCCATGCTTGGGTGAGGTGAGAGCTGGTTGGACCAGACCAGACACCTGACTCAAGGAGCCAATCACAGCCTTTCTTCTCAGAACTGGAATTGGGCACTGAATAATAACCAGCCAGCTATGGGGAGTGAGGACGGAACGTCATATAGACAGGCAAGAGAGGGTGAGGCTGAGAGAGACCACAAAGCCCCATGAGGATGGAAGGAGTGGCTTTCCTGCTTTTAGCGTCCAACTCCTGTGTGGGCCAGAAGCTCTTCCCTTCCTGCCCTGGCCTGTCTGGAAGGCCACGCACACTGTACCCTTTAACCTAAGTTTGCAGGGATTACTTTCCTTAGTAGCCCAATAATCCCCGATGATGACATGCAGCCTTTCCAAATGAGGACAGCGGGCTCCAGAGAGGAGGACACCCCGTCCGCGCTCACCTGTACTGGGCCATGTCCAGCTTGTTGCCCAGCAGCAGGGCAGGGGAGCTGCGCTGTGTCTCCTTGGCGTGCAAAGCCAGCAGCTCCAGGTAGCTGCTGCTGTCCTTGAAACTCTGGCGGCTGTCCATGCTGTACACCACCAGGAAGGCGTGGGCCCAGTTCAGGTAGCGCTCACAGTTCCTAGGGGTGTCCTGGGCAAAGGAGGGAAGCCTCGCTGGGGGTAAAGGCCTTCACCTGAGCTGCTCCATCCCCACCTCCCCACTCCCTGGGTCTTTGTATATTGTTCCCCAGCAGGGCCCTTTTCAAAGGGGCACTTCAGTGTGGATTTGGCTTGGTGTGAAAGGAGGCATTGTCTCGGGAGCCTCACTCCCGCCACCCAGCCAGAGGCTTGGAGACCTTGGCCTCTGGGGCACAGAGCCAAGACTCTGGCATGGCTGCTACGAGACCCGGCTGTCCCTGGGCACTGCTGGTTTGGGGTCAGGTTGATGGTGCCCCTGGGCTTCTGAGAATAATTGGTATCTAGTCCTGGCAGGGCGTGGTGAGGACAAAGGGGGAATGTGTGTACTGAGGGGACCTGGGCCGGGGGGGGGGGGGGCTCTGCGTAAAAGTGTGTGCCCCGTCACCGTATGTGCATGAGCATCAAATCCCAAAGCAGAGGATCTCAGAGCTGACGCCAGCAACCATCAGGTCTCCCCAGGCCCCGTCCCATCCCTCCTCCCTTGGCAGATGAAAAGATTCAGGTCCAGAGAGGTCAGTGCCTCATTCAGGGTCACATAGCAAACTAGAGCTTAACAAGTTTACAAATTCCCATCTGAGGGCTCCACTCTGGGAGCAGGACTTCTCAGGAGGGTGCACTGACTCTCAGCTCTCCATGGGTAATGGGGGTAATTTACCGGGTCTGCAGTATCCATGACCCTCAGGTGGACAGGCTGGTGGTCCACTGTCTCCTCGGAGCTGTAGGTGTCCTCTGCAACAGATGGTCAGCCAGGTCAGAGGCAGGCCAGCCAGAGCTCAGTGGCAGACTGGGTCTGAGTCCCAGCCTCCCTGTGCTAGGCCCTGGGGGATCTATTCTGGGGCTGGCTGAGTTGGGACAAACTGGAAAGGCCTTGGCTCTCACCCAAATGGAGGACACAGACAGAACCTCCCACCCAGGAGATGCTGCTCTACCTGTCAGGACTCAGAGCATAAGAGGTCAGTCACAGAACACGCCACAGGGGATGGGACTGTGTTCTGGATCCACCCACCAAGCCTACAGGATGGAGTGTGTGGCCCACGGGCTTGGTTAGCAGCAGAGGCCTCTGGAGTCACACTGCCAGCCCATCCCTCCCAAACCCCAAGCTTCCCCACCCTCTTCCCTCTGACCACAGTACCTGGCCCGCAGGAAGCCCCCAGTGGGAGAAGGGATGGGGAAAGAAAAGCACACAACATATGGTGGGGTGTGTGTGTGTGTGTGTGTGTGTGTGTGTGTGCGCGCGCGCGCACGCGTGTGCGTGTGCGACTCCATTCAGAGGTCCCTAAGAAGGCTTACAAATAATTCTTATCAAAATAATAGCAGAGAACTCTAGTGTAGTCGAATATTTTAGGTTGGACATGTGGAATCAACACCCAACTTCAGCTACCTTTTAGCCATGTGACTTGGCCATGTCATTGCTGTTCTTTTGAGAATCTGTTTCCTCCCTTTACAATGGCCTGCCTCTGACCAGCTCTGTTTCCTGGGTGGCTCAGTCGGTTGAGCATCCAACTCTTGATTTCAGCTCAGGTCATGATCTCGGGGTCCTGGGATCGAGCCCCGCTTTGGGCTCCACGCTCAGTGCAGAGTCAGCTTATCCCGCTTCCTCTGCTCCTCCCCCCCCACTCTCTCTCTTTCAAAGAAATAAAGTCTTTTTTTAAAAAAAAAAGTAAAATAGGGATAACATGATAACACTGGCCAAAAGTTTTCCAGATTTTACTCTGTGCCAGGCACTGTGCTAATGCTTGTCCCCGTACCCTCACAGGGCTGCGTGAGGACTGGATGGGCCCCTAGGCATGGGGCCTGGCCCACCATAAATGCCTGGTAAAGGACAGTGGGGATTGCGGTGCTCCGAAGTTTACAGGGCAGGTTCACATTCCTAGGTGATTTTTTTTTTCTTTTGAAATCATTTTAGACTCATGTGGATATTGCAAAATAGTACAGAGAGTTCCTGTGCGCCTTTCCCTCTGCTCCCGGCAATGTTAACACCTTACATAACCATAGCACAGTGATCAAAAGCAGGAAATGGACATTGGTTATATACTATGAACTAAACTGCTGACCTTATTTGGATTTCATGAGTTTTCTTTTTCCTTTTTTTTTTTGGTTCTTATGACCTCAAACCTGAGAAAGCGCAAGTGGCCAGGCATGCAAAGAGGACCTCATTGTCATATTGGCCATCATTCTCCCTATCTCCAACCTCCCCCTATGCCACTGGCCCATGTGTGTGAGTGCACTTGGCCGTCACCTTTCCCTGGGTGCCCCCGTGCCCCAAGTGACCCCAAAGAAGACCTCTCTGGGCAGAACTGGGGCTCTCTATGCCTTCCTCCACCACCCGCCCCCAACCCTGGCTGAGTTCACAACCACTTGTCTCTGAGAGCCCCTGGCAGTCAAGCCAGGCCTGGACACATGCCAGGTCTACTAGCAGCCAGCAGGAATCACAGACAGCTCCCATCCCCAGCCTGTTTGGGGACTTGGATAAATAGCTGCTCTTATTCAAAGACAAAAAAAAAAAAAATCTAATGGAAAATATGCCCCAAACGTTTAACTATATTTGGTGCAAGAAGAGCTGCCCCTAGATGCCTACATCTTGTTCAAATTTTTCTTTATTTTTCTGCCAAAGTTGCCTGATGTACCCCTTTTAGTTGCTCCACACCCCCTTCCCCCACCCCCAAACAGGCACTGCATCCTCAGTCCAATGAAAAATATTAGCCCAACGTTGGTCTCCTGGGGTTCCTCACAGCAAACAGCCTTTCAAGGTTACTGTTAGCTCCGCTGTAGAGAGATGAAGCCCAGAGGAGGAGAGAACTTACCCACTGCCACACAGCACCCCATCAGTGGAAGGAATGTGAACTCGGGTCTTCTCACCTGGGCTACCTCTCCATGGGGACCCCCTCACCTTCTGCTCAGGGTACCAGCTGACCCTCTAGCTCTATGTCAGCAGAGCGCAGGGAAAGAGCAGAAGCTCCAGTCTAGGTGTGGCACATGCATGGGTGAGCTGGGGGAAGCCTCGCAGATCAGTTTTATCCAGCTGCCTCCCTCTTGGCAAGTGAGGTGACTGGGGATGGGGGGGTCCTTTCCAAGTTACAGGAATGTCCTGTCTTCTCATCACCAAGTCCTGCTCTCCAGGGCATTCTGGGGTCCTTAACCACATGGGTTTCATAGCTCCTACTTCTAAATAATATTCTGAGGACTTGCATGCTGAGAGAAGATTCTTTTCATAAACTATTTTCCCGATTTATGCAATAATAATCTTTTTAAAGGTGGTAAAGGTGCTCTGATCAGAGTGTGTGTAGGATGATGCCTCAGAAATGGTGCCCATATCCTTGCTGGAGCAGGATGAGGGCAAGAGAGGTGAAAAGCTGTCATTCTGCCCTGGGCAAGCCAGGCGAGGTGCCCCCAGCTCCTCTGTGAGGGGATGCTCTCCTGGGGGCCCCTGCCCCTTCATGGAGTGCTCAGCACAGGCATAGACTTTCCATTGACACTGATTCTCTCAGCTACTACCAGCTCTCCCAGCCACAGCCCTTACTCAGAGCACAGGCTATTGGCCCCATCTTCCAGATGGGGAAATGGAGGCTCAGAGACACAGTGCCACACAGACTTCTGATTCCAGGCCCTCAAAGGCATAAGGCTGCCCTTATGGGAAATCTGCTGGAGTGGTACCCATCTTCCTTTGTACCTGAGGTTCTCCATAGGCAAATCACTGAGCCCTCTCTGCCTCAATATCTTTACCTGTAAAATGGGGATAAAAGCTGGAACTCTTCTTTAAAGGTTAATACTAAAACCAAAATTCAATCTCATGTTTAAGAGCATCTATGTTGTGCCTAGTATCGCACTCCATGCTAGAAATGGGAATGAATAACGCAGGTCTCCACACTCAAGAAGCTCACTCAGGGTTCAAAGAAGACCTTTTGAAAAGAGAAGGAGCTGTTTTATATGTCCCGGTAGCTAACTCTCCCCTTGGACGCTCAGACTTTTCTCCCCAGAAAGAAAGGCTCTGGACCCGGAGACCCCACTATTGCTGTGGCCAGCCATGGGATAGTGGCTGGAATGTTCAGACGGTAGGGCAGAACTCCCAAGGAGTGGCACTGGCCTCCCAGGATGCTGAAGGAGAGCGTCTGGTCATCTCTCCAGCTGACAGGCTCTCAGGCCAGGGCAACTGACCACCGTGGAGCTGTTGCCCACCACCCCCAACCCCGGACAGCGTGACCACGCATTCCACTATCAGGTGAGAACTCCAAAATTACTCAATCAGGAAGCCCAAACCACCACTGCACAAGGCTATTCTGGGGGGACCCTGCAAGAAGGGCAGGGATTGGGGGTAGGGAGAAAGACACTTGGAGGCAGGCTGCCAGAGAAAATACAGGATGGCCATTTAAATTTGAATTTCAGAGAAACGGCTAATATTTTTTAGTGTAAGTATCCCCCACCTGAGCTAGGCAGAATTTGTCTTTTGAGGAACCATCCTTGGAAATCTCCATGTTTCCTTCCCCAACTCCCCTGCTTGTACGCCTCTCCTTCCCACCCCCTCCCCGTTTTCAATTCCCCCACTCCGTCTGATTTCATCTTCTGGCCTCTCTCAATGCCTCCTCTGGCCAGCACACAATTACACCCTGTGTCCCACTCCAGTGCTAATCAAATGGGGTCCCCTCAGACCTGCTGTATGACTCTGGCCTGGAAGCCTCAGCTCCTTGGGCCTAATTCTTCCTCTGTAGCACCAAGGGGCTGGGTTAGAGTACAGGTGGTCAAACCAGCTCTGAGAAACAAACTCCTTAGGGACTGTCAGTGAGTCAGCTGCCCTGTACTCTTGACTTAACCAGGGGACCCTCCCCCTCTGCTTTCTCTGCTTGACACCCTGGGGTTCTATTTAAGATCACCTGGGAAGAAGGGCTTCTGCTACTTAGGGAAAACATTCTAAATAGCCCTGAGGTCCCTTTCTGCTCAGACACTGGGATTCAATATTCCAGCCTGAACTGAGGGCCCCAACGGGCTCAGGGGAGGTGTCACAGTGCGTCCCATCAGAGGCCTACTGCAGGTAATGCTGTAGTGCGGAGTTCCCAGTCTGCGCCCCATAGCCCTGCGTTTCCTGGGAGGGTCCCCAGGGGTCCCACAAATGCTTTATTGGAAAAAAACAATCCGAGACTGTAACCCCCCTTTTCAAAAGGCTAAGCATATCCAGACACTCCTCCTCATTCATCCTACTGTTAGCTGTTTCTCTGAAATTCAAATTTAAATGGTCACCCTGTATTTTCTCTGGCAGCCTGCCTCCAGTATTTTTCTCAGGAACAGTTTACAATAAACAAATGTTATAAATGTAAACTTTAAGGAAAGAGGAAGGAGGGGCGCTTGGGGGGCTCAGTTGGTTGGGCCTCTGACTCTTGATTTCAGCTCAGGTCATGATCTCGGGGTCCTGGGATCGAGCCTCTAATCAGGCTCTGTGCTCAGCAGGGAGTCTGTTTCTCCCTCTGCCTTTCCCCCTGCTTGTTCGTTCTCTCTCTCTCAAATAAATAAAATCTGAAAAAAGAAAAAAAGAGGAAGGAAAACTGAACATGCGTTGAGTGTCTACTGTAGATCAGATACTAGGATAAATTTTTTACATCCGTTATTTCTTTAATGCTCACAGTAATTTTCTGAGATAGGTATCTTTATGCCCATTTTACAGATGAGGAAACAGAAGCTCAGAGAGATTAGGTTATTGCTTCAAGGTTGCACAGGCAGTAACTAGCAGAGCTAGGGTTCAAACTTAGCTCTGATAACAGAGCATCCTTTCTTCCAGTATACCATGATACGGCTATTGAACGGGACAAGTTTTCTTGTGTGCTTCAAAAATGGGTCAGAAGCCAGTACCACTAGAGAATTTCTCTCAAGTGTTCTGTCCAGCTTTTTTGGAAAAGTACGAGTGACCATTTTGAAGAATAACACTTAATGGTTATAGACGTTCTGCTATGTTTTGTGTTTTTTGTTTTTTTTTTTAAGTCTCACCATACCTCATATTTTAGTGCAAATCAGCCTCTTGGTTCTCTTAATTAAGCCACTCCCCCAACCCCAGTTGTCTGGAGTGGGCTGTGGAAGGATGTCTTTCTGGCACTTACACCATTTTGTCCCATGGGCTGAGTCATCCTGGTGGCACCTCCCCTTTGCCCTCAGATGATGGATCCTAGTCAGGCCTGGACCCACCACAGTGTAGGCATGTGTGTTGTGGGGGACCCAAGTGGGACACAGTAGGAGGAATGAGGAGGAGTGGTTCCTTACCCAAGTTGGGGTCGTATTCGCTGATAAACCTCCTGGTCAGAAACTTCACGGTCAGAGCTGCAGGAAGCAGAAAGAAGTTGGCTCAGTCTCCCCCTGCCGCATCTGGCTGCTGGCCCTGGAGGTTGCCCCTCTCATTTTAGGGAGGTCTTATCTAGCCTCTGTGACTGCTGGCTGACACTAAGCTTAGTTCTCTGGGGGAATGAGTCTGGGAGCTGAGGAGTTGGTTTGAGAAGCTCAGCAAAAACCAGAAATATGGGGAACCATGCCCCTCCAGTTGCATCCTAGCTTTTTTTTTTTTTTTTTTTTTTTTTTTACGGCAAGAAAAGCCATGAGAGGCAAGCCTAAGGGGTGTTTATAAAGACCTGAACTGGGGGTACCTGGGTGGCTCAGTCGGTTAAGTGTCTGCCTTCGGCTCAGGTCGTGATCTCGGGTTCCTGGGATCGAGCCCTCAGTCGGGCTCAGCGGGGAATCTGCTTCTCCCTCTGCTCTTCCCCCTGCTTATGCTCTCTCTCATTCTCTCTCAAATAAATAAATACAATCTTAAAAAAAAATACTCAAACTGAGGGGTCCAGGAGTCATGTTACCTTAGGGTCAGCCTGGTGAAACTCAAACTGAAGGGAGATATTCCCCACCCTGGTCAAGTCGTGAAGATTCTGAAATGTGGAGCATCTATTCCGGTTTTGGCTATAAGCCAAAGAGTAAGAGCTGAGTTGATCAGTCTGTGATCCCTGGGAGGAGTATGAACACTCACGTCCCAAGTAAACACCCTCCAGTCCTTGGCCCCCTTTGTCTCAAGTCTTGACTGTCTTGGGCCTCAGGGGTGTCCCGAAGAATGTAAAACCTAAAATGAAGTTCTCCCCAGGTGGAATTCATTAATAGAACTCTGATTTAGTTCAGAATTTAGCCACATAAAGCCCAGGGCCAGCCAACTATTATGCTGGACTCTTAAAAAGTAATGTGACATTTTAAAGAAAATCCTTAAAATTCTTTCCCAGGGTTCCTAACAGTGTCATTTTGCAAACTACTACCCAGGGAATACATACTTTAAAATTTAAATTCCTCCATTCATGTAGTCACTGGCTAAACTGTACCAATGACAGAGCTACAGACACAATTTGATTTTCAAAGGGAAGAGGGCAAATCTTTTCTGTAGGAAAACATGATTCAGAGTCCCCTCTCTGAGTCAGGGGGCTGGTTTCAGAAGTGGAGAGTAGGATCCCAGCGAGTCTCAAAGAATACTCGGGGGGAGGAAACTCATAGCTAACAGCCCATGTTGGCCAGTCACTAATGGCAGTAACTGTAACACAGCCAGCCGAGGAGCCCCCTCTGTCCTCCTACCTTCAGCCCCCTGGGACTGTGAGTGGCCAGGGGGCAGGGGTGAACCCTTTCTCTGGGTCTCTGCCTGTGGTGACATCGTCCGCCCTACCCACCTGGGCTCCACCTGGGTGAGAGCTGCCAGGAGTGGTTATGGCAGAGTTCAGAGTTGGCAGAAAGGATCTCAGTGGCAACCCAAGATCTTGGTTCATCAAGAACAAGTCCCAGGCACCTGGGACCATAGTCCAATGTGTTTCCAGAAAGTCACGAGAGGGGTCTGACTTGAAACAAATACATTTGATAAGAATGCACACTTTGTTCATTCTATCCCGGGAATTGGGGTGAGCCCCTCCCTGGAAAATCCCAATAGTCCAGTGACCTCTACCACCTCCCTTCATCCCCAGCCTAAACCGAGGAATAACAAGGCTGTGACTAAGCTCAAAGGGGCCTAGGCTGAAGATTAGTGCCTAACAGGTCCCTTTGGTGCTAGTCACCAGAGCTGACTGCTGGCCCCAGGGAGAGGAGATGGAAGGTGCTGAACAGCAAGGGAGAGATCAGCAGAGGACCAGGAGACACAGAGACAGGCAGAAAGGAGAGATACCTAGTGTCACAGACACAGAAGGAAAGACAGGCGAGGAACCCAAGACAGATGAGAGATGGAGGAGCTGAGGACAAACTAGAGAGAGAGCCAAGCAACAGAGAAAATGAGGCAAAGAAAATCACGCTGTCTGACCCAACCCACCTGGGTGCAGGAAGCCCCCAAAGTCAGTGGGGGAGCCTGCCTGCAAGCAAGTCCACAGCGTCCACACCCGCTCCGTCTCTCGGGTCCCCACCCAACCCCTTCCCTTCCGCCCCCCACTCAACTCACCGGACTTGCCGGCCCCACGACGCCCCAGGATGGCCAGATTAACTTCGAGGGGCGCGCTCTGCGGCCCGCTGCCCGCGCGGGGTTTCCCGAACACCAAGGACATGGCGACGCTGCTGAGAGGGACACCGGTTCTTGGGAGAAGGGCCCTGGGCAGCGTGCCCGCCCGTCGGGGCCCTGCCGAACGAGCCGTGGGCTCCCCCCGCGCTCGCGGACTCGGCCCCGTCGATGTCCGCGCCCGGGGCCCGGCGTCGAGCGCCAAGCGGGCTGCGTTCCCGAGGCCCGGCCCAGCCCTGCGGGGAGGAGGAGCCGGTGGAGGCGGGCGGGAGGGGCCGCCCCTGAGAGCCGCCACACTCCTTGTAAGGGCTGCGGGAGCCCCCCGCGGGGCCCGCTCACCCCGCTCCCCACGCTGGGAGGGAGCTCCGGGCTGGCCGCGCACCCCACAGCTGGGCGCCGCCTCGAGGGCCGGACGCTGTCACCGCGCTGTCACCGTCCGGAGCGCCCCCGGACCCTGCAGGGAAGGACAAGGACGGGGAGAGGGAGGCCCGGGGTAGGGGACTAGAGGGGAAGGATGTTTCCAGCCTTGTCTGAGCCTCCGCTCAATCTCTTCGCACCTGCAAGAAAATCCAATCCTTCCTTTGTTCTACCAAGCAGGCCCTGCCTCCTCCTCCGGGAAGCCTGCCTGGTTCAACTCCCAGGCTTGTCCTTTCTCTAGGTCACAGTCACAGCCAGCTCAGCCTTGGCACACAACTTCCCCCACCACATTACCCTGCCCTTCGGTATGGGGACTCTCAGGCATCATTGCAACCCCCAGGCAGAACCCTGGCTCCTGGGAAGGAGCCTTAACCAACATTGCACGGTCAGTATGGGTCCAGCTTCAAGAAACTTAACCCATCTTAGATTACTGTTTTCTCCTTGATGGGAACTAATGAGTTGCATGTGTTTGGCGCCTAGTGTGTAAATGGGGTATTTTATTCTAAACCCTGGCATTCTCTTTTGCCTATAATGATTCTAAGATTGGTGGATGAGCCTGGGAGGGGTCACCTGTCATTTCTTTTGGGACCCAGGGTAAATCTGGTCATGATGGACACAGAGCAAAGGGCCCATGTGGGAAACATGGACACTTAGGATCTAGTCCCAGCTCTTTCACGAGGTCACCCTGGGCGAGTCACCTCACTTCTTTGAGCATAGGTGTCCCCATCTATAGCACTAAAGGAAGGGAAAAATAAATCCAACTTTCCATGACGTGATTCAGGCCTAATAGAGAGTGACAGCATCAGGTCTGAGTACTGTCTAGAACCCAGTGGAGCCTCTCTTTTGAAATATACTCCAGGGCTAGAGTGGGGTAGGGCATGGGAGTCTCAGAGACCTCTCACTTCAGCCCTTCTCCCTCCAACACCCCCCAACTCCCCCTCCTTGCCCCAGTTAATCTACCCACCCACGTGAAAAAGAAACCATGGAAAGCCAGATCAACAAGCAGAGAGTCTGGGGGTCAGAGCCTGATGATACTAACTTCTCAACCAGGAAGGAAAATTATTTTCTGGGATAGGACGGGAATACTGACTCAGCCTAATTGTATTTGTAGGAGATAATGCTAAACCAGCTGTGTTATTAAGACTGTAAAGTGTTGGGAAAAATTTGTTTAGATTACACCCTCAGGCCAGAATCACTCACAGAGCTAATGCCCAAGGGTTTTCCTTTGAGTTGTAGGTGGGAAAAAAGTGGGAGTCAAGTTCCAGCCACCTTCGTGGGCTGGCCCCAGTCTTGTGAGGACAGACTGGTTCTGAATGGGGTTTATCGGGAGAGGACCAATCTCATCAGAGAATTCCTGGAGAGAGGGTAAACTGTGGAGCTCCACAGGCCCAGCTGGGTATAAACTTGGGCTCTGTTATGGCCCTGCTTGTGTGAGGCTTTAAAACTTTAAAACTCAGACCAGGGGCGCCTGGGTGGCTCAGTCGTTAAGCGTCTGCCTTCAGCTCAGGTCATGATCCCAGGGTCCTGGGATCGAGCCCCGCATCGGGCTCCCTGTTCCGCAGGAAGCCTGCTTCTCCCACTCCCCCTGCTTATATTCCCTCTCTCACTGTCTCTCCCTGTCAAATAAATAAATAAAATCTTTAAAAAAAAAAAAAAACTCAGACCAACCAGTAGATGGGCACTGCAAGGAGGTAGTTTTGAGCTTGGTGTGAACCATCTGAGCTGTCCCTAGTTACAAGGGACTGTTTTAGAGGAAGTGAGCCTCCCAACATTGAAGGCAACCAAGTGGGTGACCACTTCAAGGAGGCGTTGTAAGGAAACTCCATCATGACTTGCAGGAAGGGATGATGTAACCCTTAACTCTCGTCTAGGTCAGAGATTTAAACTAGTTACCAGCTGGTTACTCAGTCCCTCAGCCTTGACGGCTAAGTGTCCAACGTCTGCTCCTCCTATGAGGCTTGGGAGGAAAACAGTGCCAACCTCACAACTGCAACCAGTCCCTTTCCCCATCCTCAGTCTCCTCATCTGGGCTGCCTGTCCACCCGGAAGTGCCCATTGTGGACCCAAAAGACCTTTGCAATCAGCCACTTATTGTCAGACCATGGAATAAGCTACTTTGCTCTTCTGGGCCTCAGTTCCTCATCTTTAAAATAGGGATAACATTAAGGGTTAGAAGAGAAGATATGAAAGTGTCCCAGAGTTTGGTCCATGGCCCAAAAAAGCAAAAGATAGTTTCCTCCACTCCCCCTGGACGTGAACAGCACATACTTCTCACTCATCTACCAAGAAGCTGCAATTGTTTAGCAACCAGTAGTTTGGACACTGAAGGTCAACAGAGAGGTCATTCTGCAAGGGCAAGTAGGCCAACCCTCCTTATCTCCTACCCCCAATCTTCAAGGCTCTTATAAGGGGCTCTGAGGTACTCAAAATGAAGAGGATGTGGCACCTGGCCCAGCAGTGAACTAGCAGCAGGTGTTCAATAGATGTGTCTGAAGTCGATGAGTGGGGTATGCACAGGTCTAAAGAGGTAGGGCCTCTGAAGATTTCCAGATGCCAGATCCTACCCTTGCCACCCCCCCCAGAGCCACTTCCACATAAAGCTAAACTTTTGGGAGCCCTTTGTGATAACGTCACTGCATTCCCTGGAGGCACAATATGACAAAGACTTCTGTGGCTGTTCAGTGATAAATTCAGGTTTCAAAGCTGAACAGAGCCTTAGGAGTCAGATGCAAGCTCCACTTTACAGATGAAGAACTGAGGTCTGGAGAGGTTGGGTAGCTTTTGCAAGTCTGCGGTAGTACCAGCATTAGAGCCCAGCAGGAATCCTGACTCCTAGTCCAGTGCTCTTCCTCGGGCCCAGGCAAGCTCACTATGCTGTGTGCAGAAACACTATCGTGGGTGGCAAGGCCAGGGGTCCACCATCAGGCTCAGGGCATCTCGGGGCTATGTCTCCTTTATCAGACTGCAGGCTCTTTTGGGATAGGGGTTGTGTCTCCTTCATCACACTGGGGACTCCCACTTAGATTAGAGCCCAGGAATCCACTTAACAGACCCCTTACTGTGTGCCAATCACTGTGGATAGAGAGACGAACAAAGCTGGGTATGCACTCTAGAAAGGCTCAGAGTCTGACACAGACACAGTTCCACTTTCCTTGCTCCCACCCTGAACCTCGCAAGGTATGGGGGCGCAAAGTGGAGAGAGGGAGGTTGGTGTGAGGTCGGGCAGAGCCTGGGAACTCCATGGGCTGCCCACAGCCAGCATAGTTCCTTGTTCTCTCCAAGTCCCAGAGGGACGCTCACTGTCTGGGTAGAGGAAAATCTCACCAGCTGCAGACGACACCCCACCGGGGCCTTGGGAGCAGGGCCAAAGGGCTGGTCCTCATCCCAGCCTTAGAACAACGAACCCCCACCTTGGGTGGCCCCCTCCCCAGTGCCTGGCTGCTGAGGGTCGGAGCTGGGGGTGTGCATAGTGTCCCAACCCACTGAAGCCAGGGCTGGACTTGTGAAAAATTGGCACTGGGAGCCAGCTTTAGCTGGGAAGAGTTGCTCTCCTTCCACTCCTCTCAGGAGAGGGCCAGGCAGTGGCTCTATCTGTTGTGTCTGCCAGTTACCAGATGCCTGGAATAGACCGTTTGGGAGGAAATTGTTCCCCTGGGGGTCAGCCCTTCCCCAACCCTGTTCCTTGGCTTGGGCCTGGCAGGAGGCAGCTGTTTCCCTGCCCTAAGGAAAGGCTAGTACTGGGCTGGGCGGCAGACGTGGTTCAATTCAGTCCCACATCTTTGTTCATAACAAGGAAAAGCCCATGCCCTCTGTGGGCCTCCTTTTCCTCACCTGTGAAATGGGAATAGTCAGACACTTTCTCCCTATCCCTGGGGCCACCAGCAAGGACAGAATCAGGACTGGGCACCGCAGAGTCCACTGACCTCCAAGACAGGGACTGTCATGCTTTCGGCCAATGTCTGGCCTCAGGGAAGGAGAGAGTCTGGCAGAGGGCCTGGGATAGTATTTGTGAGGACTCCTGCCCACCCCCTCTATCTCCTCCTACTCTTCCTGTCTAGTCCCTGGGGCAGAGTGTCCCGGATATTTCTGGCTGCCTCCTCCAGGCCTTTGGCTTCCCAGGCTTATGCAAGTGGTCCCCATATCCCAGCCTTGCTTTGATGGAGTGAACTGGATGGGCGTTCCTGGCAGAAGAGGCACATTTGTGTTGGGTCTGCAGATTCATACGCGAGGATCTGTGCATGTGTGTGTGTCCTAGGGGTGAAAGAAGTTCCCCTGCCCCCTCCCAACTCTGGCTCTGTCATTGGAAGCCACTGCATCCTCCTGAAGAAAGCCTGTAGTTGAACATGTCCTGAATGGCAGATACCATCCTACACGGGTCTGAGCCTCAGTTTCCCCGCCTGTACAATAAGGTGGCAGGAGAAAATAATCACTAAGCTCTCTTCCACCTGACATTTTGGAAACCAAAGTCTTAGCTGGTCACCCAGGAAAGTTCTTTGCAGTAGGGAAAATGCCCTGGGGTGGGCAGCAGGAGGCCTGGGGCTGTCTGCCCCAAGCTACGTGACCCTGAGCAATTCCCTTTTTGGTCCTCCACTGTAAATGAAGGGGTTAAACCATATGAGCCTGAAGTTCCTTCCAGTTGTGACCTCCTGGCAAGAGCTGAATACCCAGCGTTTGTAGCACAGACAGGCAGCAGAGCACGGTGGTTAGGGCCACATGCTCTACAGTCAGACTGGCTGCAAGCCAGTCCAGGCTCTGCCACTCTCTGACCATGTGACCTTGGGCGTGTGACTAAACTCTTGGTGCCTTCCTTAGTCTCTGCATCCATGAAATAGAAACTCATAGTTTCTGTAAGCAATACATGGGTAACTATGTAGTAAATGAAGCAAAATGATAGTATCTATTCATAGGATTATTGTAAGGACTGTAGGAGTCAAAGTGCTTACAGAAGTGTCTGACACACAGTGCAAGTTCAGTGTTAACTATTATTATTTCAAGAAGCCCTTCCCCTTCCCATCTATAGACATACGATCCCCTCAGCAGCCCCACTTACCTTTTCCCGAGGTCCAGAAAACAGCAATGGATGGATGAGCAGGGAGCAGACATCAGCTTCCCGTTCCCAAACCAAGTCAGGGAGTACTTCCACATTGAGAGGTTTATTGGATGCTCACCTGCTACCCTCCCATTTCCACAGAGAAGGAAATCAAGGCTGAAAAGGAGATTGAACTAGCTCAGAGTCAGGGGCAGAGGTTCAAGCTAAATGAGGTCCTGTTCCATGGGGCGCCTGGGTGGCTCAGTTGGTTAAACCACGGACTCTTGATTTTGGCTCCTGCAGGTCATGATCTCAGGGTCATGACATTGAGTCCCGCATTGGTCTCAGACCTCAGCACCAGTCTGCTTGAGCTAGCCATTCCCAAGCGCTCGCGTGCACTCTCTTTCTCCCTTAAATACATACATACATACATACATACAATCTTTAGAACCTGCTCCAGACGTCAGTCTGGTCCACTCCATCTTGCTCTCCCTCTCCCTCTAGTGCCCAAGTACCTCGGCCCCCCACCAATCAATGGGGTGGGCTAGGTATGAATCCTGTCCTTGCTTCTTCCCAGCTGAATGACCTTGCACAAGTCATGCAATTTCTCTAAGACTCAATTCAAACACTTTATGGCTATTGTCCCAATACCATGAGAGAGGTGTTATTATTGGTCACATTCTGAGGAAACAAGGTCAGAGTTAGGGTACTTGTACAAGAACATACAGCCGCTTTAGTGCAGGTTAAATGGTGGAACCTTTGTAAGCAGCCCTCACAGTGCCCCGCATGCGGTAGGTACTCAACATGTATGTAGTCACTATTGTTACTATTTCCCATCGGAAAGTCAGTGACCCTGCAGGTCTCCTGATGCCCGCGGGCTCACAGCCATCCAGCCTGCCGGCCACCACGTCACATGAGCCGCACTATCTTTAGCCAGGAAGATATTTATATCCCCCTGGAAGTTTTTTCCCTTCCAGGGGAGCCCCAGAGTCTGCGGCCGCTGAATCCAGGCCCCCGGCGGCGGCCCCCGCCCTTCCGGCTCGCCATGCCACGGGCCCCAGAGGTCCCCCCGGTGCAGGTGTGGGTGGGCGGCCAGCTCTTCCAGGCGGACCGGGCCCTGCTAGTGGAGCACTGCGGCTTCTTCCGCGGTCTCTTCCGCTCCGGCATGAGAGAGACGCGCGCGGCCGAGGTGCGCCTGGGCGCGCTGAGCGCTGGCGGCTTCCACACCACGCTGCAGGTGCTGCGCGGCGAGCGGCCGGCGCTGGCGGCCGACGAAGAGCTGCTGCAGGCCGTGGAGTGCGCCGCCTTCCTGCAGGCGCCCGCGCTGGCGCGCTTCTTGGAGCACAGCCTCACGTCGGACAACTGCGCGCTGCTGTGCGACGCGGCCGCGGTCTTCGGCCTACACGACGTGTTCCGCACCGCCGCGCTCTTCATCCGCGACGGCGGGCGCGGGCTGGCGGCCGAGCTGGCGCTGCCCGAGGCCCGCGCCTACGTGGCGGCGCTGCGGCCCAGCAGCTACGTGGCCGTGAGCACGCACACGCCGGCGCCCGGCTTTCTGGAGGACGCGTCGCGCACGGTGTGCTACCTGGACGAGGAGGAGGACGCGTGGCGCACGCTGGCCGCGCTGCCCCTGGAGGCCAGCACGCTGCTGGCGGGCGTGGCCACGCTGGGCAACAAGCTGTACATCGTGGGCGGCGTGCGGGGCGCCAGCAAGGAGGTGGTGGAGCTGGGCTTCTGCTACGACCCGGACGGCGGCACGTGGCGCGAATTCCCCAGCCCGCACCAGCCGCGCTATGACACGGCGCTGGCCGGCTTCGATGGCTGCCTGTATGCCATCGGCGGCGAGTTCCAGAGGACGCCCATGAGCTCTGTGGAGCGCTACGACCCGGCCGCGGGCTGCTGGAGCTTCGTGGCTGACCTGCCGCAGCCGGCCGCGGGCGTGCCCTGCGCCCAGGCGCGTGGCCGTCTCTTCGTGTGTCTATGGCGGCCGGCAGACACCACGGCTGTGGTGGAGTACGCTGTGCTGGCGGACACGTGGCTGCCGGTGGCCGAGCTGCGGCGTCCGCAGAGCTACGGCCACTGCATGGTGGCCCACCGCGACAGTCTCTACGTGGTGCGCAACGGACCTAAAGACGACTTCCTGCACTGCGCCATCGACTGCCTCAACCTGGCCACGGGCCAGTGGACGGCACTGCCTGGCCAGTTTGTCAACAGCAAGGGAGCGCTCTTCACGGCGGTGGTGCGCGGCGACACGGTCTATACGGTCAACCGCATGTTTACGCTGCTCTATGCCATCGAGGGTGGCACCTGGAGGCTGCTCAGGGAGAAGGCCGGCTTCCCACGGCCCGGCTCCTTGCAGACCTTCCTCCTTAGGCTGCCTCCTGGCGCCCCAGGGCCTGTGGCCTCAACGACACCAGAACTGTGATCCTGGGCTGGCCTTTAGGAGGGTCTGTCCCGGAGTCTTCGCTGAGCCGTGGCTGGGTCTGCAAGGCTGGCCTTCGGAGCTGCATGGAACTTCTGTCTCCCGGGTTGGGACATGCAGGTCTTGGGCCTTGTGGTGATCAGTCCAAGAAATTCAGAGAGTAATAACGAGGCTGGGGTCTGAACCCTCAGATTACTTGGGCTCTGCTGAGAGGTGGTGGGTCACAATGCCAGTGGAATGTGTCGGGGGTAGGATTTCGATAATCCAGGCTTGGGTGTGAATGGGCCAATAATTGAGCATGGCTAGGAGGGAGTTAAGTGATGTTAATCCAACTGCCAGTCAGTTGGCAAGAATTAGGCACCTACTGTGTGCCCAGTAGAGTGCTAGGCCTAATGTAGTTGTAGTTGCTAGAGGAGTCCAGAAAGCCTAGAGTCTAGCCCAAGACAATTAAAGGTTTACACGCACTTGTCTTGATCCCCTGAGGGCTAAAGGCAACATGCAAAACAAAAAACTCACAATGGAATAAAACAGTATCGAGGAAATCAGAGCAAAAGGAAAATAGGGAGAGGAAAAAAATACATAACTCCAGGAAGGAGGATAGATAATATACGAGGGGTATGAAGAAGACAGGCAGGGTAATTAGCTGCTGCAGGGGAGGTTCAGACGGTGGAGACGGAGCTCAGAAGAGGAGGTGCGGGAAAGCTGGAACAGATGGGAAGAGGCTCTGCGAGCCCAAGCTTTAAGGCAGAACAGCTCGGGATGGAGGCATTTGGCGGGGTGGGGAGGCTGGCATGGCTTGTAGAGACAATAACTGAGCTGAATCTGGAATGACACCTGTAAGAGAGAAAGGGCTCCCCACACCCCCTCACAGGATGCGGACCGGTAGGGAAGAAAGTTGCAAGCCCTTGCCCACTCCCTTTTTGGCCGTCACCCTGTGGGTGGTGGATTATTAACTTCCATGACTTTAGGTCACTCGAGGCAGGAGCCCAATCCTGGCCAGGTCTAACTGCCTCCTCCTCCTCATTCTGCAGGTTAATTCTCTCCTCCAAGCCTCTGCTGCCGCCATTCTCTAGGCCTGGAATGCCTTTCCTCTTCCCCCGCCCCTCTGTTGGCTCTGTACCCACCTCCTCTGTGCAGGGGTTGGCTGTTCCCGACCTTGGCCGTCTGCATTGCTCATTGGGCCCCTGACTGACATCGTTTAGCATATGTGTGAAACTGTGCACGTGTGTAGATAGCAAGGGCAGAGATCCTGCTTTGCTATCAACTGACCTGGGCACTTCCCCACCTACAGAATCAAATGATGAGGTCCTGAAACAAGCCAGGCCGTAGAGGCTGTCCTACTTAGGGACCTGGTGTAAGAGGAGGACTCTTGTCCCTCCTTTAGAATACTCCATCCTGATTTCTGGTCATGTGCCTACCCTAGTCCTTCAGCTTCTCCATGCCCTGAGTGTCCCAGATGGTTTCCATCCTCCAAGACCTGAGGCCCGTGGGAAATCCTAGCCTCATCAGAATTATAGAATGCAGCCTCAGCATGGAACCTAGTGTCAGGGCTGCCCCTAGCTGCCTTTTGCCCTGACCTATGTCCCAAGCCCTGCAGACTGCTGCCCTCAGAAACCCAGCATCTGCTAGCCCTGGAGTAGCCTAAATCACAGCAATAAATCCTGACTTTGGCATCCTGTGAATAATGTGCAAAGTACTTTCACATCCGTCTTCCCGCTCCAGCCCTACCTCAGTCCTGATAGTTCGGTACCTTCTCTCCATGGCAGACATGTGAGATACGTGAGGCCCAGAGGCCAACTGATGTGCCCAAAGCCACCGTCCCCATGCCAAAGCACAACAGAGTCCCTCACTTTTTGATTCCGTCAAAGTATAATTGTTATCACATGTCAAAGGTTTATTTAATTCGTTAACAAAGGAACCAGAAGAATGGAAAGCTGGTTCAGAGGAACATTTGAGAGACAGAGATTTGTGTCTTTAGTTGGAAAAGACCTCCTGGAATAAGTTTAAGCTGGTTAATTTACAGGACAATAAAACCATAACTTTTGTGGTTCTGTACTGGACTAGAAACCTTTGCAATTTCACATCCAGGCACATACCTATTTATACACACAACTACAAGTGAGCATGTAGCTTCACAAAATCAGGACACAAGTCAATAGTAAATTGTAAAATAGATATTTAATTTTTCCCGAGAGAATGAAATAACTCTTAGCTGTTCAACCTTGCCCCACAACGACATTGAAAAGACACGCAGTCCTTCTGCCTATGCCCAAGTTATGGATAGTTTTTTTCTTTTTTTTTTTAAGATTTTATTTATTTATTTGACAGAGAGAGACACGGCGAGAGAGGGAACACAAGCAGGGGGAGTGGGAGAGGGAGAAGCAGGCTCCCCCCGAGCAGGGAGCCTGATGTGGGGCTTGATCCCAGGACCCTGGGATCACGACCCGAGCCGAAGGCAGACGCTTAACGACTGAGCCACCCAGGTGCCCCTCGATAATTTTTCTTAACAGTTCAGAGCACTCTCTTCCTTGCTCACTCCCCCTGCCTAGTGCTCAACCCTGAGATTTGCAATTTGAAATTCATCAGCTCATCTGTTCTCATAACCCACAGAGCTTTGTGCATGTCAGCTTTTGCAGCTGGTTGTGTGGACCTGCCCAGACAGGGCCTGCTGGCTCCTGCGGTGGTGAAATTCCTCGGTCCAGAGCAGCCTTTGCTGAGATGTCTTTTGTGCATAATAATAACACTATTCGCAGTGTGTTTTCCCACAGTTGACTTATTTAAGCTCTGTAAGAATTTTAAGTGGTAGGCAGCCTGGCAAAACCCCTACCCTTGAAGATTAAAAAAACCCAAACTCCTGAAGGTCACGTGATGGTAAGAGGCACAAGTAGGAAGTAGCAGAGCCCCAGCCTTGAACCCAGGGTCACATGCTTGTTTTCTGGGGCTGCCTTCCTGCTTCACTAACATTCGGAGATGGACAGGGTGTTTCTGCCAGTCTCCTTAACACTCCCCTCCCTGTTACTCTTCTCTCTGCACCACCTATTCTTGGGGCTCACCTGTTCCCCTAAACCCAGCCCTTTCCGTCCCCCTGTGATAGGAAAATTAGTTGTCCTGGGTTCTCTTGACTTAGGATCTAGCTGGGATTCTAATGGCTAGCTTCCTGAGGGTGCTAATGACTTATGAAGGCCCTGAGGAGGGTTTGCACTTTCACAGACTTCCCTCCCTCTCTTGAAGTGTGGGGGAGGTTTTCATAATACAGCCTACCTTCTCTGGCCTCACATGTCAGGCTCCGTGGTTCCTCCCACAGCCCACCATCCTCGGCAAGGGTGGTCACCATGTCTTTTTGCAGGTGAGGAAACCAGCAGAAAGCTGAAACGAGTCACCCAAAGTCACATAGCCAGTCAAGTGGAAGAGCAAGGACCTGGAACCAGGACTTAGGATTCTCAGCCTCTCATACCCTGGCACCTAGACTTGACCACTGAGTGGAAGGTGCGGTTTGGGAGGCCAAACCAGGTACGAGGTGGGGGCAGGGGGGGGCAAATATACAGAGACATTTAAGGGTTACTAAACCCAGAAGGCAGGGTTTAAAAATCTCTCCATCCCAGCCCAGTGCAGCAAGGAACATTTTCCTGAGCCTCCATGGTAGCCTTGGCAGCCCAACTCTCTGGAGCTCCCTCCAGTCCTCCACACAATTTCTCCTTGACCCCGACTCTGGAAGCCTTGCACCCCAAGCTTTCTTATCCCTGGAAATTATCCTGTTGTGGTTATATAGCCTGCCTGACAGAGGCAGAAGGAGAAGCCAGAACTTCCCACACTCCACCCAGGACCTGCTTCCCTGCTTGCTTCCCTTTAGTCTGCTCATGTGGCAGCCAGAGCCATCCTAACGAAATGCCAGCCAGACCTCATTCCTTCTCCATTCAGGGCCTTGGTGGTTCCTCATTTCACTCGAGTGAAAGCCCAAGTCCTTTCAAGATCCCCTGCCCCGTTTCCTCCCTCAGTTCCTCTCTTACCACTCTCCCCCTGGCCTCATTGCTGTTCTTCAGACACACCAAGCACACTCCAACCTCAGGACCTTTGCACAAGTACCTGTACCAGGCACACCTCCCTCACTTAGCCCCCTGGCTGACTCCTACAGGCCTTTGCTCAGATGTCACTTTCATTCTGAGGACTTTCCTGACCCCCCCCCCTTAAAATCTACCTTCCCCTTCTTTGCAGTTCCTACTCCCTTATTTTCCTCCATAGGTTCTAGCATCATCTACCATGCTATCCTTCTTTAGTGTCTATTTCCTCCTACTAAAACTTGAGCTACACAAAGGCAGAAATTTTTGTCTGTTTACCAGGACGCAGAACAGTGACTGGAACATAGTAGGGGCTTAATTATTTATTTTTGAAAAAGATTTTACTTTTTGACACAGAGAGAGGGAGAGAGCACAAGCAGGGTGCAGCGGCAGGCAGAGGGAGAAGCAGGCTCCCTGCTGAGCAGGGAGCCCAATGAGGTGGGGCTCCATCCCAGGACCCTGGGATCATGACCTGAGCCGAAGGCAGATGCTTAACCGACTGAGCCACCCAGGTGTCCTGAGGCTTAATTATTTAATGAATGAATGGTGCTCAATGATGTCAAAAGAATGAATGAATGAATGATCTATCAGAGGAAAAGTTCATTGAGGCTGTCAGATTTCAGAGGAAAGGGGTATCATTTCGGGCAGGGGGTGGGGCTGGGCAGGTGATCAGGGAAGACTTTCAGGGGGAGGTGATGAGCTCCGGGGGTCCGTAGTACTTCCAGGGAAGAGTAGGATCTGAGAACAACAGCAGCTCATAGGTCACTTCTCTGCCTCTCCCTCAGAGGGGAGGAGACTGGAGTTGGAAGTGCTAATCACCCTGTGAAGAATCACTCCTCTTGGCGGTGGAATACGCACAGGGCCGTCTGTTTATTTTTCTTTTGGCCCCAAGCAGCTGGGCCTCTTTTTCACCCTAATTGCTTTGCTTCAGGTTGCTGTCATTTGCCAGGAATAGTGGCACGTTAATTGTGCCGGTGGGAGACAACAGATATCAGCAGACAGGCCTCTCTGAGCACCTGATCATGGGCATGGAATGTGGGACCCTGTGGAAGGGTCCCTCAGGGCTCATCCCCGCGGTGTCCTCTGCAGCCCTCACGATTTGGCCCCAGCTGGAGTGGGAAGCATGAAAAGGAGGAGCCCCCCCCCCGCTCCCCGTCTCTGGTGACTCAGCAACTAGCAAAAGGTAGAGGAAGCCTTTCGTGGGGCTGCAGAGTCTTGGACCAGGGTATAAACATTTTGTGCAACCCCTCCTTTTACAGGGGGAAAGGGAAGTTCTGGGCGGGGGAAGGCCAGTAACTTGCCTGGAGAGACACACAGCAATGCTGCACACCACCCTGAGCTAAAGCCCACATCTCTAGAATCCTCTTTTCATCACACCGTGCTGCATCTCTGTGCTGCCCGCCACGACACCTCCCTCACAGGTGACCCATTGGGCCTGCCTTCCCTGATTCCAGACCTTCATCCTTATTGTTCCCAGCAAGTCTCCCCGCTCTGGCGTCACATTCTTTTCAGCGCTGTGCTTTCATTCAGCTGACAGAGACGAAGGAATTGAGCTCTAATGGTGGCATCTGGGTACCTGGGCCCTTCAAATCTCTCTCAAACCATTTGATAACCCTAAGCATGGCCTGATGCCATTGGCCTGGTATGCTTCTCTTTCCAGTAACATATTTCCATTCTAACAGCGGCCTTCCATAAATGTGCGTAACCCCAAACCCCACAGTCCTGACTAGAAGAGTCCTGACTGTAGGTGCTCAGGGAGGGAGCTCACTAGTGGGTCGGGGTGGAAGGAAGGGATTGAGGCTCTGCAAAGGGCCAGCTCTGTCTGCCAGGCAGCCAGCTCATCTTGGAGTCCAACCCTGGCCCTGACAGTAACTGCTCTGGGACCACAGTTGAGTACCTTGAGCTTGCTGAAATAAAAGCGTCTCAAGTCCAAACAGGGACAGTTCCTGCCCCGGAGGATTGTTATGAGAGGGAAGTGAGAACCTAGGGGCCAGCATGCATTATGCCCACCTTCCACGTTCCTTTCTCCACCCCCTCGCTTTATCGGGACCCTTTCAGTGAGGCAGGCAGAATTGGGACGAGCCGAATACTGTACAGAAGTCCGTGCACTTATCACTCAGTGAGGACGCAGGACGGCAGAGCGCATCAGCATCGGCTTTGGCATCAGGGGACCTGGGCTCATACTCCAGCTCCATCACTTGCCAGCTGTGTCATCTGGGCAAACTTGGTTTCTTTATAAAAGGTTCATCATGATAGGACTTACCGTACACAGAGTTGTTGTGCAGTTAGATTATGGGAGGCGCTAATAGCTTTCCCATTAGGGAGGTAGGCTGGAACCTGCATGGAAAGAGCCTTGACTGCCAGGCTAACTTGGGCCTTATTCTGTAGGAAGTGCAGATCCACAGCGGGTGTTCGAGGTGGTGAATATGGAAGCCAGATATCCCGTTTCTTGAATGCCAGAACCAAGCCCCTCACCCTGCCCGGTGCTTCAGCGCTCCTGTCTGCCCTTCCAGATCCGTTCTCCCTTTCTCGTGCTCTACAGCCCAGGAGGCTGCCGTTGGGGGTTGTATCACTGCGCTCTCTTGACTGCAGTTCGGATGGGAGACACTAGCAGAAGGTCGGGGTTGGGGGGGGGAGTGGGAGCTCAGGGGACTTTGTTCCTGCCCCTCACTGATCTTTTCCCCTCTGCCGGCCAAAGTCACAGCTCCTCTCAGGTGACCGCCTCCCCTCATTCTCCGGGCCTAGGAGCGGTGAGAGTGTCTGTGTCATTGGCCTTGCACTATCCTTTTAGTAGCCTTTTCAGCCTTTGTAAACAGTCCCTGATGACCCCATGTGAATGTGCTGTCTCTTTCCTGCTGAGATACCTGCCCTATCCCCTCTGGCCCTCATCTTGATAAGAGAAATCTGCGTCCTAAGATGGCCGCCCGAGCCAGCGAGAGAGTCCCAGTCCTTGCCCCGGGGCTCTTCCGGGTTCTTCTCCCTGCTCTGCTTCCCGTGCGCACCAGTCTGGGTCCTTCTCCCTGCCCTGCTTCGCGCACGGGCCCAAAGTGCCCAGTATGCGGAAGTAGAAGTGTATGAATTACCCCCCTTGTTTGTGCTCGGGGCTCAGACCTTTGGAGATCACGCTCCTCTAGGCCCACTGGTGTTAAGTAAACCTCCTATTCTCCAAGATCTCCGAGTGCTGCTTGGTTCTTCCGCCGGGCCATCCAGTCCAGGTTCCGTAACAGTCTCTCTGGGCCTCTGTCACGGAGTGGCTAGGTTTGGGCACAGCAAAGGATACTGGAAAATGTCCATCTCAGTCCCTTGGCCTGATTACACAGTGATAGGAACCAGAAGAACATCTTACCAGAAGGGGTGGTACCTCTGGTGTCTGGAAGCTAGGGCCTTGCCTCCTGGGCTACTCGAATTTGAGGGGGAAAAAGTGACCTTTAGAAGCTCTCTGAGGAGTGGCTGGGAACAGAAACAGAACCAGATGCATGAGCTTAAGGGAGCACAGCTTCTGTGGTCTCCTCCCAAGGGAGGGACCAGGTAGGTCCCCAGCTCCAGCCTCTAGGTAGGGCCTGGTTCTCTATGGCCCTGGCCAGACCTGACCTTTACCAGGTTTAACCAAGGTGTCCTGCAGGATACAGAAGGAGAGCCCTGGAGATCCTCACCCCAGGCCCAACCCTGCCACCTATTTGCTGGGTGATATTGGCCTGGTTGTATTACCTCCCTGAGCCCCACTTTGTATCTGTCATTGAAGACATTAGTCCATCTGGGGCACATGCTTGTTGTGTGGTGAGGTGAGGGAATGTGTGTGCCAGGCCCGTGGTGAGGAGAGCCCGGATACTCCAGCTTCTAGCTCAGACTTCCTGGATTCTAACTCTGGCACTAGTACCTTCTGACCATATGGCCTTGGGCAGCTGTTAACTTCTCTGAGCCTCAGGTGGCATCCATGGATGAGGACTGTTGGGAGGTGAGTGAGATAGGACACAGAAGGAGCTTAAGACAGTGAGAGGCTCCCCGCAGGTGTCAATAAACCAGAAAGCCCCCTGCCGTTAGGTAAGGGCAGTGGATTGTCTTGCCAGTAGTAGTTGGTGTGGCTTCAGGTGGAAAAGGTAATTAATGACTACATGGTGTGGTTGGGAGGGGCTTTGGGCCTTGAAAGCATCTGCCATCATTGTTTCTGGGATATAACCCTTTGACCCTGTACCATCTTAGGGACATAGGCCAGGGAAGGTGGAGGGGCAGGCAGGTGAGTCCTCTTAGCACATACTGAAACGTGTCAGCCCAATGATCCTTGGCCCCAGCACCTATAACTCGAGGCCCTGAACCCCTGGGGAAGGCCACACACTTAGCTTCAGAAACATTGACCTGGCTTGAACCCAGAAAATAGTCCTGGACTGATGCTAGGCCATCTCCTTGGTCACGGGTTCCCACCTAGCCTGGGGTTGGGATGGACTGAGACAGGGGTGGTGGCTTCCTTGACCCGTGGCACCCACTCCTCTCTTCAGAGCACAGCCTGGTCCACCAGAGAGAGTGTGGTCACTGCTTCTGGCCTGCAGTTGTCTCTGTTTGTCTCTGCTCAGCTCTGCTGCCATCTAAAAGGGGCCACGTGCTCCCCAAAAGAGCACATCAAGGGGTCATGAACCAACTTGGACCTCTGTCCCTTCCTAGGGGACTAGGGCCCTTGAACAGACTAGCACCAGGACCCTCCCAGCAGCACCAGGCCCCACATGTGGTCCCTCCAGGCTCTGAGAGGCAGGGCACTAAGGGATGGGCACTGGTTGCTTTTGTCCCTTGCAGTTGCTGCACTGATGGTGTTCTCCCAAGTACCCAGAGCTTCCCTCCATACTGTCCGGTGAGTACTTCACCTGGCAATTTGGTGAAAGCTCCGTGGAAGCCAGATACCTTTCAGCAGGGGCCACCCCTCGGTGGGCTAACTTTCATGGGTTTCCCTCCTTTCCTTCCTCCCTCCCTCTTCATTCAGCAAATGCTTTGGAGCACATTCTCTAACCACTGGCTGTGCCAGGCATCGGGCTCAGAGAGACAAGCCAGGTTCAGCACCGGTGCCCACTTTCTCACAGAGGAATGAAGGAGGTGGCCCCTTCGGCAGTTAGAGGACCACAGGGTAAGCCCCCTGATGGAAATAAGCCCCCTCCGTGAGCACCATCCTCCCACTTCACAGTCTTAGATCTTTGTCCAGGTTCCCAGAGCGATGGGACACTCTCTGCCCTGTTTGCTGGCTGCCTTTACTCAGGTTCTCTCGTTGCATCCATGAGGATGCTGTGGCCGCCAGCAAGAGCACACACCCTCGGCCAAGTTCAGGAGGACAGGATTCTATCGGGAGGACTTGGGGTGGCCCCAGGCTCCCCGGGAAGGCCAGAGCACCTAGCTGGGGAAGGATAGGAGCCAAGCAGCAGCGAGGGGCACCCAGCAGCAGGAACTGCTTACAGCTGGCCCTCTGGAGGGGGTGCTCAAGCTTCTGAGGTCACACCACAGACTCCGCCAGACCGGGCATCTTGACTGACAACAGATGGCCCACAGCTGGGGGAGGAAAGTCTTCCAAATTCACTGGGTGTCACTTAAGAAAAATGGGGGGGTGGCCTTGTGGCCTTAGAATGGAGTAGGTGCAAGGGAATGGAGTAGGCAGCCGTCCAGAACACTGGAGCGACCACTGTGGTCTCCCTCCCAGCATCCTTGCAGGCTCCACTGTGTTCACGGCTGCTCTCTAGCTGCAGGAGCGAATCTAAACTCCTCCAGGCCCAGCCACAACCATCCAGGCACACTGAGGGGTTCCCCATTCCCCGCCAGCCCCAGGTTGTCCCGTGCCTGGGCAACTGTTGCTTGGAATGTCCCTCCTTCACTTCTCCATGGGAAGAACCCCACCCCACCCCCCCCAGCCCTGCCAGACCCAGCTCAGTTGTGCCCCCTCCCAGACCCCTCAGCTAGGCTCATGCTCCTGCAGCCTGGGGTCTCCCTTCCGCCTAGGGGCCGCCCACACTGCCCCAGCACCAGTCCTCTTGGGGGAGCTCCCATCTCCCTTCTCTTCCTTGTGCTCAACACAGGGCCTGCTGAGGCTCATGGGATTGTTTGGCTGCTGGGGGTACTCAGAGTCTGGGATTAAGCCATGCCCTGGGGCTAGTCTGTCCTGGGTCCAGGGCCCCCTGGCTTCCATCCTTCTGCCTTCACCCAACACCCAGTTAATGTCTCTGCAAAGCCTCAAAACATTCTTTTAATGACAATAAATAAATAAATAAATAAAATCATAGGTTAAAGATCTTGAGCAGTAAAACAGCAGATGACGCTGCGTGGGCAACTTCCCAGAGGACACAGAACACACACGTCTCCTGAGCGGGTGGCCTTATAAGGACAGGTTCAGGAAGAGAATGGGCAGGAGGCAGGGCCACTAGCCAGGAGAGGAAGAGGCTGGGATGGGGGTGAGCGCCCCACTGCTGGGTTGGGAGCCAAGACAGCAGGGGTACTGGCTGGGACCCAGTTCCATGGGGGAGACCTCCAGAGGCCCTCACTGGTGCAAAGCCTGCCTGTCCTTCTGCCTTCACTGCCATTGTCACCAGCACAGGCGCTTACCTGCGCTCAGCCAACTGCCGTGCTGACCCGCACTGGCCGGCTTAGCATGGTCACCCTCCTGCCCCAGGACAGGCCATTTCTTATTCTTGCCACCTTCCCTGACTCGCGGGTCCTGCAGGGCCTGGCATCCAGCTGGTATGCGAGAAAGTTTTGTTGGGTGGAAGAATTAGTAAGTGAATGGTTCTTTGGTGGTAGTTTTAGCTGATCAACTGGGTGTAGCGCCTAGAAATAGGGGCTGTATCTTCTCAGAGACTAGCACAGGGCTAAATGCATGGGAGACACTTCTCCAAGGATCTGGTGGTTCTCTCAAGTAGAACCGAGTGATCAGGTCTTGCCCTACTCAGGATCACCCTTGTCCCCAGCATGCAGACATACACATCCCACAGACGCGCCACGTAATGCCTATGGCGGGGGTTTCACTCCCCCTCTGGGGACAGTGGGTGGGTGGGTGTGTGCGAGAGTTTCTAGGAGAGTCTAGCAACAAAGCCCTGGCTGTTAGGATGGAGAGTGAGGAGAGGTGTGGACCAGGAGGTCCCATGCCGGGGTGGGGGTGGGGGGCTCTACAAGCCTCCCCATCCCGCATTAGCTCATTTCCAGAGCTCCCTAAAGCCCCAAATGCTCCTTGCAGCGAGTCTTACAAGAGCCCTGAGTTGACGGTCGAATGAAGTGAAGAGCTGGGAGGGTCACCCCCTTCCATTTGCCAGCTTTTACTGGGCCTCTAACCCCATCATTCAAGAGCCACTCTTCATGAGTTAAGCCTTGCCCGCTCCCTAAATCCTCTTTTAACAGGCAAAAAGTGTTCCCTGCTGGGGCCAACAAAGGAATTGTCTAATCACCAGATAAGACAGGAGGACAGGGCAGCTAGAGGTCAGCGTGGGGAGAGGGGCCTGGGAGGAAGTGTGGAGGGAAGGGGGCTAAGAGAGGAGGAGGGCCCAGGCAGGGGAAGCTCCTGACTTCTCCACTTGATCCTTGGAGGCCAAGTGTCACCTGAGGGTACCCCCCCCCCCGCCCCGAGGGGAAGGGTCAGGACTGAGCGTTGGCTCTGGCAGCCCCTCAGCTGGCGCTGTTCCTGGTGCCAGGAGAATGTTGTCAGCTGCCGAAGGCTGACTCTTTGAAGCAAGAGCCCCAGAGGCTCCTACCAGAGGCGGGAGAGGGGGAGAGGCGTGGAGCCAGCTGTGTCAGCCTGAGCCCGGTGAGCCCCCAGCCTTGCCTGAGACCCTGACCTCTGGGTAAGGTCTGCTCCGTGGCCCTTCTGTTCCAAAATAGAAATGTCCCTTGTATAAAGAGTAATGCAAAACACATCAAAACTTCTAAAGTGACTGCTTGAAATTCCACCATTAGTCACATATTATTTTGGGTTACGCATTGCCCCTCTGTGGTACATTGAGTAATGGTCCCCTGAAGACATCCATGTCCTAATCCTTGGAATTATGTTACCTTACATGGTAAAAAGGACTTTGCACATGTATTAAGGATTTTTAGATGGGAGATTATCCTGGATTAGCCAGGTGGGTCTGATGCAATCGAAAAAGGTCCTTATAAGACAGAGGCAGAGGGTCAGCCAGCTAGAGGGCATTGTGCACATCCCCCAGGAATGGGAGCAAAGAACTTGAGATTTCAGCCTGAAATAGTTTATGAGACACTACCCCGACACCCCGCTCCCATCAGAGTCAGGAGGCCTTCTTCAGTCTATTGGCACTGAGCCTCTGAAGGAACATGGTGGGGACACAGTAGAGGAGACAGAGTATAGGGGAAAGAAATGACAGCAAGAACCAGGGCAGAACCTGCTTCCTTCTGCATCCTTGGGCCAGGCCTTGGTCTGTCTCCTGGTGCCCTGGCTCCACCATCCTCCTGGCCTCCTCTCCAAGGGCCATCTTGTTTAGACCCTGCCTTCAGGTAGCTAAGTGTGTCATTGCTGCTCTTTCAGGGGGGGCCACCAATACAGTCACCTGACCCTTAGTATTAGCTGTAAGGATTGTCCTTCTCTTGGGATACTCCCAGAATCCTCTGCTCTGGCTTCCTTAAACCCTGCTGACCGGAGAGGCTGAGTCACGGGGGCGGGAGGGTGGGGAGGAAGGGGGAAATTCTCCCAGGTTTTCTGAGTTCGATTATAAATGCTAGAGATTTGTTAACCTTAACAACGATGAGGGGGATAAGAGGATGATCAGAGGAAAGGTAGCAGTGTTTATAGAACCAAGACAGGGTATAAATCTATATAAATAAGCAAATAGTTACTAGATACCACGCCACAAACATCCTGTGTCCTAGCTCATCCAGTCATCCCATTTGGGAAGTTTCAGTATCTGTATGTTGTAGATAAGGAACTGAGGCACGGAGAGGATATGTGACTTTCAAAAGGTCACATACACACACACACACACACACACACACAGGTCACACAACCAGTTAATGATAAGGCTATAGTTTTAGCTCAGATCTAACTTCAGAGCCCAGGCCTTTAACTACCACACTGTTCTATCCTAAAAATATTTTAAATTTAGAACGTGCCATTGATGCCCCATTTTAAATCAAGCAATAGTTTCCTAGGAATGGGAAATTAGGCGCAGGTGGGAGAAGAATGGGAGGAGACGCATGGGGAAGAGCCTGCGAGGTGAGTGAGGGGCCTACCAACTGGTCGCCTCTAATCAAGGGGACATAATCAAGTGGCAGACCAAGGCCACACTACCTTAATCAAAGCACACAGAGCTTTGGATTAAACACTGCTTTTTAAGAAATTGAACTTGAATTTTATTCTTTCTCAAGTGCAGTTTTATTTTTGACCAACTTTATGCCATCTTGCCAATGTTCTCAAATAGTTTTGCATTGCCTGCAAGTTATTCAAAGCAATTTTAGGGCCAAAGCATATTTTTATGTGATTTCAAGTTGGCAGGCATCGAGGCCTGGTGGAAAGCACCCAGGGGCTGGACAGACCTGAGGAGTCCCAGGTTCTGGTCCCAGACTTGCTGTTTAGGCCTGGATGGGCCTGCAGAAGTCCTCACTGCACATTCAAACAAGGTGTCTGGTTTGAAGCCATGAAAAACATGGAAGATTTTGGTTTTCTACAAGCCTCAGCTCCAGGTCCAGTCCTGCTCACGGGATGGGGAAGGTTGATAGGTCTTGATTCTGTGGCAATTTCTCTAGGTCTTTGCACAGGGCCAGCTGGGAAGGGCAAGGGCACTGGAGTCTTGGTTCTGGCCTCTGCTTGCCTGAGTCATGGGCAGCTCCCTCAACTGGTCCCCTCAATCTCTGGGGTCCTCCAGAGGGCAAGCCTGCGGTGACTGGAGACACTTCTGGTCCCAAACTGGTTTCCAGTCCCAGGAAAGACTGACAGGTTGTCAGAGCAAGAGGCCTAGATCTGCTGGCCCTGAGGGCCACACACACTGGCCGTGGGCCCAATATATTGAATAAGAATCCCCAGAGGATGGGGCACTTGGGTGGCTCAGTAGGTTAAGCATCTGCCTTCGGCTCCAGGTCATGATCCCAGGGTCCTGGGATCGAGTCCCGCGTCAGGCTCCCTGCTCCATGGGGAGTCTGGCTTCTCCTTCTATCCCTCCTTCCCACTCCCTGCTCATGCACACACTGGCATAAAAACAAGACACACAGGTCAATGGAACAGAACAGAGAGCCCAGAAATAAACCCATGCATATATGGTCAATTAATTTACAACAAAGGAGCCAAGAATATACAATGTGGAAAGGACAGTCTCTTCAATAAATGGTGTTAGGAAAATGGGACACCACATGCAGAAGAATGAAACTCGACTGCCATCTTACAGCATACAAAAACATTAACTGAAAATTGATTAAAGACTAGAATGGAAGACTAGAATAAAGACTAGAATGGAAGACCTGAAACCCTAAACATCCTAGAAGACAACGTAGGTGGTGGGCTCCTTGACATAGGTTTTGGTGATGACTTTTTGAATCTGACACCAAAAGCAAAAGCAACAAAAGCAAAAAAAAACAAAAACAAAAAACAAGTGGAAAATAAAAAGGTTCTGCATAGCAAAAGAAACCATCAACAAAATGAAAAGGCAACTACTGAATGGGAGAAATATTTGGGAATCATATATGGGATAAGGGGCTAATATCCAAAAAATATAAAGAACTCATGTAACCCAACAGCAAAAAAAATAAAAATGGGCAGATTTGAATAGACACTTTTTCTTTTCTTTTTTTAAAGATTTTATTTATTTGAGAGAGAGAGAGGTGTGAGCTTACACAAGTGGGGGGAGGGGCAGGAGGAGAGGGACACACAGACTCCCCACCAGGCTGGGAGCCCCTACACAGGGCTCCATCCCAGGACCCCAAAATCATGACCTGAGCTGAAGTCAAAGGCTTAACTGACTGAGCCACCCAGGTGCCCCAAATAGACATTTTTTCAAAGAAGACATATAGATAGCCAACATGTATATGAAAATATGCTCAAGAGCATTAATTATCAGGGAAATGCAAATCAAAACCACAAGAAGCTATCACCTCACACCTGTTAGACTGACTATCATCAAAAAGACAAGAGATAACAAGTGTTGCCGAGGATGTGGAGAAAAGGAAACCTTGTCCAGTGTTGGTGGGAATGTAAACTGGTAAAGCCACTGTGGAAAACAGTAGGGAGGGGCCTCAAAAAATTGAAAATAGACCTACCATATGATCTAACAATTCCACTTCTGGGTATTTATTCAAAGAAAACAAAAACACTAACTCAAAACGATAGATGCACCCCCATGTTCACTGCAGCATTATTTACAACAGCCAAGACACGGAAACAACCTAAATGTCCACAGATGGATGAATCGATAAAGAAACTGTGGTATATATACACAATGGAATATTACCCAGCCATAAAAGGAATGAAATCTTGCCATTTGAGACAACATGGATGGACCTCAAGGGTGTTATGCTAAGTGAAATAAGTCCGACAGAGAAAGACATACCATACGATTTCTCTTATACGTGGAATCTGAAAAGCAAAAACAAAAACACAAAAACCCAAGCTGATAGATAAAAGAGAACAGAGAACAGATTAGTGGTTAGGAGAAATGGGTGAAGGAGATCAACAACAACAAAAGCAATTAAAAAACAACAACAACAGGTTTTTAAAAATCCCCAGAGAGCTGCTTATAAAAACAAAATAGATCCCTGGGGCTGCCAAGCTGGACTTTCTAAATCAGATCACCCAGGACATGGGCCTCTTTAACAAACTCTTCAGGGGATTCTTAGGGATAGCAGCCAGGTCCAGTCTCTCCACTTTTCCTGGTGAAACTGAGGCCCAAAGAGGCCTTGAGCCAGTCAGCAGCAGAAACAAAATAAGAAATTAAGTCTTCTGAACCACAGTTAGATGTTCTTCCCACACTAAGACCAGGAGCCCACGGAACTGAAAAGAACTGCCCACCATTTATTTGTTTTAATATTCTTAAAATCAAAGTTAATAGTGCATATAGTTTAAAGAGTCAAATACAGGTAGTTTTACAAGGCTTGGATGAAAAAACATAGTTCCTTGTCCATGCTCCCTCATCTGCCCCTCCCCAGAGGCAATGACCTTCAACTTTTCCAGCTGATTGTTTTAGTACTGGAGACCAGAATGTCACCCCAAAATATGCCTGCGTGACATAAAAATTATTTTGAGTTGAAGGTAATTAAGAAGTAGCAAATGCAGAAAAAAAGCTCTCTCTACTCTTCCCCCACATTTTGCCTAAAGGCAAAGTATAAATTCTCCTTTTCTGGAGACAGATTCTTATCAGTCCAGACATGCTCCAGAGGAACCAGCCAACAAACCTACTCAGTTGGTTTGCTTCCTATTATTTACACCGCCCCCTTTCCCCAACAACTTGCCATCCCTGGAAGCCCAAAACCGGTTTCCTTTGTCCTGTCATTTCTCTACAAATTTATTGTTCTTTGTTGAAGCTGCTATACAAGCCAGAGTTCTAACTGCTGCTTTGAGTTACTTTTCATTGAGGTTTCTCCCACATGATGTGTGCTACATGTATTAATAAACTGTTTCTCTCTCTCTTTTTTTTTAAAGATTTTTATTTATTTGCCAGAGAGACACAGTGAGAGAGGGAACACAAACAGGGGGCTTGGGAGAGGGAGAAGCAGGCTTCCCACGGAGCAGGGAGCCCAACATGGGGCTCCATTCCAGGACCCGGAGATCATGACCTGAGCCGAAGGCATACGCTTAACAACTAAGCCACCTAGGAGCCCCTGTTTTTCTCTTCTTAATCGGTCTTTTCCTTGTAGAGCCCCAGCTGAAAACCTAAAATGGGTAAAGTTTGGCCTCCCCTACAGTATTTACCCCCACCTTCGGCACCGTTTGCATTTTTACAATGAGCATGTGTCACTCTTGTGTAAAAAAATTTTTTTAAGTTTATTTATTTATTTATTTTTAAGTAATCTCAACATCCAACGGGGAGTTCAAATTCACAACGCTGAGATCAAGAGCCACATGCTCCTCCGATTGAGCCAGCCGGGTGCCCCTCTTACGTAGTCTTAATAATCCAGTTACAGTGGCTTGCCAGGTCTGGCACAGGACTGGGATGCACAGGCATTGTGGAATGCACCAGTGCTCACTGGGCGCAGGCTACCAGCTCCTCCAGTGCTTGCTCACTGCGGTTGCCGTGGACCAGCAGCACTTCCTTGATCCGGTCCTGCTGGAAGCCCATGTCGCTGAACTGTGCCCAGAGGCGCAGGAACTCCCCTGCCTGAGGAAGGGGACTCTGCCAGGCCAGCCACCTCCCTGTGGAGCCCTCTCCCTGGTACCTACTGTATCTACTCCCACAAAGCTATGGACTCCCCAAGCCAGGTAAGCCTGATCCTGGGCAGCACCTGTTTTTCTTCCTGTACCTTGGGGTGACATGGGCTTGGACCTCCCTTCCTGAGCCAAGGAAGGCCTGGCCACTGGCTCCATCCTGGCTTTACTCCCTCACTCCAGCTCATTCCTGACTCCCTTTGCTCAGGAACTGGGGTAGAAAGCAGGAGGCAACATACTGGGGCCCAGAGGATGCACAGCCTGGGGTCTCTGCCCGAGCCCCAAACCCTGCCCAAGCTTCACGCAGTGCAGCCTCTGCCCTCCTTCCTCCTCTGGCCCCAGTGCCTGAAAAGTCCCTGCTTCTCCTCCCTCCTTTCTCCTTGGCATCCCTCCCAGCCCCCTGTCCTTGCCTCAGCCTCTGTGGAGAAGTGCTCAGCAGAGCCTGGGCCAACAGCACGCTGTGGACAGCTCATGTACGCTGGGCACTCAGAATGTACCACTGGGCCCACAGCTGTCTGCCTTCTGGGTTTCCAGGTAGGCAGCAAACTCCCTGAGTAGAGTTTGTGCATCTCTGTGCTGTGCATGGCTCCTCTCTGGGTGTCTGACAGAGTGGGCATCCAATAATATTTGTGTGTTAATTCGGCTAAATAAAGCAAAAGCCTTGCCTCCTGTTTGCCTCCCCACCTCATCCCCTCCCCTTCCCCACGCTTCACCTCCCTGGACTGTCTCGTCCTCTGCAGGGCTCAGCAAGCAGGCTCTATCCTGATGGCCCCCAAGCTCTGGTCCCGGCACGAGTGTGCCCCCCGCACACTAGGCTCGTGTGTGCACCCCCACCGCTCCCTTCCCCTCCCCCCACCCCAGGCAGGCGGCCCTGCTGACCTGGCTCTCGGAGAACTGGAACATCTCCATGGCCTCCTCCACCAGCCTCTCCTCGTAGCCCTGCTGCAGCAGTCGGTCACAGGCACGAAGGTAGCTGAGAAACTGGGCCACAAAGGGCCCGCGGCGGGGGGTGGTAAGGGCATTGGCAGGGGCAGCAGATGGGCTAAAGGAGGCACCCTGGGGGTCTCAGCGAGGCCTGGGCTCAGACCAGGCTGACGAGTCAACCCACCACACAAAGAAATGGCCCCAGAGACCCTGTGAGCTAACAGAAGAGGGGCAGCGGCCTCCCCTGGGGACCTGGGGGTGGGTGGACAGCACGTTCTTACCAAATGTCCCCAACTGGGGGCTGTGGTCCAGGAAAAGGGCTGTCAGGGTGAGCTAAGCGTTCCCAGACCCTAAGTGGGGGGTGGGACTGGCTGGAAGCACAGGCGCCTCCCCCACCACCCGTCCTCGTCTGTCCACCCTCCCTCATGGGCACCCACCGGTGTGAAGCAGCCTCCTCAGCACCCACACCTGGGCAGCCCCACCCTGTCCCCAGACACATGCATGTCTGCCATCCAGGCCCACGTGAGCCCCGGGGCTGGAAAGGGGAGGAGGACAGAGGAAGGTACCACAGGGCTGGGAACCTGTTCAGGTCACTCTGTGCTTCGTCACCAGGAGCTGCTTTTGCCCGCAGGAGGAGGTACTGCTCCTTACCGGGGCCCCAAGGCCTGCCCCCCTGACCCTGTCGGTGGCCTCAGCTCCCACCTCGGAAGCCCCAGGCCTCGGCACATCTGACTCCTTCGGCCAAGGCCAGCCTCACCCCTCTTCCCTGGGGAGCCTCTGCCCCCGTCTCCATTGGGGGTGGCTTGCCTGTGGCTCCGAAAGCACTGTGCTACCCCGTCCCAGCGCGTACGACTCTGTAGTTGCTCTCCTCTCTCAGCGAGGGAAGGGCCGTTTCAGTCTTGGTCACCACTGTGTCCCCAGCACCCCCAGAAGGAGCTCAATAAATGTATGCTGTGTTCCTAAGATGAATTAAGAACTACCATCAAGGAGCTCACAGCCTAGGGGGAGATGAACCAGGTATGGGAAATCCTGAGTGGCAGGCAAATCAAGGCAAGACTTATAGAGAGTCAATGCCAAATGAAGGCTCCAGACCATAGGAATTATGGGTATAGGTGGAGAAGCAACAGGGAGGTTCCTGCAGACCTTCAGAGCACGGATCATACAGATGAATGCTTTTCAAACTGCTTTACCTTCTGAGCTGTCCAAGCATCAATAACAATAACGGGAAGGTCGAGCTGCTCTGGGAGAACTGGGGGCAGGAGCAGGGGAGCCAGGGGTCCCGTGCTCCTGCCTCAGGATGCCTAGATCTTGCTCTGAGCATATTTTGTAAACCACTCAGCCAAGCCCGCCTTGTGCAGTGGAAGAAACAGGTCCAAGCAGTATGGGCAGCTTGCCCAGGGACCCAGGACGAGGGCCTAGGTCATCTGACCTCTCAGTTTTGTCCATCCGGGGCCCAGTGCTGGAGGAGGGGCTCTGAGCTGCCTTGAAAGTAGACAGGATTTCCAAAGGTGAAAACAAGAGCAAGTCAAGAGTGGATGGTGGCTGCTCCCTAGGCCTCTTGGTTCAAACACAGCAAAGGTTCTTGGCCTTGGTACCGACTGCAGTTACGTGGGAGCTTTAACACGACTACCCATAAACCACTGATGCTTGCCTCCAGAGGCTCTGATATAATTGGTCTGGGAGGCGGTCTGGGCACTGGGATTTTCATAGCTCTCCAGGTAAGTCTGTGCAGCCACGGCTGAGAACCATTGACTCAAAGGACAGCTGACCTCAATCCATACCAATAGCCCCATGGCAGGCTACATTTCAGAACCACCTTCAGATCCTTAACATGATAGGCCCTTGGACACACTCCAGATCCACCGACTGGGATCCTCCAGAGTAGGTCCTGGGACTTGCAGTTGTGGAGACTCTGCTGCTTGGTCAGCTCTTGGGCCTACGGGCCTGTAGAAGCCACCAGGCCCGCCTCAGGCCACAGGGTGGGGAAAGATGTCATCTTCACACCCCAGGATGGGGCCCTCAGCAGTCATTGATTATAAACACATATTCCCCCCTCCATTCTGTGAAAAGGGAAAGTGAGGTTCAAAGAGGGGCCCTGAGGTGCCTGGAGTCCCATACCAAGTCTGGGCCTGGCCTGTGGATGCTCACACATGTCACCCATGATGTCCTGAAGGCAGCCAGTGGGCACATCAATCCTTGTGGAAGGAAGGAAGGAATGATGGACAAAGCTTATCTTTTGTATCTCCTCCTTTCTCCCTGGCTCTTCTAACTGTTCTGTCTCTGTCACCTGATGCTCACCTTCCTGGGCCATCTGTCAATAATTTCTGGCCAGAAAGGTTTACTATAGTGTATATCCTTTAAGGTGGGGGGGGGGGGGGAAGGAATCTGAACCCAAAGGAGTTGCTCACTTAATGGTGGAACTTCACAGAATAGAGGGAAATAATCACTTGGTGGGGGAAGACAGATGGAGTCATCCAATGGCTCTTCGGGCCCACACCTCAGGGCTTGGCTCCTGACTGACCACCGTGGAAGAAGGCCACCCAGAGATCCAGCTGGCCAGGCAGGTGGTCAGTGCATATCTGGAAACACAATGTTCCTGATGCAGTGGGTTTCCTCCAGCCCACCCACGGGTAGGCCAGTGACCCGTGCTGGCTCTGACTAAATCTTCAGACCCCCACAGTGATGGCCTGAGAGCTCAGCCTTGTCACAGAAGCTAAAGGGACTGGGGGGCATGTCAGAGCCCCCACCGTGGCCGTGGTCCCTCAGAGTCCTCTTGGCCAGCTTCTTGGCCCAGGTTCTGGCTTTCAGCAGCGGCCAAAGGTGGGGACAACCTTAGACCTACTCTTAAATCTCAGATCGGCCTGGGGTGCTTCCCTGGAAGGTTCTCACACAGAAAATGAGAGAAAAGTACCATGCAACAAAGATTCAGAGTCAAACCAGCCTGGCCTCTACCCTGGCTCTTCCATTGATTTGGTTATATGAACCTCCCTGGACTCGGTTTTCTCATCTGCAAAGTGCGGAGGGACAGTAGTAGCAACCTTGCAGAACAGAGAAGACCTAATCGAATATTCTCAGATTGAGGGCCTGGCACAAAGAAGGTGTTCGATGAATGTCAGCAACCATATTGGAGGTTTTCCTCCAGGACAAGGCACGGACTGATGAAGCCAGAGGAGAGCAGAAGCAGGAGTGGGTGGGAAAGGCGGCCAGGTGCATTTGCCCACCTCCTCAACCTGGCAGCAGCACATCCTGCTTCTGCTCCAGGATGAGAGTCACTCTCCTTCTTTCCCTCCCTTATCCAGGAGCAGGCAGCTCTGGACCTCAGGGACCCAACATATGACAGTCATCAGTGATTACGGAGAGAGTATCCAAGCCCTCTGATGGTGATGGGGCAGAGACAGAAGAAAGGAAGAAGTGCCAACTGCCCTGGGGCCTTTTGATACCTGCAGCTCAGCTTTCCAACCAAAAGAGTCCACACGTTCAGAAAACAATGGGAAGCCCGATGTGACCTTGAGGTGGGGGAAGGGCATTCAATGTTGCCTCCTGCCCCTACTCATAATCCTTCCATGCCTTCCTTTTGTTAGTGGGTCATTTGTAAACTTCTCAGCCCAGCCCTCAAGCTACCCTCAATCCCCCTTCCCTGTCCTATCTCCCACCAGCCTGCATCATGCACCCTGTACTCCAGTGAGACCGGTCGGTTCAGGGCCTCCTGAACCCTTCCCTGCTGCTTCCACTCCTTTGCTCACACTGTTCCTCCTGCTTGGAATATCATCCCTTCTCCTTCCTTCAAATTCAGATTCATCCTTAAAGTCCAGCTCAAGATGTGGCACCTCCCTGAAGCCTTTGCTGATCACTGGAACGTCCTTGTGTTTGGTTAAGAATGGCCATACATTCCTCCCAGCCCCTTCCACCAAGAGGAGGTTTCCTCCATATCTCCTCGCTGTATCTGAACACCTAGGAAGTGCCCTGTAAATACTGTGGACTAGATGGAATGGACGGATGGGTAGATCAAAAGAGAAAGAGATGGATATGAACAGGGATAAACTGCTCATTGAGGGAAGTAGTTAGTGCTCTGCCATCCCTACGGTAGCCAGCAGCCACATGTGGCTATTTTAATTTAAATTAATTACAATTAAGTAAAACCAAAAATTCAGTTTCTTAGTCACAGTAGCCATATTTCAAGTAGCCACATAAGGCCAGTGTCTACTGTATTGGACAACCCAGGTATAAAACATCTCTCTCATTGCAAAAAGTTCTTTTGGGTATCTCTGGAGAGATTATCGGCTGCCCAAAGCTCCAGTCCCTTGTGCTTGGGGCAGAGACTGGAACAGGAGTAAAATATTTAAACTCTCCAAATGGGCATGGGCATTCCTGAGAAACCCGTATGGAGAAAATAGCATTAGGGTCTAGAAACTTGCTCATAACCCTCAACAATTAATGTCAGGCTAAGGTTCTGCTTCTAAAGAGAAGGAAACAAAACTTCTTCAAGTTAAAGATAAAAACTACTTGGCTACTTGGCTACTCATCTGGTTCTAGACCCACAGCCCCCCCAGCTCGGGGTCCCTCCTTCACCTACCTGGCTCAGGCTCTGCCGCCCCGTCTTCTGCAGAGCCCCGATGGCCCTATGCAGGGGATACCCCAGGGCGACCACTGGCCCGATGAGGTCTTGCTCCTCCTGGCTCAGGGCAGACAGCAGGTCAGCAGAAGCAGGGTGTGATCTGCAGGCACTGAGATGCTGGGGCATCCCCCCAAGAGGTGGCAGACAGGTGTACGGGCTGAGGGACTGAAATACAGACAGGCTGGATGTGTCAGTTACCACTGGAGGTGTGACCTGCTGGGCAGGACATTTTTCCACAAGAGAAATATGATAGGTCCATCCTATTATCCCATTTCACAGACATTGAAACTGAGGTTCAGAGAAGTTAATGACTGGGGAAGCAACACACATTTGGGACCTGAGCCCTACTCAGAATCACATTCAGTGTTTTTTACCCCACACCTTAGTGAGAGGAGGAGTAGGGGTGGATCTTCCTCCTTCTTCAGGTTGGCTGGGGCTGGGCTGGGGCTGGGCTGGGGCTGGGGCTGGGCAGGGGCTGGGGCTGGGCTGGGGCTGGGGCTGGGCTGGGGCTGGGCTGGGGCTGGGGCTGGGGCTGGGCAGGGACTGGGCACAGCTGTGTGCTGAGGAGACCACACTGGCCCTAGAGTAAGAAGGGTGGCTCAAAGGTATTTCAGTCAGTTTGACCAGCATCACCCCTAACCCATTCCCCATAAAGAAGCACCCATCTGGCAACCCTGACCAGACCGCCCTGGCCCCTCTTCCCCAGGGAAAGCCCAGCTGCTGCCCTGGCTCCTGGGGCAGATGTATATGTGTGACATGAATTGTCCACCCATCCCTATCTTTTCAGGGGTTTTCCTGCCATGACCTTACCCTAGGTTCTGCCCTTGACCTCCAAACTGGAAAATATCCAAATCTTAGGATCTGAGTCTACTCTTGTGACCTTAAAAATGATTCTTAGCTCTTCTCCGCCTCAATTTTCTCCTCTGTAGAACAGGGGCCCCATTGCCCCCACAGGGTTGTTGCTAGAGTTAAATTTAATCTGGACCAGGAAAGAGCCATCCGGGCATCAACGTCTGGCCCTTGATGTGGTGTGCCTATCCAGGTTACAGCCTCTTCTCTGTGTTTGCTCTAAGCAACTGTGTGAGGTAAAGTGGCCCAGGGATAGCTCAGAGCAGTTCAGTGACTTGCCAAAGGTCACACAACCGTGAGTGGAAAGAGCCGGACCTCTAGTTTGTTTTTGGATTTAAATTTCACCTGGGCCTTATTCTGTTGCATCTCCTGGCCTGACTGTAGGGCAGCTAGGGGGCAGAAAGCTGTGCCCAACTGTCACCTTTGGCTCTCAATCCTGACCCACTCCATCTGCTCCAGATCCAGCTTTTATGGAGTTTGGTACTTACATAATTTGGATGTCTTTAAAAAGGCACACAATTATGAATATAAAATTAGATATAAGGCCTTGGAAGAGGCCAAGTGAGGGGTCTGAGGCTTAAACTTCACTGGTTTCACTTTAAGTTCACTTCTGCTCCCGGTTCTTCCACGTGCACATCCTCTGCCCTGAAGCCTTCCCAGTCTGCAAAAACTGTCCCCTCTCCCTCAACACCTGATCCCTCCCACTACACAGTGCTGCCTTGTCCCACAGCCCCTTGGCCAACTCTCCTTGTCCTGTGGTTTTGACCTTGTCTCTTCCAACTCAGTGCCCAGCAGGAAATAACTGCTCAGGGAGTATCCTTTGATTGAGCCTCCAGCTCACCCATCCTACCGGAAGCCTCGATCTGTGGGAAGCCCTTGATTTGAGTCACATTCATTCATTCAAGGGACATTCACTGAGCACCCCCTAGGGGCCAATCTGCTGCTGGGTGCCCTGGAAACAAAACTGAAGGCCCTCCAATCCCTGCCCTAAAAGAATTAATATTGCACGGGAAGAGACAGCAGATACCAGATAATTACAATTGTGACACGTACCCTAATAGAAGCAAAACAGACACAGCGGAGAACAGGGAATGGGGGCCTCTGAGCAGGGACTAGTCTAGGCCAAGGGCCACAGGAAGGACAGCATGGTAGAGGGCCAGATGAGAAGAGGAAAATGCAGGGAGGAGGAGAGCAAAGAAGAGGGAACGAGGGCTGCGGACCAGGCGGGGAACCCAGACTACTGGGGGCCTTGCAGCTGGGCTGCGGCCTTGGCGGAGCGAGCAGGTTCCTTACCGCCACCGTGGGCTTGTGGCTCCGCAGCGGGGGCATGGCACCGGCAGTGCATGGCCGCGGGGGCGGCGCGGCGGCGCTGGGGAGCGGGGGCGCGGGGTCCGCGGGCGGCATGGAGCCCAGACGCGGCGCGGGGCTGGGGCAGAGGCTCAGCGCCCGGTGGCGGACGCGGTGCAGGAGGGCGCGGGAGCAGGCGGAGAGCGGTCCCTCGGAGAGCCGCCGCCGCGCCCCGGCCAGCTCCGACCTCACGCCGCGCAGCAAGTCCAGCGAGCAGCGGGGATGGCCGGGGCCGGGGCCGGGGCTGGGGCTCGCAGGGGAGCTGGATGGGGGGCTGCAGTGACCTGGCTCTTCCTCGTTGGCAGAGGTGGCTTCTTCGTCGTCGTGGTCCTCGCCCTGGTTCTCTTCCTCCTCCTCCTGGTCAAGCCGCTGCTGGGGTCTGGCCTCAGGGCCCGTGTCTGCGGCAGGTGCAGGCACTAGCTCGCATTCAGGGCTGACCAGCAAGAGCCAGGCAGGAGGGGCTGATGCCATTCCCGCGGCGTCGCATTGGAAGGGGCAGGATCCCCGGACCACAGCCTCTGCCCAGAAGAGCGCTCTCCTCTCCAAGCTGAAGTCGTGCTGCCAGGAGAAGGCGGCGTGAGGCTCTCCGGGCGCAAACCAGGCCCAAGGGGCGCACCCCTACCCCCTGGCCTCCAGGGAACCTGTTTGTCCAAAAACTTGACAGGCCTGGGCAGCTTCCGATTCTAAACTCCAGGCATCCATTAACCCACCCCCAGCCCCCATTTTAGCTAGCACTGGGGTCGATGGATAGCCATACAATTGAATGGTTAACTCGGCCTGAAGGACATAATGAGGAATAGGTTAATAGAATGAAATGTAGTGAAATCCAATATCTAAGTCCCTTTGCCTTTCAGTATGTAATTGAACCGATGGCAGCTTTAAAAATGTCTCCAAGAAACCTTGTTCTTAGCAAAGAAACTTTCACTTGAGCCCAGCACCATTTGCCAGTGAGCACTCAGCCATAGAGGCCCACTCAGGCACACAAACCTCTCTATGGAATAATACCTGCCCCCTTCCCCTTTGACGCCATCAGAGGTTACTCTGAAGCCCAGGAAATGTAAAAATCACTAATTTCTGTTAAACTCTACTTAGTACGTTCTAGTGTTATTTCTATTTCCAGACTATGAAAATGAGGCTCAGAATCTTTAATTTGCTGGAGGTCAGATTGGTGTTGAGTGGCTTGAGCTGGGATTCCTCGGGCCACCCAACAGTAGTACTTTCTCGACTACATTGTCAGGCCACCTGAAAAAACAATCGGAGCTCACATAAATAATCTAACTTGAGAGTTTAGAAATGAGTAAAAAAAATATTCATCTGTTGCCTACCTTTAAAAATAAGATCCAGAAATACAAAACTCTGTTAAAAAATGTAAAATTGTCTAAATGGCAATTTCAACGCTCTGTGATGGCCAATGAAGGAAGAACGAAGGTGGGGGAAGTGGTATTTGTGGGGGGAAGGAGAAGCAGGAAGACAGATATTCAGACACTTAGATCACAGGCATTGTCCCCTCCTCTCCTGACATGACCCTAGTGGGGAGAGGAGCCTAACGTGGCTGTTCCAGCATAGCTCCCTGACTGAGGTCAGTGGCTGCATCTTATTCCTCTCTGCATCCTCAGGGCACAGGCAGGCCTGGCACAGAGGGGATGCTTGTAAGTATGTGCAGAATAAACGGTTGGAGGAAGAGATTGGAGCAAAACAGGCAGGTTGTGAAGGACAGAAGAGGGAAAAAGACCATGTGAGGGGTGATGAGGCAGATGTGGAGAGAAAGAGACTAGGGGGGTTTCAAGAGAGCCAGCGGGGCTCAGGGGATGAAAATGTACTGAGACCCAACACAAATACCAACATGTACGATTTATGGAACTAAGCAAGATGGTTCTAAAGTCGGTATGAAAAACAAACAAATCAGAACAGTCAGAAAAATTCTGGACACAAAAAGATAAATAGGGGGGACTGGCCCTACTAGCCGTTAAAATATATTATAAAATGAGAATAATTAAAACTATGGTGTTGGCACAGATGCAGGTAGAGAATAGGAAGTCCAGAAATAGACTTTAATATCTATGGGGCTTTAGTAAATAATAAAGGTGGCATCTCAAGCAATGGGAAAAAGAGAGACTAGTTAATAAATGGTGTTAGCTAGCTGGAAGAAAATAAAGTTGGATCCATTCTCATACACAAGGATGAATTCCAAAAGGATCAAACATTCAAATGTATGATATGAAACCATAAAAGTACTAGGAAAAAACCAGAAGAGACATGCTTTATAACCTCAAGTGGGGAAAGCCTTTCCAGAAGCCATAAAAGTACAGACACACGTGCAAAATCTGCACGGCAAATATACCACAAGAAGCAAGGTCAAAGACAGATGACAACCCGGGGAGAAAACAGCACTCGCAGCAGAGACAAAGGGCTAAATTTACTAATACAGCAAGTGCTAGAAATAGATTGGAAAAAGACCAACGGTTCAATGGGAACACGAGCAAAAGATATGGACAGTCCACAGAAGAGAGCCACACAGATGGCTTCTAAACATATGAAGAGTTGCTCAACTTCACTCATGGTAAGAGAAAGGCAAATCAAAACTACCCTGAGATACCATCCGCCTATCCCTCAGCAAAGATCCAACGTCTGAGGACACTCTGTTGGGAGAGTGTGCGGGCGACAGGCCTCTTGTAGAGTGCTGGCTGGGATGGAAATCAGTATGACCCCTACGGAGGGCAATTTGGAAAAATACTTAAATTCAAAAGGACATGCGCATATCGTCATTCCCTGCAGCATTGTTTGTCATGGCAGAAGCCTGGGAAGAACCCAAGTGTCCATTCAAGAAAGTACAATATATCCATGTAATGCAATGCTACACAGTGAAAAATGAAACTGAAGAAGCTTTTTATGTACCGATATAGAAAGATCTTAAAATATATGAGGTAGAAAAGTCAGGAATAACAGTATATATAAAATGCTCTCTTTGGGGTAAAAAGGGAGGAAATAGCTGTACTTGCATGTCTCTACACACATAAGCATCCCTGGAAGAATACATAGAAAATGAGAAACAGATATCCCCTGTGAGGGTTGGAGCTGGGGAACTGGATAAATGGGAAGGTGTCAGTGGGAGGCTATTTGCTCTCCCAAGGCCTTCAAGCTGCCTGTGGGCCACACTGCCCAGCCCCCTTGCTTTTGTAGATTAAGTGTTACTGGAACACAGCCCTATCCACCCTCTCCTTTCCAGAACTATGGCTTTTCCCCTACAGCAACAGAGTTGAGTAATTGCCAGTTTTTACTACCTGGTCTTTTACAGAAAATGTTTGTCAACCCCTGCTCTATACCCTTTTGTAAGCCTTTTCTTTCTTTTTATTTTCATTTTTAAACTATGCGAATGTATTTTTTCTCTAAAAATATTTTTTTGTTAGGGCAATTCACTCTAATTAAAGGGAAACTATGAAACAATCAAACGCAGACTTGCCAAAGGCTTTAAGTATGGAAGGAAGGGTGAAGGCAGCAGGATGGGTGGGGTGGACATGGGCTTTGGGGTCAGACAGACATGTGTGGGAATCCTGCATGTGTCACTCACAAGTACATCAGTTGGGTGAGAGCTTTGGTTCCCTGTGCCGTGGGGGTAGGAACACATGCCTGCTAAAAGGGTTATCATAAATATGAGAGAGAACAGTGAATGTACACAGAGCACCTAAGCACGGGCCTAGTGCACAGCAGGTGCTCAATAACGGTAGCTGTGATTATTACTTTCTCCCTTTAGACCACTGTTCTAAACTGTCCTAGGTTCACCTGGTAATCTAATCACTATCTATAACATCGTTGTTATGGGAAAATGTATTCCAGGTTCCAAACACTGGGAATACAGCCCAATGAACTCAAGAGGACTTACCAGGAGAGGCTGTAAATCATACTTGGGAGTCTTATGCTTCTTTGTTTGTTAGATTGGCCCAGCAGTGAAAGAAATGGAGGCCCAGGAAGGGAAATAGGCTCCAGGGAATACAGATACCCTCGCTGAGAGTAGGGGGCAGAGCCAGGGTCAGCAGACAGACATGGACTTGGCAGAAAGTGCTCAATTCTGCTTCTAAGAGAACTAACTTTCAGGATAGCCTCTTCTGGCTTGGCCTGAGCTCAGCGGGGAGGGAAAAGCTGTGATAATCCACCTCCACTGAAGCTTAGCCAAGCGAATTCCTCTGCCCAACGACACAGGCCCACAGCGCAGGCTGCCTGGGAAAAGTGACTATGGGCCCCTGGACACTGTGCTCTGGGTTTTACAGAGCTGATTTCCCTTCTGGAGACCTTGGTCCTAAGGGTCTGCAGATAAAGCAAAATGGCACTGAGTCTCCTGCTCCTGGGCCCCCGAGCCACTCAAGCCCCTTCCTCCTTCGTGGATTGTACTTTCTGCACCTGACTTCCTGCAACCCGGTTTTCTGCCGAGGAACCTCACCTGTCCAGTGTTTCATGCTCCCATCCTGCTCTGAGCTAATATGCAACGATTTGGAGTTAAGACCTGAGTTTTAGTCTTGCCATTGCCACTAACGTTGGACAAATCATTTCCCTTCTCTGAACTTCAGGTTCCTCGTGTGCAAAATGAGTGAGGGCATGGGACGCCTGGGTGGCTCGTTTGGTTAAGTGTCTGCCTTCAGTTCGAGTCCTGATCCCAGGGTCCTGGGATCGAGCCCCACGTCGGGCTCTCCGCTCCATGGGGAGCCTGCTTCTCCCTCTCCCTCTGCTTGTGCTCTCTCTCGCTATCTCTGTCACTATCAAATAAATAAATAATCTTTAAAAAAATAAAAAAAAAAAAAACGAGTGAGGGCCGACCTAGATCCTCAGAACTTTTTACAAAGTACCCTGCAGACAGTGGAGGAGCACATAAGACTCTGAGAGGCCCGACACCAGTTCCAGTTTTTGGCAATCTTGTTCTTTCATTTGTAAAAATTCATGTGAATTCTGCATCCTATCTCATGATCTGTGTTATAATACAAATGCAATAGGTTTCCCCCTAAACCTCCAAGTAAACTTGACTCTCGTGTTTATCTTGAGGGTGTGCGATACCACTGCATACATTGGGTGCATATCCCAGTGTGTGAGCTATGGGGCATGAGGTGTTTCAAGGGCGCCTCTAGGGCAGATGTGCTTTGGGTCTGTGGAACAGTAATACCTTCTAATGTGTCTCATCTAACTGTCTGCATTTTAACAGAGGATTCTGGAGATAGTGTCTTAGTTCACAGGAGTGATTCTAAATGGTAGAATTTTGTTTTTTTATTTTTTTTTTAATTTTATTTATTTATTTGAGAGAGAGGGACACAGCGAGAGAGGGAACACAAGCGGGGGAGTGGGGGAGGGAGAAGCAGGCTTTCCGCTGAGCAGGGAGCCCGATGCGGGGCTCGATCCCAGGACCCTGAGATCATGACCTGAGCCAAAGGCAGACGCTTAACAACTGAGCCACCCAGGCGCCCCTAAATGGTAGAATTTTAGACACGGCAGTAGGCTGACAGGGAAAAGAAGAATTGGAGTATCCTTGCAATGACTCTCAGTCACTTCCTATAGGCAGCTTCCTGTTATCCTAAGCATTTTTAAAATAAGACCCATCAAATAATCCCCATCACGAGGCCACCAGCCTTCTTCATGAAACACCTTTTTCCCCTTGGGTTATTTCCAAAACTTTCTAGAATATACCACAGATGGACTTGCTCCCATTGCCATGTACGTATGTAGGTATGTATGTATGTATGTATGCATGTAGGCTCCATACCCAGCGTGGGGCCCAACGAGGGGCTTGAACTCACAGCCCTGAGCTGAGATCAAGAGTTGGACACTTCAACTGACTGAGCCACGCAGGCACCCTGGCCTTGCTGCCCTTTAAAATCAAGGAACAAGGCCTATGAGTCTCAGCATCAGATCTACAGACCCAGAGACAAGAGATAGATGGACAGAGAGATACACTTACCATAGAACCCAGCAGAAGCTCCCTGCAGGCTGGGACACTGAGCTCTGGCCCAGGAAGGGGCTCTGTGCCTATCACAAAGCCACTGGGCACCTTGAAGGGGACGCCATCGAGGGCATTCATTCTGTCAGAGGAGTGTGGAGATGGCTGAGCAGGGCTGTGGCAGGCTGCCTGGTGGCAAGGAGAGAGAGGAGACCTGAGGACCAGGCTTGGTCTCATATGGCCTCACCACTTTCCTGTGTGCTGACTTAGCCGAGCCCACACAGCCAGGAAAGAAAAGGTAAAATGGCTGGTCCTGCATAGGGAGGAAATAAATAAAAACGAGAGCATTTACTATTTCATGTTTAAGTTTTGTTCTAGACCACTGTTTCCCAAAGTGTGGCCTACAAAACTGGTTCTAAAGTATGTTATCAAAAGAGTTTCCAGCCAAACATGTAAGGGAAAAAATGTCGAATTACACAAACTATTCCAGAAAAGAAGTATTTCCTGATTTGATTTCAGCACCACCTTGATACCAAATCTGACAAAATTAAAGGCCAATCTCTCATGAACATACCTGCAAAAATCTCAATAAAAATAATTATGGATAGAAAAATACAACACTGCTGGCTTGAGGGTTGAGTTTATTTCAGGAATGAGAGACGGCTTAATATTCCAAAATCAATCAGTGGGAATAAAGATAAATGTCAACAGAATAAAAGTGAAAAATTATATGATTATTTTTGTAGATGCAGAAAAAGCACTTGACAAAATCAATACCCATTCATGATTTTAAGAAAAAAAAAACAATTAGCAACTTAGAAAGAGAAAGGAGTTCGCTTAATCAAGAATATCACTAAAATATCTAAAGCAAACATCCCACTTAATGGTGAAATACTGAAAGACATCCCCAAGGCTGGAACTGACACAAGGATGTCCCCATCATCTCTTCTGTTCAACATTGTACTGCAGGTACTAGCCTATGCAAAAAGAAAAGGAAAAAAATAAAAATATAAGGATTGGAAAGAAAAAATAAAACTACCATTATTTGTAGATGACATATGTAGAAAATCCAAAGGAATCTATGAATAAAACTCTTAGAATTAGTAAGTTGATTTAGCAAGGTCATTGGATACAAGGTCGATATATAAGAATCAACTAGATCTCTACATGTAAACAACAAACAATGTAAATGTTGTCTTTTAAAAAGGTCATTAGAGGGGCGCCTGGGTGGCTCAGTTAAGCGTCTGCCTTGTCTGCCTTCGGCTTAGGTCAGGTCATGAATTTGGGGTCCTGAGATCAAGCCCCGTGTCAGGCTCCCTGCTCAGCGGGGAGCCTGCTTCTCCCTCTCCCACTCCCCCAGGTTGTGTTCCCTCTTTCCCTGTGTCTCTGTGTCAAATAAATAAATAAAATCTTTTTAAAAAAATGTCATTAGAGGGGCGCCTGGTGGCTCAGTTGTTAAGCGTCTGCCTTCGGCTGGGGTCCCGGGGTCCTGGGACAGGCTCCCTGCTCCGCGGGAAGCCGGCTTCTCCCTCCCCCACTCCCCCTGCTTGTGTTCCCTCTCTCGCTGTGTTTCTCTCTGTCAAATAAATAAATAAAATCGTTAGAAAAAAATTAAAATTAAAAATTTTTTAAATGTCATTAGAGAATAAAATTTTAAATAAGATACCATTTCATATTATCAATCAAACACCTAGGACTCGACAAATTGGGTTACATTAAAGAACTTCCATTCATCAGAAGATATCATTAAGCGAGTAAAACAACAATGAAACAAAACAAAAACAAACAACAAAAGACATAAATCAGAGTGGGGAGAAGATACTTGCAGCACATGTATCTGACCAAGGATTCATACCAGATATATACAAAGAACTACAAAGCAATAAGAAAAAGACCTAGTACAAAAATAGTCAAGAGATGTTAACGGGCACTTCACGAAAGAGGATATCCAAATAAACCTCAAAGTTGTTTAACCCCATTAGCCACCAGGAAAATGCAAAACAAAACAATGAGATACAAACACACACACACACACACACACACACACACACACACACACACGCACAAATTGTTAAAATTTAAAAAAAAAAAAAAAGCCTGACAATATCAAGGGTTGATGAGGATGTGGACATCTGGAACTCTCCTGCATTGATGGTGAGAAAGTCAATTAGCATTAGTCAACAGTACTACTAAAGCTGAAATCTAAGAATTAAAAATTAATTCACACATAGCTTCTGGGCCTTTTGGCTAAGAGCAAGTATGTATCTGCTAGTTTAATAATATTCACAACAACCAGGGATTTTATTTGTTAATGTATTCTAAACCAGATTAAAGAAAGATTCTGACCACCGTCTGGCATTTTGCAAACAACCAGGGCTTATCAGGGAGCTGCACCAGGGAGTATCTCTGGCTTAATACAATGTCATCCCTACCAGGATGTTGCAAAGCCCTGTTGCGAGGGGTCACTGGGGTCATCCCCATGCCTACAGGCGAACATCATGTGAAGAGGCAGAGTAAGTAATCTAAGTGCAGAGAGGTCAAATGGGGCCAGATGGGAAAATCCTTTAATTCCCTCATCTCTGCTGTCTGCCCACTCTTGTTTGTGTTTTACTGTATGTAAGACTCAAAAGGCTTCTCCATCCTGTGCCAGGAGAGAGTTTCCCAGCACACTGGGAGTGGCTCTCTACGCTACAGGATCAGCCAAGTCCCAGTGTGATCAGTAAGTTGTCTGCCCCATCAGCCTGTTCCAACAGGGGACCTCTGAAGCACAGGGAGTTGTAGGGTCATAGGAAAGTTAGCAAGTTTTGGCATTCTCAGATTGATCATTCACATTCTCAGCCATCATTAGAATTCTGAGCTATGGGGGAGGACCACAGTTCTATTGAGACCCACGTGTGAATTGCCTGTCCACTGAGCAGGTACAGGGCCACCCTCTTCCTCCCTCACCTCTGACCCAGCATCTGCATCCTAATAGATAATCTCTACTCAGCTCTACACTTGTTCCTGGAGTAATTTAAGAGTTTGAGGATTCTGGAAACACCTCTCTTAAGAATAACAAGGGCTAGTGTAAGACATGATCTAGTTAGAACATACTGTAAAATGACAGTCATCTCTGCTAAACAGAAAATGAGAGGTACAAATCATGAAGTGATGATATTCTTCAAAGGAAAGAAAGTATTCTAGGCCTTGTGGGGATTAGGGAAGCTTCAGCAAGGATGGGACCTTCAGGGTAGGGGAATGGCCTTTGAGCAGGAAAAAGGTAGAGTGGAGAGCATAACTCCTGCTTGAGATAAGGAGCAGAGGCAGGGCAGAGTGAGGGGGAGACCAGCTGTGTGACTCAAGTAGATAGTTTGTGCTGGGAAGCAGCCTGGAATAAGACTGAGATTGGGGTAGAGCTGGGGAGGGCCCTGAGTACTGACTCCATTCAGTAGACGGTGGAGAAAGCCCCGAAGGATCTGAAGGTGTGGGCTGAGGGTAGAGGAGTAGGGATATTGGCAAAGCCAGTCTGTGCATGCTTCAGCAGGCTGCATAATCCAGGACCTCTCCATGGGTCTCTGCTCATTTGGCTGAATCAGAGCCTAGGGGTGAGAGGCAGGGCAAGTGGGGGTGGTGGTAACTGGTCTACATGGAGCCCAGGCACTGACATTAGTACTATTTTTAAAAGATCTCCACTGTACTCTCTAAATGACTTCATCCTTGTCCATAGCATCAGTAATCTATGTGCCGATGACTCATGTATTAAATTCTCCAGTTCTTCTCTGAGATCAAACTCCTAAACACAACGGCCTACAAGGCATCTCTTCCAAGATTGTCCTCCAGAGTGCCTCAGACGCTACATATCCAAAGTGAATTCCTGATTTTCCCCTCCCCCAAACTGTTCCTCCTCCTCCAGGATTCCTTGTCTCAAGGGATGTCTAAGGTATACAGAGGACTCATGCCCGACACTTTCTTCTTTCACCACTGCCCATCTCAAATCCCTACCACATTTTCTCTCTTAAATCTCTGGAATCCAGGCATTTCATGCTACCTCCACTGCTAACATGGGAGTCCAAGCCCCCATTATCTCTCACTTGGACAACTGGTGTCCACGTATCCTCTTACATCCTAATACTATAATTCTGTTTCATATACTGGGACAAAAGTGATCCTTTCAAAACAGCAAACTAAGCCAGTTTCCTGCTTAAAAGCCTCCAATGGTTCCCAGCTGCTCTCAGAATAAAAACCAAACTCTTGATAAAGGCTTCCAAAGCCTTGCAGTGTCTGGCCCCTACTACCTCCCCTCCTGTCTTACTCTAGCCATGCTAGTCTTCAATTGCCTTGGTCTCTTGGACCAACACAGGCCCTTTGCATATGCTATTCCAAATTTTTGCTACCTTCTTATTGTCTCTTCTGTACTAGTTTATAGCTGTTCATTTTTCACAGCTCAGCTGAAACATCATTTCCTCAAAAAAGCCTTTCCCGATCCAACCCCTAAACTTGGGTGGATCTACCCAGTACAGTGGCTTTTAAGATTTTTTTATTGTGACCCATAGTATGAAATACATTTGACTTTGTGACCTAGCATAGACATATGTAAACTGAGTAACAATTCTTACCTCTACTATATGACATACAGATATTTTCCATTTCACCTAAATGCATTACAGAACTCAATTTGGAAAAAAAGAGGGGGGTCTTATAGAACCATACTTTTCCTTCAAAGCACTCAGCACATTTTTTACGACTGTTGGATCAATTAACTGGGTATTAATCTATCCTCCTCAAAACCTGTATGAGGGAGTATTTGGTATTTTGCTCACCATTATAGCCCTCATACTTAGCAAATTAATCTGAGCCTTAACAGGCATTTAATAAATATTTGAACAATGGAAAATATCAATCATGACTAATCACTTTTTCTTTGTAGTACGTATCACAATTATAACTATCCGTATAATTAAGCTTCTCTACTCTAGATTCTACCTCCAGGAGAGCAGGAATCCTCATTCTGCTCCTTTTTATGTCTCCAGCATTTAATATCGTTCCTGGCAAATGGTAAAAACAACTTCTCAAGAACACGGTTCAAGTCCTGGTATCCACATTCTGGCAAGCACTGAGTTAATGAAGTTGAGAAGTACCAGTGCTCTGCACAGTTATGCACTCTAGCACCAACTGCCGCAGAGACTGATCCTTGCTTCAGAGACTATGAGAAACTCAGTTTATTCCAACAGGCAAACGGAACGTACACTGGAAACAAATTCTTCATCAATAGCCCGACGTGCTAAGTCAGGAATTACTGTATGGGCGTATCCAAAAGTTAACAGTTAGGGGTGCCTGGCTGGCTCAATCAGAAGAGCATGCAACTCTTGTTGATCTCGGGGGCATGAGTTTGAGCCCCGTGTCAGTGTAGTGATTACTCAAATAAGAAACTTAAAAAAAAGTTAACAGTTAATTATACAGGAATAGTTTATTGGTTGTAAGCATTAAAAGAAAAAAAAAAGATTTGGTTGGAAATGCCTCATGTAATCTCTAGTCCCTAAAATATATCACTGCTCATACTTCATAGCACTCACATTCCTTCTATATATTCTATATTATTATCTGAATGGAACAAAACATACTTTGTACTTACCTTGTGACTCCCAGGATAGCTTCCCTGTGGACAAAACATGTAAAAGTAAATTGCTACAACCGATGATATAATCCCAGCTAAGCTTCTTGATACACTCTTGCACAAGTCACATGGACACAGGAACATGAATGGGTTTAGAGCAATTACCTTGATTGGCTTGTGGCAAATCCTTTGACGTCATAAACTCAGCCACTTGGGCTGAACACTCTTAGTATTTAACATATAAACTAATCTCTTTATTTCATTTTCTAGCGTTTCTTGTACTTCTTAAAAACAAATGCTTTGTGTTACAGAGTATCTCACAAATCCAGGGTCTCCTCTACTGGGAAATAAGACAAACAATATTCTTATATACAGGACATGATGAATCAACATATTTCTTGTTAATCTTTGAACGAGTTTCTCTATTTTCATTAATTTATGTTCAATATAAAAATATAGGTATAAAAAAGACATGATTTAGAAAAGGTCTGCCAGCTCAAAAGGACCGTAGCTCCTAGTTCTGACTGAAAAGCATAAAAACCAACTAACAAGAACCAGCAAGAACGATGACCACCCCTATCATGCAGAATGTGGTGTATAAATACCTTTTCCACTGAACAGGAACCAGGGGTCATTGAGAAATGACTGCTTCCAGGTTTGGGATAGGAAATGTGCAAGACAAACTTAGAATACTGGAATTGAGTGGGAATTCAGGAACTGAGTTAAATGGGCTCCCACTGACCAAAGGTGAGGCAATTGATGAAGAAAATACTAGCAATGGGTTGGAAGACAAATATGTTTAGATCTGAGTTCATAAGGATACTTAAAATTCACTGGTCAGGGCGCCTGGGTGGCTCAGTTGGTTGAGCGGCTGCCTTCGGCCCAGGTCATGATCCTGGAGTTCCAGGATCGAGCTCCACATCGGGCTCCCTGCTCGGCAGGGAGTCTGCTTCTCCCTCTGACCCTCTTCCCTCTTGTGCTCTCTCTCATTCTCTAATAAATAAAATCTTAAAAAAAAAAAAAAATTCACTGGTCACCTTTGGAGGATGCTAGGGGTCCAGCTCATTACTTTGAAAACTAGTATAAAAAGGAAATACTTATTTGCCTTTCCTGTACAAACTGTACCCTAGGGTAACCAAATGATTGATGAGGGGATGTTTCTCTTTTTAGAAGTATTCCAGCTGGGGCACCTGGGTGGCTCAGTCGGCTAAGGGTCTGCTTTCCGCTCAGGTCATGATCCTGCGGTCCTGGAATGGAGGCCCGCATCAGGCTCCTTGCTCAGCAGGGTGCCTGCTTCTCCCTCTCCCTGCCGCTCCCCCCTGCTTGTGTGCTCTCTGACAAAATCTTTAAAATAAAAAAAAAATCTCATAGGCCCTATGAAATACTTTCAGAAAATTCCAATCTATATGCGGTCAAGAAATGTGTGCACTCTTGATCAGTGCTGTCCAGTAGAAATATGTGATCCATGCACGCAACTGTACATCTCAATTCAAGCTCAATTTCCAATTCAAACTCTCAATTTCGATGTAGACATGTATGGCATTTAACCCCAGGTTTTTGGAAAAAAACCATTCCCTCTTTCCTTGTGCCCAATAGCCATATATGTCTACCCTACTGGACAGTACGGCTCTAACCACTAAATCATAGGAAATACGGAGAAAGAGGAACATGCTGTCACAAGAATGCAATTAGTAAAATCCAGACTGGAAACTCTTCAGGAAAAAATGGCCCAATTTCTTCAAGTAATAAATTGTAAGGGAGAGACAGAGTACAAGAGTGCAGAGGAAGAAGAAAGAAAGACCTACGGATTATCAAAATTTGAGACATCATCAACCAGTAACAATGTATGGATTGCATCTAGAACTTAATTTGAACAAAATGTAAAACACACTTATGAGATACGGAGATCTGAATACTGACTGGGTATTTGATGATATTAAGGAGTCATTCATTTCTTCCAGTGCAATAATGGCACTATGGTTAAGTTTTAAAAATATCTTTTGAGCTACACATACTAAATACTTATGAATATAATGTCTGGGATTTGCTTCAAAATAATCCAGAGTGGTGGGGATACAGATAAAACAAGATTGGCTGAGTTGACAGTTATTTGGGGACACCTGGGTGGCTCAGTCATTAAGCGTCTGCCTTCGGCTCAGGTCATGATCCCAGGGTCCTGGGATCAAGCCCCGCATTGGGCTCTCTGCTCTGCGGGGAGCCTGCTTCTCCCTCTCCCACTCCCCCTGCTTGTGTTCCCTCTCTCGCTGTGTCTCTGTCAAATAAGTAAATAAAACCTTAAAAAAAAAAAAAGAGTTGACAGTTATTTGAAGCCAGATGATGGGTATATGGAAAAAATTATACTATTCTCTTTACTATTCAATGTTGGAAATTTTCCATGATAAATTAAAAAAGACTGTGGTTAAAGATTACGACACTGTCCGTATTCTCAGAAGTACAATTCATTAAAGACACTGTCTTTCTTTCCAAACCCATTAAGAACCAGCAGCTGCTGCCCCTACCGCCACGCAAGGCAATAAACCAGGAAAAACTTCTAAAACAAAACCAAACAAACGACAAAAGTAATGTTTACTTTATTAAAACTTTGCAGAAGCTGAACGAGGAAAGAGGGAATGTTTTTTTTCCACCTGGGGTTAAATGCCCCTTGGGTTCTGAGTTTTCCTGAATCTCTGCTTCACACTCGTGCTCCCATCAATGCAGATGTCTTAGTGACAAGGCTGCCTGGATACTGAAAACATCATACAATTCATCTTTTATTTCTACTCTTTCTGCAGCTCATCAGAGAGTAAATGGTGGAGATTTATAACAAAAGGACACACAGGCTTATGGGGTTATGTGAGGCTAATCACATTAGATTTTAAGGTTTATGAGCTTAGGCATACACTTTGGAGTGCTGGCCCTCATATCCTATCCTTTAACTCTGAAACGCAGAATATATAAATTTAACAGTGCAGATTCAACAGAAAAAGAACAAAGGTGTTAGCATGCTACACCCCAGAGCTTCCAACCACATGAAATCGTTTCCAAAGTTGGTGTCCTTTCCTGCTTACCCAGAGTTAGATTCCACAAAGTTTGGTGCTTGAGGTTCACCTCCCTATAGCAAATGTCTATTTCACAAATTTGCATTTTGGAGTGAAAATGTGTTTCATCAGTGTGAAAGTGTGTGCAGTGATTTGGTAAGGAACAAATTTGGGGGCAAAGGCTCAAGCTAAAAAATAAAAGTGGTATTTATTCAGCTTTTTGGAAATATAAATAACACAACAGATGACAAAGAGCAAAACAAAACAAACCCCTGACATGTTATATGATCAATCATTTCCAGGCACAACAGCATTTATTAATGAATATAAAAAAATAAATTTGATTTTATTTTTATCTGCTTTCCTCCCAGCTTTAACTACATAGGTGTTTTTGGAAGCTTGAGTTTCTAAGAAAATTCCACAGCTATACCGGCCCCTACAATGTGACTGAGTGAGGTTACGGTCCCACTCCCATAGGGAAATAAATGTCTATCACTGGGGATTCTGAACATCTAAGACCTCCAGGAACTTAAAAAACAGGTGTTTTTGTTAGGATCCTTCTCACACGGGAAAATGCAGCCATTATCCATTAAACCACAATCCAATGTTCTCTGCAGGACTACCAGACTAGGTCACTGAGCTTTTCTGGCAGCCTAGCCTGCAGCCTCTCAAGTTGCACCAAAAGTGCGAGTCACAAAACCAAAGATAAGGCATTTCTGACCTTTCCTCCTAGAAGTCAGAGAGTTCTCTGGGTAGGGAGGGTAAGGAGGTTTTGTATCAAGCCTGCCTTCACACTCAGTACTGGGGGAAGGGCTGCTAAGTCTACCCAGTGCACACTTGCGTTGAGTGTATGGAGTGTACTTACCCATCACCACACAAGGCAGTTAAGAGTAAATTAGCAAGTCACTCTGTACCAAGCCCCTTTAAAACAGAGGCAAATTTGGTGAACCAAGGCCACTGCCTGTGGTAATAACCCCAGTTCACCTAGGTCCTTCCCTGAAGAACCATATTAATCTCCTGATTCAAGAGGCATCTCCGGCCAGGACAGAGCACGCAAGGAAAACGTAACTTCTGGGTAGGGCAATGCCACACGGAGTTTAGAGGTTGTGGTTTAGTCTACAGCACAAGAAGATGGTGGCATCACTAGTATTTAGAGCTGGAAAGAGCCTTGGCCGGACCACTCCTGGAGCATCTTTACTAATGCAGCTTAATGGCCGTTGCCCAGATGTCGTTGCTGGGGAGCGGGGGAAGGACCCATCCTTGGGGAACGGAGTTGCCTTTGGGATGATCAGATGGCACCAGGTACTGATCCCAATCATGCCTTAATAAGAACATTGTAGAACAACTGTTTATTTCTGTTTTATTCCAAGCAAGATGTTTAGCAACTAAATACTCTATTTCAGGACTTAGCTTTCAAATGACTGATGTACTACTAGTCCACTAAAGAACTTGACTTCTAGGCATTATGCAAAAGACCGTATTTCTTAAATGTACATATGAAGGGCAAATAACTGCAAAGAACTTACAATCTTATGGATAACCAAATAATATACAGTTGATCCTCATTATTTGCAGGTTCCATGTTTGCAAATTTGCCTATTCACGAAAATTCGTTTGTAACCCCACAATCATTACTTGTGGTGCTTTCGTGGCCACTTGCCAACATGCACAGAGCAATGAAAAATCTGAGTCCCTGACAGGCACATTCCCAACTGAGGTTGAATAAGGTGACACTGTCTTCTTGTTTTCAGCCTCATACTGTGTGTCCTTTCTACAGTCTATTTAGTACCACATTTTCCTCATATTTGTGCTTTTACTGGTGCCTTTGCTTTGTAAGATGGCCCCCAGGTATATTGCTGCAGTGCTAGCTAGCGTGAGAAGGCTGGGGTATGTCTTATGGAGAATACATGCTTGCTAGAGAAGCTATGTTGAAGGAGTTACAATGCTGTTAGCTAGGAGTTCAATGTTAATGAATCGACAATATATATTAAGTAAGGTGTTTTTAAAAAGAAATCCATGTAAAACGATGTTATATATTGATCGGTTGATGAAAACATTGTGGCTTCAGGCTCACAGGAACCTAACCCTGTATTTCTTTGAGGGGTAGCAGTCCAGTATTCTCTAATTCAGTACCTGCAGCTTTATAGAACATAGCTACTGTGAATAATGAGAATCGACTGTACTTATGTTTAAAAGCTAAAACTTGTATGTTAGCCAGAAATATACTTTTCCCAGAACACAAACTTGGTATGCTAAAAAGCATCATTAGAGCTATGGAAGGAACCTGAGCGATCACTTAGTCCAGTGATTTTCAAACCAGGCTTTCAAGACCGCTAGGCCCCAAGCAGATGTTCTGGGGAAATCTAGGAAACAACAAAGTGCTTCCACTCAATAACAGATTTGAACTGCCTACGGAACCCAGTCATTCCAACTATTTTACAAATGGATTTTTCAGAAGACTGTCTTTGGGAAGAACGCTACTGCTGAAGTTTGAAGGCCACATTCTAGTCCACCATTTACATTTTGTAGGTGAGGAAAGTGAGACCCAGACAGCTGAAAACTTGGCCCAACTCATTAGTAACTGCAGATTAAGATGAGATTCCTTGTTCCTAGCTCTGCTGGCTTTGACCTGTAGGAACTCACAGCTGGTATGGGCCTTAAACAGCCTCTACAGGCAAGTAGGCAGGGAGGGTTTCCTTCCCTTGGTCTGTTTAGCAGCAGAAGAGAATTAGGAAAAGGAAGCCAATCCTTTAAGTCAGTACAAGAGCTATAGCATGAGCCAATACTTGTTGGGCAAATCACAACCTGAGTTTCAGTTTCTTCACCTGTTAAAACAGAGACATCTACTACTTCTCAAGGACTGAGGACTAAAGGCATGTGTGGCATCCTTAGTACCTAGAAACCTTACATAAACCAGTAAGAAATTAAAAAAAAAAGAGAGAGAGATAGCAATAGACCTCAACAACACAAGCACCTCAAGTACTTCTTGCTACCCAAGGGGAAGGAAACATGGAGAGTGCCCCTCTGACCTTATCTGGATGAGTGCTGGCAGGGAGTGCTCGGCTTGGAGGTAATACTGTCGGAAGGGTTGCAAGAGGTGAGCGAGTGGGAACTCATCTGAAAAAGAAAAGGCACGTTACCACATCATCACACTTCTTATCTAGAGTGTATTTCTCAATGCAAGCTGACTGAGCTTAGGACTATGACGATATGACAATGTGATCAAATATTTCATCTTTATCCATGATTTCTAGTACACAGTTTAGAATTTCAAATCTTGAAGGTGCCATTTGCTGCTTAGCTTAGGTTGAGATCATCCATGAGGAAAAAGAGCTGCCAATCTAGTATTTTCCTTTTCTCCCCTGGTTACAGAGGAACTTACCTGGATCCCCAAATAACTTGGACTCAATTTCACGCTTCTGAAGTAAAAATTTCTCTTTTTCTTTCCTCTGTTTCTTTTCTAATTCTCTTTTCCTCTCTTCCTCTTGTTCTCCTTCCAACATGACTCTGAGGGCTCTCTCTTCAGCTTCATATAATTCAGAGCGTTTTTTAATGAGTTTTCTTAGTCGCTGAAGATGATGCTCAAAAGTCTCATCTGCTGAGGCTGGAGGACAGACCCCTAGGCAGAGATCCAAATGGCATTTTAGATAAAACTTTTTATCCCCAAATCTGTGTTCTAGTAAGAGACTCAAAGTCCTACTTACATTATGAATTTGCAAGGCTCAATGTGATCTTGAGTCTCCAATTAATCTGACCCCACCCTGACTTTCCCTAACTCCTCTCTCTGGACCTTACCACTTAACCTGAGTTTATTTCTAATGGCTTTAATCCTTTGGGCTGTGAGCTCACTAGAGAGAAATATCTTATACTTCTTTCACTCTGATACGCCCACAGCACAGGCTCCCAGGCTCAACTAATAAACAATTCTGCTAACAGAGTCTGAAGTTCTGGGAGAACACACTTGGATAATGAGGAAGAAATACATACAACCAACCACACTCACCTCACAGTCTGCTGCTTAGTGTAGAGTGACCAAATATTTCAGTTTGCCCAGTTTTAATATTGAAAGCACAGCATCCTGGGAAACCTGGGATGGTTAGTCACCCTGATTTAAATGTGAGGTCAGCTAATAGGATAGGCAACATAGCTAGTGCCACAATTGGGAACATTTGATTATAGACTAGTTAGTAGGTGATATCAAAGGATTATTACTAATTTTGTTATGTGTGATAATGGCATCATAGTTGACTATGTGTATTTGATTTAGATGTTCTATTTTTGTGCATGAGAGAAATTTTTTTAAAACATTTTTTATTTATTCATTTGAGAGAGAAAGAAAGAGAGAAGGAGCCGGTGGGGGGGAGGTCAGAGGGAGAGGGAGAAGCAGACTCCGCACTGAGCAGGGTGCCCAATGCGGGGCTCGATCCTAGGACTCCAGGACCACAACCTGAGCCGAAGGCAGACGCATAACCGACTCTTGATTTCGGCTCAGGTCGTAATCTCAGGATCAGGAGATCAAGCCCCGAGTCAGTCTCCACACTGAGTGTGCTTCTCCCTTTCCTTCTTCTCCTCCCCTGGCTTGTGCTCTCTCCCAAATAAACAAACAAACAAAATCTTTAAAAAAATTTCATAAGAAAAATGTTTTAAAATTTAATGAACACTTGAGTGGGGCGCAGCTGTGCACTCACTACCACACGGCCCTGCGATAGAAAAGCTGCTGAAGCTGCTGGTGATTCATCCTGGAGTGATGTGGGTATTGGCCATCCTGTTAGTCCTCAAAGATTTTAAAGGCAAATGTACTTATTATGGAAGCATCTTAACAATACCAGATACAAGGAAGAAAAAAATTCGAACACCATGAACACAATCAACCATTTTTATTTCCCCCTGTTGAGCCTGCAGTCATTCTGTTCATCCATACATTAGCAGTGTCACATAGTTCAACATAATATGTGGAATTTCTACATCTCCATTTCAATTCTCTACATTCTTCTCCAGTCTTTATAATTAATGAATGGCTCTATTCCTCTTTCATCAAATCAATGTACCATAATTTGCTTAACAAACTCCCTACTCCTGGACACTTAGGCTGTTCCAAATGTCCTATTATGATATACTGTTATTGGGCATGTTACTTTTTTCCTTCTATAGATTATTTCTGTAAGATAAATCCTCAAGAGAAGAAATGTTTATGAGTACTTCCAGGATCGCCTAAATGTGCTACTAAACTGCTTCCTAAAAGAGCTGATCAAGGTCTTTGGAGGTCTGATTCTTTTCTCCTTCAACCATCCCCACTAGGTGGTTGTGGAATTCGCTCTCCTATCCTCACCTCCAAGGCTAACATTTCCCCAGGTCATTTTCTCATGACTGCTTTGCTTGGACAGGTTTCCAATCACTCAGTCCCAACTATAGAAACTCTACAACTCAAATCCATCTTCTATTAAGTTGCCAACTATTTTCCAAATACACACAAAATTCTTATGCACTGAGAAACTCAAGCTGTCACTACCCTGTTTCGTAATAATTTCATGATTGTTTAATTTTTTACCTAGACCAGGAATTGGCGAACTTTTTCTGTAAAGGGCCAGATAGTACTAAAATCTGCCAGTACAGCCAAAATACAGACACTCCATCAGCCCCAAAGTGCCCCCCCCAAAACCCCAAGAGGAATGGTGGCCTGCCCCCATCTCAGGCTGCTGGGCCTGCACCACGAACCCACGCCTCCACCAACCTTTCATTGATCACTTCTGATCTCCATGACACATTTCCTCAGAAATGGCAATCCTCACCCAGTCTTTCTCTTGACCCCAAGTACTGACATGGTTTAGGTTCCCTCCACCTCTCCCACTCACTCCTCCAGCTCCTGCAGCTCCTACATACCAATGCCTTCTTTTCCCTTCAGCCCCCCACACCTTAGGGCTTTGTCTGGTCTTTGAACCTTGGCCATAGTGAGAAAAAAATCTGCTACCTCTAAAGTCTTAAGCATGATTCTTCTCTGACTAGGACCTTCTACCCTTCCAGTGCACTCATCTGGAGACTGTCAGCTTCACTAATACCTCCAAGCGAATGTATCCAAATCCACCCCCCTTCTACTCATCCTCACCACAACTTATGGTCACTCTTAAAGCAAAACCCTAACAGCCCTGTGCTCGCCTGCCAGTCGCAGAGCACTCCTGGGAGAAGTCATCTGATTATGTATGATCTAGTGCCAGTACACAACGACATCAGCTGCGCCCACAGCACCTCCCTACAACCATACTCCCATGGGTCTCTAGTTGGCTCGTACTCATTCTTCACAGCAGTTATCTCAAACCTTTACTGCTCTCCTAAAGCCTTCCTTCTCTACTGTCTCTGAAGCAAACCGTCTAACCGATCTCAGAGAAAACAGGCTAGTAGGCAGGACATCTCTTTAACTTTCGGCCCCTAATTTCACTCTTTCACATGACTACCCATCCTTGTCTCCTTCATTTTCATTCCAGTGGAAGATGGATCATTCTAGGGGCGCCTGGGTGGCTCAGTCATTAAGCGTCTGCCTTCGGCTCAGGTCATGTTCCCGGGGTCCTGGGATTGAGCCCCTCATCGGGGTCCCTGCTCAGCGGGAAGCCTGCTTCTTCCTCTCCCACTCCCCCTGTTTGTACTCTCTCTCTCCATCAAATAAATGGAGAAATAAAATCTTAAAAAAAAAAAAAAAAGGTGGATCCTTCTACACTTAGGTTAATCCCTCCACCACCTGGGATCAGGAGTCTCCCTACCTCCTGTAGGACCCTGAGTCATCAACTAACCCTTCTGCTTCTCTCTGACCCTCTCCCTCTACTCACTCTTTTGCTCGGCAATTAAACATGTTCAAATTTTCCCCATGATCCTAAGATTACCACCCCACCCCTTTACACTGTCAGATACTGATCTTGCTCTCTCCTTTTTTCCCAGGCAAATGTTAGTAAGTTCAACTCACTGTTTGCTTTTCTTACCTCCTATTCTCTCTTTAATCTAGTCTATTCTGGTTTCTACCCATACCAATCTGCTGAAATGCACCCAGCATAGTTCACTGATGATCTATTGGGTACTAACTGCCATGGAAGTTCCTCAGTCTTTAGGTACTATCATTATTCCCTTCTTATAGATGAGGAAACCAAGGCAAAGAGATGTTTGGGTAACCTGCCCAAGATAACATAATTTCTCTGAGCATTGCCACTTTTCAGAAGGAGGGAGGGGACCTACCTTCTCCTTTTACTTCTCTCACCTCTCTTGTGGCCACCCCTTTATCCAACTGGATTTTGACATTCCCCAGGATTTTGTCTTTTTGGCCCTCACCTTGTACTATACAACCTCCTTAAGGTCATGCCTACTTGTGGCTACATGCTGATGACCTCTTAACCAGGATGTACCACAGGCACCTCAAACTTACCGTGTTCCAAACTGAACTCGCCAACCCCAAATCTGTTCCTCCTCCCATTGCTGACTTCCCCAAATTATTTACTTATACACTCTCTCTCTCTCCTTTATTCCTATTTCTTAAATCCATTTACTCTTCTCCAACTCATCATCTGACCCTTAGTTCACACTCCCGTATTATCCATGCCCAGACTACTGAACAGCCTTCTCAGTCTCTCCTTTTCTCCCTCCCTCCTAGATGCTCCAAACCTTTCTCTGCTCCACCAGCACTGATCATTGCTGTCATTTCACTTTCTGCTTACAATCCTTCAATGGTTCCCCTCAGCTTTAAGCATAGGTGAGAAGTCTAGTCTGGCCCCGAAGACACTTTGCAATGTGGCCCTGCTTACACATCCAGCCTCATTCTCTCAGCCTTTACTTGGAAGTACACACACCTTGAGGGAAAAGTTTTAAGCATATAATGCAACTAGCAGCTAGTTACCAAATCATTTTACATTCAAGTCCATTAACTCTACAGAAGCTACTTATTTTTATATATCACAATTCCTCCAAATTTCCTCCTTCTTCTGGACCAAAGTGAGAAAGACTAATAGTGAGAAATTATGCTAAGAAATCTACTTAGCAAAAGTTCACTGACCACACATCTCACAGAGGACATGAAGTAGGAGAATATTAAATAATAGCCCTCAGGTTTTCATTCCCTAAGGAAGAGATAACGGTAGACACTGTAGATGCAAACTCCCCTTTGACTCATGTGCTATGGGGTCATCTGCTTCCAAGGCCTGAATTTGAATCAGCCACTCTAAAGGCTGGCACGCAGAAGCTAATCACTTAGCTAGTGAACGAGCTTGGCTGAATACACAATGGTCACATCCCAGTGAAACTTTATTAAGGGTCTGACTCACAAGTTTCATTTATATGTTAAACCACACAGGGGAAGTCATTTGCTATCATGGTAATTGCTAATTTGTGTGTTCTCAAATATCCCTGGTGAATATCAATGGCCTATAGCCCACTAAATAAGGCAGCACGTGGTCCAAACCAGGTGCAAGTGAGAAGGAGGTCCCCTCAGCCCAGATCAGGGAAGGATGGACAATGTTGAATCTGTATTTAGTTTTGAAGGATAGTGAGAACTTAAAATGAACTTAAGATGAAACTGAGGGCCCTCCACACGAACAGACTGGCAAGAGTAAAGATTAAGACAGGCAAATGTTGGGGCGCCTGGGTGGCTCAGTTGGTTAAGCGGCTGCCTTCAGCTCAGGTCATGATCCCAGGGTGCTGGGATCGAGCCCCACACTGGGCTCCCTCCTCCTTGGGGAGCCTGCTTCTCCCTCTCCCTTGGCCTGCCGCTCCCCCTGCTTGTGCTCTTTCTCTGTCAAATAAATAAATAAAATCTTAAAAAAAAAAAAAAAAGGCAAATGTTGAAAGCACAACTGGGATCTTCTAGAAAACTAACGCTCCCTCTAGAGGCAAGAGGAGATGACTAAGGTTTTCTGATCCAAAAGCATGTAAGCTGAGGACATCCAAGCAGTCTGCAAGGTACTCCCTGTCCTGACCAACCATTCACACCTCTTATAAATATCATGTTTCAGGTTGGAAACCTATCTGAAGGGGCATGCCAAGTTTTCAACACCTTCTGAAATACCTAGTAAAGGTAGAATAGCTTTTGCCTTGGTACTTGGGCAAAGGTGACCAGCCCTGCAAACCTCACTCAGAGAAGCGTAGCCAGGAATGCCTGGGGTGGGAATGATGAATCAAAGGAAAGACAGCATAGTGGGTTCCCACACCTGCCCCTCTTTTCAACCTTGTCAACAAAGGGGTAAACAAAGTCTGAGGCTTCTGCTTCAAAAGTTCTGAGGTACTGCTGACAAGCTTTATTACTCTATTGGGTGAAAAAAATTATCAAACATTTTTCCTTCAAAAATTTTGGGGGGGCTAGGGTAAAGAAAGGGAAGGAGCAGGGCAATCGAGGAATAAATACAAGTATAAATGCAAAGCCATGGTTACCTTTCCTTGCTGCTGCCTCTTTCCTGAGCTTCCTCAATTTCTCCAAGGCCCGAAGAATGTCCACCATTCTTTTGGTGTCTGCTTGCTTTTTCCTCACTTCAGATAAGACACCATCAGCAGCAGCTTTAAGTTCCTGCTCCTGGAAAAGAGAGTCCATGAGAAAGACCCTAGTATTAGGAACAGCAAAGAACAGCTGCCTAGAAGGTAGATTTCAGATCAGACAGTTGCAGGGTTGAGAGTTTCTACTGGATCTCCATCTCAATTTCCTAGGCTGGACGAAATTCCTCTCCTACACTGGTCCAGCCAAGGGATTATCTTCTCTGCAGTTTCCATGCGGGTGCTGATCTTTGTTTCTTCCTTGGAATTTCTTCAAGTGTAGTCCAAGGAACATCTGCATCAACTTTAAGTTGGGGCTCTCTTATTAAAAATGTAGACTCCCAGACCTAAAGATTCAGACTAGGAGGGAAGATAAGGAATGGGTTGGAAGGGCCCAGGACTCTACAATTCTGTCAGTGACACACAACACGTGTGGCTTGTACTCCACTGTTCTTAAGTGCCTACGATCTTTTGACATGACAGCCTTTCAAACACTGAAGACCCTATCCTACTCTTCTTAAGTTGGTTCACATGTAGACAAAATGACTCTGGTTCCTCATGTGGATGGTAAGAAAGATCCTTTTGCCTAAAACTCTCTTCCCATCTTCAAATAATGCCTGTAATTCCACCATTACAACCATACCATGCTGTTTCCCTCTTCTGCTTCTATTACCCTCTCTGCCTGGAACTGCACCTGTTGCTTTCACTTGGCTTCGACATCTCCTTTAAGACTCAGTTCAGATGTCACAATATCATCCACAAAGTCTTCCCTTACACCATCCCCCAAAGGGCTGGATATTCCTTCTCTGGATTCTATAGCACCTACAGTTGAAACCCTAACACATACCATGCTGGACAGACATGGTCCCCCTGAGGCTCTAAGCCCCTCAAGGACAAGCACTATATCCTATTCATCCCTATCACCAGCAATGGGTCTGGCACATAATGGGTCCTTATTAAATGTCTGTGGAACTGATGCTAACTCCCTTAGAATATGGTGCTGCCTCCAAGTATTCTCCTTTAAAGCACAGATATTCCTGGAGGTGTGAAAACAAATCTTGCCATCACATTTCAGTGGGGAGTTATATCAGATTCTAGGGCAGTAACAGACACAAGGAGGAAGAGGAGGGAGGAAACCCTAGCTGGTTGTAGAGTGAAGGGAGGGCGGCAGGCACCTAGAGGCACTCAGAAATAATGAGAATGCCTTCAACAACTATCTGATCAATTTCCATTTTCACCCTGGCCCCTACGTAAGATCAAGACTTTGGAATCAGCCAACCTGGGCTCAGATCAGGAGTAAAACTGCTACAAACCAGCATGTGATTGTTGGCAAGTTAGCTTCTCTACACCTCAATTTCCTAATCTGTAAAATGGCGAGAATATGGTTTACCTCTCAGCGTTGTTACAGGGATTAAAGATCTGGCATATGCAAAGGCTTTAGCATAGTGTCTAGTATGCAGCAAGTGCTCAAAAACACCACTGTTAAACCTGGGGATATGTGGTTTAAAATTCCTAAACAAAGGAATCCTGGGAAAGTCATCACTACTGCCCCATCAGCCAATTAGGGTAAGGCACCAAGTGCTCTATATTTTGTATTAAAATCAGCGGACCAATACAAGAAACAAGGACCCAGATTTTTGTTCGCCTTGAACGTTAGTAAGTGGACAAAACATTGTAGCAGGAGACAGGGCTTCTGTAAGCCCTGCAACGCCACTGTGTAATCCTATACTTTGTATTTACAGGACCCGCAGTTCACCTAGAGCATTTGTGTTTTGTACTATGCGTCATTTACACGCAATCAACATAAAGACGAGGTCGGAAAGCCTGGCTACCTTTTTATTTTACGAATGAGTAAAAGGAGGCTTAAACATGGGAAACGACAGCGCAAAGCCTCACGGCCCTTACGGTTCCAAACATCACTACCTCCAGTCCCGGCGCATCTGCTGCTGCTCTTACCCGCTTCTTCTCCTCCACCTCCTGCACGCACTTGACCCTCCAAAGGTCAATCTCCTGCTCGCGCTCCGCTGCTCGCGCGGCCTCAGCCTCCCGCTCGGCTTCGCGTTCCCGGGCCCTCTCGCGAAGCCGCAGGCGGCGGCGCCGGACCCTCTCCAACCTCCGCCGCGCCTCACCCACATAGGCGGCCTGGGTCAGCAGCTGTAGTCTCTCGGCCAGCTGGGCGCGCAGCGGCGCGGCCTGGGCATGCAGCAGTACCCAAGCCGCGCCATCGGCCTCGGCCTCGCGCAGGGCCTGGCCCAGGTCGCGCAGCCGCCGCACCAGGCGCAGAGCCCCGCGCAACCGCGCGCGCACTTCGCCCAGGCTGGGCCCGGCGGGCGCGCGCGGAAGCACCGGGCAGCCGGCCCGCCGCGGGGTTCCGAACACCGCCTCTAGCCACTGCCGGTCGCGCAGGCGCTGCAGGGCCGCGTCCCCGAGTACGTCGGACGGCGGCGGTGCCTCAAGCCAGTGCGAGCTCCAGGGCGGCCCCGGGCCGGGCGGTGGCGGTCGCGGCCGCTCGCCACCGTCGGTCCCCGGGAAGGGCCGGCACTGGGGCGGCGGCGGGGGCAGCGGTGGTGGCGGCACCGGGTAGAAGACGCCACCGCCGCTACCGCCGCCGCCTCGAGAGGCTTCCCCGGAGGCCCGGGGCTGCAGAGCCAGCGGGGGCTGGAGGAAGGGGGCGGAGGCCCCCGGAAAGGGGCCGGGCCGCTGGGGAAGAGGCGGCGGGAAAGCCGGCGAGGGCAGCGGCGGTGGCGGACAGCCGAAGGGAGCGGGAGGCGGCGGCTGCGGAGGCGGCGGGCCTGGGCGACCCGGGACGAAGAAGGGCGGCAGAGCCATATCCACGACGGAGGGAGTCTGAGCAGTGACAGAATTTGAGCGGTTCCCCTAGAAAGGGTGTCTTCCGGGGAGGAAGTGACGTAGTACACGCGCGACGCCAATGGGACGCGCCGGCCCGAGAGCCCCGCCGCATTTGTGGGCATTCATTCAGTTCTTCAATTTCTAAATACTGCTCTTATTGAGCGTTCTATGTGCGGAGCCAGCTGCCTTGCAAACATTGTAACTAACAGATACAGTTTCCCTCGTGAAACTACCTGTCTACTAAAAAAACACATTAATCAAGTAATCGTGCAGACAAATGCAGAGGTGCAGCGGCGAATGGAAGTTCTAACAAAGAGGAAAACACTGGGCAAGAATAGCTTATAGGAGATTTCGACTTAGTCAAATTAGGAGAGACTGTCCTAAGAATTTCAGCCTTCTGGTAAGTAGGATATAAATAGAAGAGAGAGAAGCACAGTTCAGATAGGAACAGCATTTGCAAAAACTCCAGTAGATAGTAGGTCTAGTCTGGGAACGAAAGAGTACCAGTATGGAAAGGATGTGATGCTGGGGTCCTGAAGCTAACAGTCAAGAAAGAATTCTTGAGAGGTTCTGGGTGCATAAAATGTGGTTTCATTAAAGCACAGGGACAGGACCCATGGGCAGAAAGAGCTGGGATTGGTTATATACTTTTAAGTTGGGGTGGGGGTAGAAACAAAAGGAAATTTCCAAAAGGATTTTCATATGTTAAAGAAGACTGACAGGATCCTGGAGGCCTGGCCATGGTCAAGCTAAGGTTGCTTTTTGCCTCTCGCAAAGCATTAACTTGAAGATAATTGGGAGTTCCTGGAGGAATGTCCTACTCTCCTGTCTCGAGTATTTGTCAATGGGCTGCAAATTTTAAGGAAATTAATTTGATCTACCTTTCCTTTTGCCTTTGTTCTCCATGTCTGATGGAGCCCAGAAAGCCTGGAGGGAGCCTGGGAGGACAGATCATAGCATTCCAGGATCTACTATCTTAAAAACAATGGGAAACCACTGGAGGGTTTTAAGCTGGAGAGGAAGTAAAGGCCATGCCACAAGATTAGTTATTTAAAATTAAACTATTTTGAGATAATGTAGATTCATGTGCAGTTGTAAGAAATAATACAGGGAGGGCGCCTGGGTGGCTCAGTTGGTTAAGCGACTGCCTTCGGCTCAGGTCATGATCCTGGAGTCCCCGGATCGAGTCCCACATCGGGCTCCCTGCTCAGCAGGGAGTCTGCTTCTCCCTCTGACCCTCTTCCCTCTCGTGCTCTCTCTCTCTCATTCTCTCTCTCTCTCTCTCAAATTAAAAAAAAAAAAGAAAGAAATAATACAGGGAGATCTTGTGTACTTTTCACCCAGTTCCTCCCAATGGAAATATCTTGCAAAAGTGTAGTAGAATATTACAACTGAGACACTGACTTTGATATAGTCAAGAAACAGAACATTTCCCTATCATTGCTTCCAGGATCCCTTTATAGCGACACCCACTTCCCTTCCTTAACCTCTGGCAACAACTAACCTGTACTCCTTTATATAACTTGGTCGTTTCAAGAATGTTATATAGGGGCGCCTGGGTGGCTCAGTCGGTTAAGCAGCTGCCTTCGGCTCAGGTCTTGATCCCAGGGTCCTGGCATCGAGCCCCGCATCGAATCGCATTGGGCTCCTTGCTCAGCGGGAAGCCTACTTCTTCCTCTTCCTCTGCCTGCCGCTTCCCCTGCTTATGCTATCTCTGTCAGATAAAAAGTAAAATCTTAAAAAAAAATTATAAATGGAATCATACAGTACATAACCTTTTGGGATTCTGTTTTTACTCAGCATAATTTTCTGAAGATTCATTCAGGTTGCATCAATAGTGTTCCTTTTTCTTGCAATAGAAGTATGCAAAAAAGGTGTGAATAAAATGAAACCACTTTTTAAAACCATTCACATATTGAAGGATATTTGGGTTGTTTCCACTTTGGGGTTATCATGAATAAAGCTGCTATAAACATTTGTATACAGGTTTTTATGTGAACATAAATCTCCGTTTCTTTGGGATAAATGCCCAGGAGTGCAATTGCAGGGTCATATTGTTGCAGGATTTTTTTCTCTGTTGGTGCCTTGTGATTCTTGGTCACGCTGCTGATGCAGTTTTGGAATATAGGTAAGGTTCAGTGGGTGGAGTCCGGAGCCAACGACCAGGAAAGAATTCTTGAGGCATCTTTGGTGCAAAATGGTGGTTTATTAAATAAAGCATGGGGACAGGACCCGTGGGCAGAAAGAGCTGCTGCCCTGTGGTCTTGAGGAGTGGCCGATTATATACTCAGGAGTTGGGGAGGTGAGGACAAAGGGGTTGTCCAGAAGGACTGTCATATGCTAAAGACTCAGGATACTGGAGGCCTGGTTGTTTCCTGGAGGAATGTTACATTCCTATCACATGTCTTTGTCAATAGGCTTCAGGTTCAAAAGAAATTCAATTTTATTTACATTTCCTTCTGCCTCAGCCTCCCTTAATTTTATGGAGGGGAGGGTGATGTTAGGGCTTCAGGTAACTGTTAACAGGTCTCTGGAAGTTAGGCCATTGATAAGAAAGCTTCTTCCTTCTAAATCACTAGGACATTTGTAAACTGAGGGAGACTCCTGTCCTGCAGGACTGTGATCTCTATCAATTAACCATTTGTTTTTCCTTTAGGGCAGCCAGGAGTGCCTGAGGAATGTCATATCTCAAAGTGGGGGCGGGGGGCAGGGTGTAGGGTGCCAGCTTTGGCTTTTTCCTCAGCTTGCCTTCTGTTCCCTCATCACTGCTTCAAAGAATAAAGAGGTAGACTAGACAGTGGTGGGCAGCAAAGCAAGGTTTATTGAGAGATAGCAAAGTAATAGCACAAAACACCCAAGGAGGAAGGGGACCTAAGAGGGTTGCCACTGGAGTTTCTAAGTCTAGGGGGATTTTGTGGACTTTGCTGACAGGCTGTTTAATCTGATTAACCCTCCCTGTGCCTGTCATCCAATCAGGTTTTTGTCACCTATCATATAGGAAAGGGTGGAGGACTCCTTTATAAGGGTGGTTTCCTCTGGGGGGGGGGCTCATCCCTGCCAATTATCCATGTTTAGTTTTTATTTATTTTTTTTTAAAGATTTTATTTATTTACTTGACAGAGAGACACAGCGAGAGAGGGAACACAAGCAGGAAGAGTGGGAGAGGGAGAAGCAGGCTTCCCGCGGAGCAGGGAGCCCAAGGCGGGGCTGGATCCCAGGACCCTGGGATCATGACCCAAGCTGAAGGCAGACGCTTAATGACTGAGCCACCCAGGCGCCCCTTCTGTTGGTATTTTAGAATTGTCTTCTAGATATGAGTCCTTTGATATGTGGCCGACAAATATTTTCTTACAGTTTATAGCTTGTCTTTTAATCCTCTTAACAGGGTTGGGGTTTTTTTGTTTTTGCTTTTTTTTTTTTTAAAGATTTTATTTTTGACAGAAAGACAGCGAGGGAACACAAGCAGGGGGAGTGGGAGAGGGAGAAGCAGACTCCCCACGGAGCAGGGAGCCCGGTGCGGGGCTCGATCCCAGGACCCTGGGATCATGACCCGAGCCGTAGGCAGCCGCTTAATGACTGCACCACCCAGGCGCCCCTGTTTTTGCTTTTAAATAGAACATAAGTTCTTAATTTTAGTGAAGTCCAAATTAGCAGTGTTTCTTTTTATGGATCATGCTTTTGGAGTCAGATCAAGAACTCTTAGCTCTATTTAAATCCTGAAGACTTTCTCCTGTGCTTTTTCTAAAAGTTTTGTAGGTTTACATTTAACTCTGTGATCCATTTTGAGTTAATTTTTGTATAAGGTGTGAAACTTAGGTTGAGGTTCTCCCCCACCCTCCCCACTTTGGATGTCCAATTGCTGCAGCATCACATTAGATCTTTACTTTTCAAAGCAATAATAGAGGACCCCTTGGGTAAGAGTCCATATCTATACTGATGAGGATCAGAAGGCAAGCTGAGGACAAAGCACAACTGACACCCCACAAACACAATCCCCCCCCTCGTGGGACTTGTGTGACATTCCTCAGGCACTGCTGGCTGCCCTAAAACTAAGGGAAGGGAAAAACAAATGGCTAACTAAGAGACCACAGTCCTGCAAGACATGATTCTCTGTCAGTTCACCAATGTCTTAGTGATTTACAAGGAAAAAGCATTATTAGCCTAACTTTTGGAAACCCATAGACTCAATTTCCTGGAGCCCTAACATCACCCTCCCCTCTATAGTGATGTAGAAAACAAAGGTAGAAGGGAATGTAAATAAAATGAAATTTCCCTATAACCTGAAGCCCACTGACAAATACTTGAGGCAGGCAGAGTATAACATTCCTCCAGGAAACTCCCAACTATCTTATTTTTTTTATTAACATATAATGTATTATTTGTTTCAGGGGTACAGGTCTGATTCATCAGTCTTACACAATTCACAGTGCTCACTATACCATATACCCTCCCCAATATCCATCACCCAGCCATCCCTTCCACCCCCCTCCACCCCAGCAACCCTGTTTCCCAAGAGTCTCTTATGGTTTGTCTCCCTCTCTGGTTTCATCATTTCATTTTTTCCTCTTCCCTTATGATCCTCTGGCTTTTTCTCAAATTCCACGTAACAGTGAGATCATATAATTGTTTTTTTAATTATTTCGCTTAGCATAATACCCTCTAGTTCCATCCATGTTGTTGCAAATGGCAAGATTTCATTTTGATGGCTGCATAATATTCGTGTGTGTGTGTGTGTGTGTGTGTGTGTGTGTGTGTGTGTGTGTGTGTGTGTGTCTCACATCTTTATCCATTCATCTGTCGATGGACATCTATCTAGGCTCTTTCCATAGTTTGGCTGTTATGGACATTGCCGCTATAAACACTGGGGTGCACATGCCCCTTTGGATCACATTTTTATCTTTGGGGTAAATACCCAGTAGTGCAATTGCTGGGTCGTAGGGTAGCTCTACTTTCAACTTTTTGAGAAACCTCCATACTGTTTTCCAGAGTGGCTGCACCAGCTTGCGTTCCCACCAAGTTTCTCCGCATCCTTGCCAACAACTATCGAGGAAACGCCCAACTATCTTAATGCTAATGCTTTGCTAGAGGGAAAAACCACCTTAATTTTACAATAGCGCTGCCTCCAGTATCCTGGGAGTCTTTAGCATATCAAAGTCCTTTTGGACACTTCTCTTTCCTCACCTCCCCCAACTCCCAAGTATTTAGCCATTCCCCACAACCCCAAGTGCAGCAGCTCTTTCTGCCCATGGGTCCTATCCCCGTGCTTTAATAAAATCACCTTTTTGCATCAAAGATGTCTCAAGAATTCTCTTCGCCGTTGGCTCCGGACCTCACCAGCATTCCAAAACTACATCATATACCATAGAACCGATCAATGCATGACCTCTCATCCCAAGGGGCCTCTAATATTTCTCAGAAAATTTTAATAACATTCATTTTACTTATATCATTTTAAAAACTAAAGGCTTCAATTTTTATCTTAAATTTATTATGTAAGATAACGTATCATTTCTAGATTACTCAGTTGTCAATACTGATGTGGGAAAATAGGCAAAAGAAAAGTGAAACTTCCTTACTACCTAAGCCCACTGACAAGTCCTTAAAACAGGCAGAGTGACATTCCTCTAGGAACTCAGCTGCCTCCATGTTAATACTTCGCTAAGGACAAAAGGTAATTTTGGCCTGACCCCCCAGGATCCTGTAAGTCTACTTTAACATATAAAAAATACCTTTGGAAATTTCCTTTATCTCTACTCCCGAAGGTACATGTTGGCAAACGTCCTCCAACCATATGACTTACTGATACACATCTGAAGGGTCTCATGACTAAGGCTTTATTAGACAGTAAAAAATAACTTTTCCCAACAATAGCTAGCCCCCCTCAAGGTCCTGAAAACCTTGCTTCAAATTCCTTAGAGACTTCCCCTATCCCTTACCCTCCCAACTTTAAAGCACATAATGGGCCACGCCTCATGACCTCAGTACAGCTTTTTCTGCCCATGGGTCCTGTCCCCAAGCTTTTATAAAACGACCTTTTTGCACCAAAGATGTCTCAAGAGTTCTTTCTTACCATTGGCTTCAAACCCTAACATCTTTCCTACATCAAATACCATTTATTACCAAATATTCTTTTTCTAATTTGAAGTATCACCTTTTCCAATACTAAACTATATTTGGCTTCATTCTTTTTCAATACTAAATTCTCATATATTTCTGGCTTTCCTTTTCCATTGGTCTCTTCATTTATGCGCTGGTACACACTTAAGTTTTTAAAGTTTTATAATATTTATATTTTTAATAATTTCTTTTAAATAGAAGTGGCAGCCCCCCCTTTTTTTAAGATTTTATTTATTTGAGAGGAGGGAGAGAGCGAGCGAGCATGGGGGAGGGCAGAGAGGGAGAGGGAGAAGCAGACTCCTTCCTCACTGAGTCCGGAGCCCATGCAGGGCTCGATACCAGGACCCTGAGATCATGACCTGAGCTGAAGGCAGATGCTTAACCGACTGAGCCACCCAGGTGCGCCTCCCTCCTCATTCTTCTTTCAGTGTGGTTAAGTGGAGAGGTTATGGAACCAGTCTACTTGGGGTTAAATCCTGGCTGTTGTTTACTAGTTGTGTGACCTTGGGAAAGCTACTTAAGCACTCTCAGCTTCAGTTTATCTGTAAGAAGGGTTGATACTAGCATCTACCTCAGAGTTGTTGCACTAAATGAACATAGTGACACAGAGTAAGCACTATATGAGTGCATATATGAGCACTATATGAGCACATTATCATTTTGCTTTTCATTCTTATTTTTCCATATTTACTTTAGGATCCATTTGCCTACTTTTTTTTTTTTTTAGGATTTTATTTATTCATGCGGGGGGGGGGGCAAAGGGAGATCGATGCAGGACTCGATCCCAGGACTCTGGGATCATGACCTGAGCCAAAGGCAGACACTTAACCATCTGAGCCACCCAGGCGCCCCATTTGCCTACTTTCAATTTAAAAATCTTTTTGGTGGGGCGCCTAGGTGGCTCAGTTGTTAAGCATCTGCCTTTGGCTCAGGTCATGATCCCAGGATCCTTGGATGGAGCCCCACATCAGGCTCCTGCTCCGCGGGAAGCCTGCTTCTCCCTTTCCCTCTCCCCCTACTTGTGTTCCCTCTCTCGCTGTGTCTCTGTCAAATAAATAAATAAAATCATTTAAAAAAATAAAAACCTTTTGGTATTTTATTGCAGTATTCCTGAATTAATATGGGGTTAATAGACACCTTTGTAATACTGAGTTTCCCCATTGAAGGACATACCACTTCTTTTCAGATATGCAAAAACATCTACCCATCTGCTCTTCCACTGCCATCACCTCAGACCAATCCATTATCTTTAAAATAATAATAATAATAAATAAAAAGGCCTGAGTGTGTCTGTTTCAATCCTTGCTCCTTTATAGTCTGTTTGCTAATACTGCAACCTGAGTGGTCTTTTAAAACTTAAGTCAGATTATGTCATTTCTCTGTGCAAAACCTTCCAATAGCTTCTCATCTCACCCAGAATCAAGTCTGAAAGGGAACTGGAAACAGGAAAACCAACTTTTAGTTTACTATGGAGTGGATGTGAATTCAAAGGAGTTTTGTTTGCATGATGAGAACCGATCTGAAAAATAGGAGGAAAATGATGAGGTCAGAGAGGGGCAAGTGCTGGAGGATTGTCCGCAATGAGGCCTCTTGTCATGTTTCCCTCCATTTTCCTCAGAGCCTTCCCTTCCCAACAATCCCAAATACACATCTAATGATGTGCAACTCTCCTGGTTAATACCCTTCTAATAATGCCCCACTATTTTCTGCATAAAATTACAACTTAATGGCATACAAGATATTCTACTGTTTTAAAATGGATGGAGCACCCAATATGGGAGACATTATGGTTGGTGCTGATTATAGTTAACAGAATATACGGTTTTCACCCTAGTGGAACTTATAGTATACCTGGAAAAGACATGTGAAAAATAAGCTTTGGATTTCTCAACTCCTAAATAAAGCTCCCTAGTTGTTCCACATTTGTCAAGATTTTGATTTAATTTTCATTATTTCTTTCTGGCAAATTCCTCCTTCATCTTCCCAGATCCATCTGGGCCACCACCTTTTGTGTCCCCACACCTGGTACCTACTTCATTTCCATTATTAAGATGCAGAGATGTCTGTGTTTGCTTCCCCTAGCAGACTAGTAATCTTCTTGAAAAACTTGGTCTAATCTAGTGTGGGGCCCATGCAGGACATTTTAAGTGCAGGTTCTCAATAAATGTTCAACATAAACTTTAATAACAGAACTTTGTCTGTGGAATATACAACTAGTAGCATTTATTAGAGATATATGAAAGTGCCAAAGATTAACCAATCAGTAGAACAACGCAGCTCGTGATAACTGTATCCTTTTAAAAATGGCACTGCATATGGATATACCACCACACTGGCTTTCATTTAGTACTTCTGTTTTATTCAAATGCCAAAACATAAGTTTCAAGATACAAATTGTAGTTATACTCTGTTTGATTTAAAAACATCAATTATGCTTTGTTAACAACTTCCAAAACCAAATGTAAGTTGTTGTGACTAAAATGTCTCCCAGTCCATTTCTGGAGGATTACCCTTAATATTATTTAGTAGCTACTCCAATTTTCACTCTACAAAAAGGAAAATGATGATGCTATAAGAGAAAGATAATGAACAGTTATAATATGAAAGACTTCCTGAAAAGAACTGTAACCATTAAGAGAGACTAAAAAGGATACCTGCTTCTGTTCCATTTTATAGCAACCAGGTTTAATCACTCTGCAAAAGTCCATTTCTGGTCCTACCCAGCCATAGATATCTCACATCTCTTATTACATCATAGAAAGCCCAATTTTTCATCAATAGGATTTAGAATTTGCTAATAGCTTAAAGTTCTTTTCCTAAGAAAAAGGGGGTAGAAGGAAAACTCAAGAGTCTATAAACCAAATAATGAAAATAACTATTTAAATGTACTTTGACTGAAACAATTTCAAATGAGGTTGAACTGAACACACAGTACAGAAACTTGTATCATCATTAAGCTTAAAAGGCACCCAAATATTTTAATATTTATAGAATCAAATGAAATAACTTTCATTGTTAAGCCCCTCCAAATTTCCCCTACTGTTTAGTTTTGTTTTATAATGGAGGTTAGTAACTTAAATTTTAGTGTGAACACATTCATTTCTGCTGAGAGCAAAGCATAGATTTTCTTCAATGTTCTATGACACCAAGGAATTAGACAGATATCCAGCACCAAAAAAAAACAAAACAAAACTAGCTCAGCACTTTAGTTAAGTGCAGGATAGTTTAGCACATGGCCATTACTATGACTGATACTGCATGCTACTTTTAGAATTAGATGATCTTTTCCTGAAGATTTAAGGCAGACGTCAATTCCATCTGCCGTGCTCATCGTACTAAAATGGATCAAGGATGGAAAATAAATCAGACAAGTCAGCAAGGGAATGGCCTTTTCTATAGTATCAATTGGGAAGCTGATATCATGCATTAGCAGATAAGACTAGGAATACAACTAAATAAATCAGCAAAATATGGTTCTTCAGGGTACTTTTTCCATGAAATTTTTAACTACTTGGAGACAACATATTCCAATTTTTAAGATGAATAAAATTCCAATATTTTCAGGTAACAGATATGGGTAGAAAAAAGGTTAAACTAAAAAATGGTATCCTGATTTTAATTTTAAAGAATTTATTTTCCCATTTGTAGAGTAACATTATTGTAAAATCCAGTTATTGCAACACCTGCATTGCTTAAAGGAACTCCTAAGAATTTTGTTAAAGCATATTTTTAAAAAACTGAACCAAAATAGTGTACATTTTATCTCTGAACACTGTTATCATTAAAGTCCACATAATGTCCTCTGTATAAATCAATGTGATGTTACGTAATATACATGATCTGATTTTTACATCCTAAAGGCTTTTGACCATGTATGATATCCAAGATAGATCCAATGCTTTTAATGTCAGACTGCAGAAACAGTTACGATCATAAACAAAAGAAGGAAAAGTTTTATATACAAGACAGAAGTCTGACAGTTTAGCTGTTTGCTGCATCTGCCTGGCGAGGCCATCCTTCTTCTTCAACTCCAGAGTCATACTCTTCTTCAGAGGATTCTTTCGCTGGAGCCCTATCATAAAAAGCCATTAGGTTTTTTTTTTTTTTAATAAAAATTAGGGGTAAACATGATTTCTAGACTCAAAATAATAAATCCATCTAGCTAGAAAAAACACACAAAAAATGAAAATATTAAGAGCACTTAAATAGTCACATTGCTTAGTGGTGAAATACAAGAAACACTGAGATTGCATAACTAAGAGTTTTTGAGAAATTTTGAGAAAATTTAAGAAATTTTGAGTAATTTTCCCAATATTTTCCCTAACAAATTTATTACTGAAATAAATTGACAAGGCTTCAACTGCGAAGTCTTAAAAAATCATTTTTTCCACCAAAAAGGTAGAAATCTATTATTTCAACTCAAATGCTTGACATTTAGCATATATTTGTAGTAAAGAAGTTAACAGCTTCTGACCAAATCTGACTTGACTCAAGTTAGCCAAAATTATGATCAGAACACTACAATTTTTTCATATATTGTCATTAACCAATAAAAGATTAAGTCTCTGAATAACCAATCAACTACCTCCTAAGTTATCTCAGAAGATAAGCAAACATAAAACATAACATACCTTGTGACTTAGTTAAAACAGAAATTTAATTTCTGGTATGTAACACTAATGTCAAGTGCTGTATAATAAATATTCATTGAAAAGATCAGGGGTCAGTAAACTACAGCCTGCTGGTCAAATAAAGCCCATCACCTGTTTTTTTAAATAAAGATTTAATGGAACACTGGCATGCTCACTCATTTACGATTATCTATGGCTGCTCTTGTGCTGTGAGGGCAGTGGTGAGGAGCTGCAATACAGACTGCGAGGCCCTCAAGTATTCATCTAGCCCTTCACAAGAAACTCTGCTGACCCCTGGGATAAATAAATGAAGCAGTGAAAGATGTGTCAATCTGTCAACTGACATACAACCGAGAGAAAATTTTGTGAAAGATATGAAACAAGTCATTCATAAATGACAGAATTAGCAGCAAAGTTCATTTAAATCTTCATTTGGATGACTTCTATGTCTCTTTTGATACTTCTTCCTTAGGGGAAGGCTATTTTGAAGATCAATTTTCAAAGACTCACAAAATACTATTATTTTATAAATCAAAATTAGAAAATTTTTTCTACAGAAAATTTATGAGATTACCGCACTCTTATGAATATAAGGATGCTTATGCAATTTTTGACAGACCAATAAACCAGAGCAATAAACAGCAGATCTTAAGTTTTAGATTTGTTCAAGCTTGACAATACACTTTACCGGATATATCCTGGTTCCTTTTTCCCTTCTACTACTTCTTTGTCAACCTCCACACATACAATATCAGAATTAGGAACTTCAAACATTGGTTCTAGTAACAGCTTTTCCTAAAGAGATAAAAAGTAATGAATTATATGGAAAACTGCAGTTACATACAAAATACTTACATTCTATAGGCCACCAATCGAATACATTAACTCAACAAATACTACTGAACCCCTAATTTTGTACCAGGAACTGAATGTTGAAAAAAATCAATATAAAAAGCTTTCATATTCTTCATATTAAAGCAGCTGCTAACCAAATTCAGAGAGAATTCATTCTATAAGGGAAAGCTATTTATCTGTAGCTCTGTCTACTTAGGCCACCATGCACACATAATAAAACTATACTTCTGGATTCCTGTGTTACTCAGAATTCTTGGCATATTCTATTACCAAAGAGGTCAAATGGTAATCCTTACTTTGAAAATTATTTAATCCTAAACCATCTCTACCAAACTCTTCAATTTTGAACTATGACTTCAAAAAGCACTTGTTTCAACAGGGCTGCAGAGCTTAAGGAAAATACTGGGAGTACATAAAATGTCTTTCAAAATGTAACTATATGACCTATTCTTGTAGTTTGCATGCTTATAAATCTGTCCTTAATCAGTAACACCTGAAGTCCAGGACTTCATTAGAGAGTATAATCTCAAACTGTCTGTGATAAATGTGTAGTTCCAATCAAAAAGTCCTACTGAGATGAGAATTAATAATTAGCAATGAAATCCTTAAAACAGGAACATGTGCTTGCTTTGGGAGCACAAAGGAAAACAGTAACCCACTGTACAGCCAGACCTGGAAAGTAGGGGAGAGAACACTATAAAGAAGAAAGTAGGTGATGGCTGAAAATAGGCTGGGTCTCTAGAATTTCTAACAGAACAAAAAACAGGGAGTTCACAGGGTGCCCGGGTGGCTCAGTTAGTTAAGTGTCCAACTCTTGATTTCAGCTCAGGTCATGATCTCAGTCATGAGATTGAGCCCTGCATGGGGCTCCACTTGGGGTGTGGGGCCTGCTTAAGAATCTCTCTCCCTTGGGGTGCCTGAGTGGCTCAGTTGTTAAGCGTCTACCTTCGGCTCAGGTCATGGTCCCAGGGTCCTGGATCAAGCCATGCATTGGGCTCCCTGCTCCGCAGGAAGCCTGCCTCTCCCTCTCCCACTCCCCCTGCCTGTGTTCCCTCTCTTGCTATATCTCTCTCTGTCAAATAAATAAATAAAATCTTAAAAAAAAAAAAAAAAGATTTTCTCTCCCTCTCCCTGTGCGCCCCTGTGCTCACACTCTGGGAAGAAAAGAAGAAAGAAAGAATAGTGAGTTCATATCATAGTGAAGAATTTAACAGTAAAAAATAGGATATCTGCAATTTAATTTCAAACAGATAAGACTGAGGATTTCAATGGCTCTGAGACAGTGCTCTGGGGAGGTTAGTCAAAAGGCCTGAGTAAAATCTTCTAAATTCTCCTTCCCAGAATCCTGATTTTTTCTATTTCTTTAATGGTATTATCTCCTTTGTTGCAAAAGCTTACTTACTTACTTACTGGAGGAGAGAGAGAGGAGGCGGGGAGGGAGAGGGAAAGAGAAAATCTTAAGCAGGAAACCTGAGATCATGACGTGAGCCAATATCCAGAGTCAGACGCTTAACTGACTAAGCCATGCAGGTGCCCCTGTTGTAAACACTTCACAGTTCCTTTTTTATAATAAAGAAAAACATAATCTATGGAGGAAAAAAAAAAATCACAAGAAACAATACCAGGCCAGTTCTCTGGATATATTTCCAAAGAAATAACATGGAGGCTTAATACTTGCAAAATCAAGAGCAAGAAAATAATCTAGTTTCTGTATAATAACACCAACTTACCATTATGGACCGAAGACCTCGTGCACCTGTTTTTCGTTCTAGTGCCAATCTGGCTATAGCTTTCAAAGCATCCTCAGTAACATTCAGTTCACACTACAAATACATAAAAAGAAATGAGAACTTAGATAATACCTGATTATAGTTTCCTAATATAACCATATAGCATTTGATCTATTAACTGTTACTACCTACCATCATTCCTAGTCTTCGTAGAACAAAAAGGGCCTAATGCCCTAACTTTACAGATAAAGAAATAAGTTCAAGCATATTAAGTACAGATTCACTAATACTTAGGAACACAGGATCAGAATCTTCATGTCTTGACTCAATCTATCCCCCTAGAGACTAAAGCATTTTTTGGCCATCACTTTCTTCCTTGAAAACACTCATCACTCATTTTAAAGAGTGTTACTAACCCTCTGATCCTAAAGAACAAAGGCAAAACTTTAGACAAATCTAAATTACCACAAATTTCAAAATAGAGTTCAAATTACTGATACTTTATTAACATACTAAAAAAAAACACATCAACATACTTTGGAACATCAGACTTCACAAGATCTTGGTATTAAGCAAATTTTGGTTATTAATTTCTACTTCCAGAAAATGTAAAATTTAAGGTAATTATCTCTTATGGTGCTTTACAACCTTGCCTTCAAGCACTTGTTTATGTCAATTAGCCTATGAGAAGTAACAGTTCTCACTATGATTTTGAATCACAAGTTTGTCTTTAGAAGGTTTTCTAGATTAACATGGACTTTCTAGGACTTTATTCAACACTTATTGGGCCCTTATGTGTGTATATACTAGAGATGGAATGAGGAATTACCATCTTTGCCCTCAAGGAACTTAAGTCTACTGGGTGGTGACAAATTAGCAAACTAGCATTTACAGCAGTGTATGCACAATGGTGCTAAGGGAGCACCAATGTGGGGGCATTAAACAAAGCAAGGGGACCAATGAAGGATTTGAGAGGAGTAACTAGCTTTGTGTTTATGCCTTCACTAGATATTTATTAAGAACTTAAAATCTATTTTCTGGGCACTATGTTCAACAATATAAAAATGATCCATTCTGGAAGTAAAATGGAAGACATTGGTATTTTGGTGGTGGTGGGCAGAAATAGACTTGAGACAGGGAGACCTTTCAGGAGCCAAAAGCATGGGTCAAGGTAAAGAATGATAAAGGAGCTTGAGGTAGTGCTAGCAGAATGAAGAGAAGGAAACTAATATTTAGAGACACTAAGTTCATAAAACCCAAAACATAAGCTATATGACCAGATGTATGTGCTTGTGGGATTGGAAGTTTGACTACAGAGAAGTAGGTGTGGAAGGTGAGAGAACTTAAGACAAAAGTATATAAAAGTATATACACAGTATGCTGCAACAAAAGCATTGAAAATTTTAAGGCTGAAAGGACAACCCCTTAAGTGTCTGACTTAAGGGGTTGAGAGTAGGCTGCTGGCTTAATTTCCCTCTACATATATCCTTGGGCTTCAACTTCAATGACGATTTTAATTAGGAGAAAAATAAAGCCAACTCCTAAATGTCTAATGTAACACAATCTGCCTTGCCTGATTCCTAGACCCGTATTTAGTGAGGAATAGGCTGGTATTCCAAATAAGCAGGATTGCTTTTGCTTTTTGTTAAGCTAATTTATGCAGAGTTTCAATAGCAAAAACCCACAAATGAAGTATGAAAAATAAAAATCTAACCTTATCCATGCTGAATAAGGCCTGGTACTGAGGAATAACAGCATTACGTGGCTCAGTTAGTATTTGTACAAGTGTTTTCTCATCAAGGCTATGCAAAGGAACTACCACAGGCAACCGTCCCACAAACTCAGGAATCATGCCAAATTCAATGAGATCTCTGGCTTCTACATGACGTAATAATCGATCTTTTTCTTCAATGTCTTGGTGAGTATTTGATTCTCCACTTCGGTTGGCAAGGTCTGCAGCAGCTGCCGCCCTTCTGCCTTTTCCCAGATTAGCTGGTGTTCCAAATCCAAGATACTACCAAGAAAAGACAGATATTAAAAATAGAAAGAAGTTGCATTGTATTAAGTACTTTGCATACATGTCTCATGTGACCTTTGCAACAGATGAAAGTTCTATTGTCATTCATATTTTACAAATGAAGAAAATGAGCTTCGAAAGGTTAAGTACCCAGACCAAGTTCTCCTTGCTGTAAGTGGTAAAGTCAGGATGTGAATTCAGGCCTATCTGCCTTTAGAATTGAGAACTAAACCACCATTTAATAACCAACTCTCAAAGAATGAATTCTAGTAAAAGTAGATAGAATCTTAGGTGGGTGCATCCAATTTCCACCATGATTAGGGTCTCTATGGAATTAAAGATGACGTCTTCCTTAGTGTTCCTTGCATCTTGGGACAGAATGGAATTTCAGATGTTGTGAAGGTGACTCAGACTCCTGAGGAGGCCCATCTGAAGAAGAGTGCAGATATATTTTGGGGGATCGAAAAGGAGCTGCAGTTTTAAAGTTTTCTAATGTACCACTTCACTGTCTAGACTACAACAGGATTTTAGTTGGAGGTTGTGTATATTGTCCTTATTATCTGATCTGTTACTCAAGTAATATTAAAATGGCCTAAGAAAAAACATCCGTTTCCTAAAGTTCCAAATAGGAATGGTTCACCAAACCCTGCAGCTGTATCCTGATGCTGGATGATACCTGTCTTTGTAGCCCTAAATTGGTTAACGTAAGTCAGCCCCACCATCTCAGAGGCTCCACTGCCAGAGCTGCAGAGCTGCGGTTGCTCTGCACACTGGATGTGTGTTCTGTCGCTTCGGGTTCCTTCCCTTCCCCCAACACCCAACATGCCTAGTCCATCTTTTCTGGTCAGTCACGTCCTGGGATCCAATGTATAAATTCAGTATTGCATGTACGATGCATAACTGTTCTGAAGGATCTTATTTTGTGTACCATATATGTCAGAATATAGTGTACATGGCCATATAATAAGACAGTGCAACCAACTATCCTAAGTGTCATACCAACTAAAATACCCAATAAATTTTGAACAGTGGGAAAAAAAAAAGTAGATGGGTAAAAACTATGAAGGGAGGTCCCTTAGAACTCAGATGATGATGCTGTAGGGTTTTTCAGAGACCTCCAGACTAGTGTGGTTCCTAAAATGTGTAAGAACTGTTAAAGTGGAGACCAGTAATTATTTTGTAACCAAAATTAATTTTCTAACATTGTAAATAGTAGCAGTGCCTATGGAACAAGGTGCCTTATAAGGAAATTATGCACAAGTGTCTTAAGTCACTGCTTAAGTGACTTTTCTATTAAAATCATGATTTGAGGTTGAACACGTCAACCTATGAGTTAGAATAATTCTAATTTTATAAAAAACATATAAGAATGACATTAAACAAGACGACTAACTTTGCTGTAAAAGTCTGGGTATCAGGGAGCCAGGTCAGCTGGTGGAGCATGTGACTCTTGATCTCAGGGTTGTGAGTTCTGGATGTAGAGATTACTTAATTAAAATTTTAAGTTTACTTAAATTTTAAGATTATTTAAAAAAATAAAATAAGGGTGCCTGGGTGGCTCAGTTGGTTAAGCGACGGCCTTCGGCTCAGGTCATGATCCTGGAGTCCCAGGATCGAATCCTGCATCAGACTCCCTGCAGGGAGTCTGCTTCTCCCTCTGACCCTCTCCCTTCTCATGCTCTATCTCATTCTCGTTCTCAAATAAATAAGTAAATATTAAAATAAATAAATAAATAAAATCTTTAAACACACACACACACACACCCATTGTTTAAAAAAAAAAAAAAAAGGCTGGGTATCTAAGGTGTATGGCTCTTGCTTCAGTCAGTATAAAAGAACCATATATACTCCAGGCAATTGTCAGAAAGTTTAATTTTGATATGTCATACAGCTTTTGTTGAAAAGAGAAGCTCATGGTATGTAAGGAAATAGTCTAAGTTAAAAATTCATTCCTCTGTTTCTCTAAGCTGTATACATGAATAGTGTATCAGAAAGAAAAATACCCCAAAAACTAATGATGTAATGTATGGTGATTAACAAAACAATAAAAAATTTAAAGAGAAAAGAAAAGAAAAATACCTTCCATTCAATAATTTAAACATTAGTAAGCATTTATTATCTATATAAGCCCTATATAATTAAAAATATATTTATTTTATGTAATATATATAAACATTTACAAAGCATTATTATAAAACACTAGAAACACAAACCTGAAGACAGCCATTACCCTAAAGGGGCTTATTTAGAGTGAGAACCCATGAAGGAGTTACAGTATCACAGATGCAATGAAGGACAACCGTCCAGGAAATTGTAGCAGTAGAAAAGAGGGAAAGAGGCACGTACTGGGGGAGGGAGGGTAGGAGGTGATCAAGAAAGCTTCACCAAGTCTTAAAAGATGAACATAGATTTGCCAAACTGAACTAAAGTAGGGAAGGGCATGAGCAAAGGAAGAGGAATAAAACTTAGGAGTGCAAGCAGTCTGATATGGTTGGAACATAGGTATATTATTTAATATTGTATCCCTGGCTTCCAACAAGGGCTGATAAAAACAACAGCCACATGGATGTATTTAATCCTCTATAAAATCACTGAAGACTCTCATATCTCTGTCTCTTTTCCATAAAGATCTATATGACAAACTCTTTTTTAATGTCTCTCCTAAAGACCTCATACGCTTCCCCTTTTCAGGTAATACTAGAGCCCATGATTTCTCCCTACTTTTCATTAAGAAGTTCAAATGCCCTAGGACCTAAACCTGCCTTCTACATGTTTCTGATCTCTTTTTCGACATTACTTTTAACTGTTTTTTTCTACATGTTCCTAGCTTCAAATTCTTTTTGGAAGCAGTAATTTTAAGTATCAGAACATGGTCCTTGTCTTTGGTTACAGAATTTTTGTAAGTAAATTCTACACCCAATGTGGAGCTCAAACTCTCGATCCCAAGATTAAAAGTTGCATGCTCTAGAACGGAGCCAGCCAGGTGCCCCCAGAATTTTTAATATAAAGTTATCTCCCTCCCCCCACACTCTCTCACATACAAAGAAATAATTTCTTCTTTCTAATTTGTTAGGCTAATTAATGCAAAATTTCAAAAGCAAGAATAACATAAATTAACTAATATGAAAAATTAAAATCTAACTTTATCTAGCTGAGTAAGGCCTGGTACTAAGGAGTAACAGCATTATGTGGCCCAGTCAGTATTCGTACAAAAGTGTTTTCTCATAGAGGCTACCCAAAGGAACTACCACAGGCAACCATCCCATTAGCAGTATTATTTTTTTACTGATAATAAACTGCTATTTAATCTAGTGGGTACAAAGCCAAGGATACTTAAAGCAAACAATGTAGCAGAGTTGATCTATATTTTTTTTAGATAGAATATTATGTTATATAAAAGAAATCATTTGTGGCTATTATGTAAAACACAAAAACATGGAAAATATTGGTGTGTTTTGGGCTTCTTGACACTGTGTTGACATTACATTTTATTGTAATCAACAAATAGGTACTGGGCATGTACCTTGCAGATATGAAGTAAGTTCCAGTTAAAATCAAGGCTATTTAAGTTAAAATCAAGAATGTTTAAAAAAATCTATAAAACTAAGTGGGATCACAGCCCTACCCCAACCTCCAAATTGGTCCCCTTGTTTTGTGATTGTCAGAGGTGATCTACGGTAAGACTAGCTCTTTATTAGGATCTGGTGAATTGGGCAAAAGGCCTGAATAGAAATTTTACTGATGTGATCCAGCTACCTCTAATTATAAAAGAACTCCTCAGATAAAATATAAAACCGAAATAATCAAGTTACACTTTAAAAATGCCCTTTAAATATATGATCTTTAGAAATCTTTCAATTTACTCTCTGAAATTAAAAAAAAAAAAAAAAAAAAGACAAAACCTAGGAATATATTTGTGGTATGCTCTAAGAAAACCTAACTCTTAAAAATCCACAACTGACAGCCAGCAGGTATGAGAACAGAAACTGACTATCCATCCTCTATAACTTCAAATGTGCTCTACTCTATAACCCTTAAGAAAAACTCACCTTTTCATTTTTCCTCCTGCTGATGATTCTGTCTAAGCCATTGAAAGCACCAGAGGCAACAAACAGGATGTTTGTTGTATCAACTTGTACTGTTTCTCCACGTAACTTGCGGGAATTCTTTTCTGGAACATTAACTATCGTGCCTTCTAGTAGTTTTAATAACCCCTAAATGAAGAACAAATGATTTATAGCATCATTGTGTAAGTGTATTATTTATTAAACTTTAGAAAATGGGATTCAAAGGGGAAAATAATGTGTGGTTATGGTCAACGAGCGTAATTGAAGAAAACTCCCACATTTCTACAACTAACATGAAAATCTAATGCACTATCATATTAATAATTTGTAAATTTATTTGGAATAGTTACAGACTCCCGATGCACTCAGGAAATAGTCAACGTGAAAGGTTGCTTCTGTTGGTAAAGACATAATTCTGACCTAAAGACAGAATTATGACTTTGTAAGATGGTAGCCAACCATGGTGGGAACATTCAAAATTTGAATAGTTGATAAACTTTGAGACTACCTATATTTTGAGATGCTTTTATAAAAAAAATTACCTAGCACATTTTATAAGGGTGACCTCTCTATGTCTTGGTCAAAATAAAAATGAAAGCAATTTTCCTTATCCTGTATTTTATATCATAATTCATTACCAATAAAAAGTCAAGTTGGCCAATAGATCATTAAGACTTCAATTATCATTCTACATAGAATGAAACACAATTTTATCTATTTTATCCTATTATCTAAGTGAAAAGAATAAGATACATGTACATACTTCATTTATGTCTAGTTAGAACCAGAACTCTCAAGAGTCTTCTAGAAATACTTAACCGGGCCTCAAAAGAATAAAATCAACAAAAATCAAATTTCATTTTTTCTATCCTTTCAAATATTTTTAATTTCCTAAGAAAGGTAATTTGGTACTTAAAATCACCAACAGCTTTCTCTTAGGATCTGAACTACTTTAAAATGGTATGTGGAGTTTGGGGTGGGTGAAATAAACAAAACAGAATCTAATTGAATGCGAAACCAAACGTACAATATTTGGGAGGTTGATGTGTTCCCTTCCTTTTAGTGGGCTTGAACAAAATATTCAACTGCTTACTTGCTGAACGCCTTCTCCACCTACATCCCGTAACTGATGAATGCCTGGCACACTGCCAATCTTATCTACTTCATCCAGAAAGACAATTCCTATAATTTAAGGAGGATTCTATTTATAATATGGAAAAGACATACAGAAGATAACCTCAGTTTTAAAAGACTAGGTAGCTAGAGAGCAAGGTTATTCCATCTTTCACACTTAACATATACAAAGCTTAATTTCATAAAAATACACTGCTGTCTCTCCCATTCATAATTTAGTGTAAATGTTTTATAATCCATTTTACAGAGTATCACTTGGGTATGATAACCAATTCTCTCTGACATTAGTTAACTACCCCACTAATGTTTTCAGGTTCTTTATTCTAGGAAGCTGAGATAGAGATATAGGTGGGAAGCATGAGGTGTATGCAGTGCTGGTACTAGCAAAACTTTAGTTTACTCTTTCCCATCTATATACTCTTGTCTTAAAGGATTTAGACAGGCAGCTGTCAAGCTCTTCATGTAAACAAGGACAGATGACAGATGGGGAAAGGAGAAATGCAGAATCTATGACATCCCGGAGGTCAATAAGCTAATCTGTTTCTAGATTCATCCTGCACTCTCCCACCCTGGTCCTTGCCCCCTCTCCTACCCCACCCCAGGATTAGGAGTCTAGAGGGGAGTCAGAACAGGAAAAACAATGATAGCATTAAGGATCTAATGGAATAGTAATTTGGCCTGTTTTCACCCTAGTAGCCATCTTACAACAATAAGGCAAAGCAAACTTTGCAGCCCTTAGTATGCTAGAAAATGTTTACCATAGCTATCATTATACAATTACAGAATTTTACTCCTTGACGCAACAAGAATTATAGTATTTCTTAATATTAGACTGCTTCTCCAATAGACTACATTTGGGGATAGACAAGCTATACTGAAAACATACCTTGTTGTGCTTTTTCTACATTGTAATTGGCATCTTGGAGCAGTTTGGCAATCACAGATTCAATATCTTCACCTACATATCCAGCCTGAGTCAAAGTTGTACAGTCACAGATAGCAAAAGGGACATCAAGGCATTTAGCTAGAGTTTGTGCCAGCAGAGTTTTACCTACAAATAGAAACAGCAACTAAAAGTTTACTAAAAATATGTTGATATACAATTTGTCTACAAAAATGTATAATAAACTAAATCTAGTATATAATAAAAAATTATTTGTATATCTTTACTATTATTTAGATTTAATGGTATGTTATTTTTATTACTCCCATTAAGAAGTTAGGGATTGGTGGTGCCTGGGTGGCTCAGTCAGTTGGGCTTCTGACTCTTGATTTTGGCTCGGGTCATGATCTCAGGGTCCTGGGATCTGGACCAAGACCACGTCAGGTCCTGCACTCAGTAAGGAGTTTTCTTCAGTACTCTTCTTCCTCTCCCTCTGCCCCTCCCCCCCCCGCTCATATGCACATGCATGCACTCTGCCTAAAATAAATAAATAAATCTTTAAAAAAAAAAAAAAAGTTAGGGATTGACCTAAAGGGCAATATCAACTCCTCAAATTCAGCTTGAAGCCTATGCAGAAATACTGCTAATGTATCCCTAAGATTGGCCTTAGATTTTCTTCTCAAGAGCCAGAATCCCCCAATCACAAGACAGAGGTTACAGAATCATTTATATTCTGTTTTTTTTTTAAATGAGTAATTTTTTCAGGAAGTTATTTACCTGACCCAGTTGGTCCAAGCAGCAAAATATTACTCTTTTCAAGTTTTATGTCATCATGGGAAGAATCCAACACTTCACCTCCTCGTTTTTCCTGAGGTATTTGTTGATTTACCTGTTGCTGCATTGATGCTCCTAAAGCATTACCATGTGGACTAATTCCCGCGATCTGAAGCAATTCTGAAAGAATGCCAAAGAAATTATTAGAGCTTCATTTGATTTTACTTGAAAAAATGCCAATAGAACCCTAAATCTAAGAATAATCACATATTTAGAAAAACTTTATTTTGACATGCTGTCTTACCTAAAAAGAAAACTTCAAATTATCTAGTAACAAATGTATAACATACGATTTTTCAGGGAACCTAAAGCAAAGTAAATGGATTCTTTTCACCCTCCTCATTTATGTAAATCTGTATGAGGAACGCCCCTTCACTTAAGGGAAGGCAGTATAAGGGAAAGAGAACAGTGCTAGGTGTAACAAAGCTTTAGCTCTGGTCTTTCCATTGTGTCTAAATAGCTATATGATCTTGGGCAAGTCATATAAACTTTGTTTATGTTTCCTAACCTATAAAATGCCAGTAATACCTGTCCTATCAATTTCAAACACATGGTTGGAAGGTAGAAGAATAAAATGCAATTGATTTGGAGACACCTTAAAAGACAAACAAATGCATATAGATTTTTTCAGTACAAATGAAGCAGGACTATAGGAAAAGGGAAAAACACTAAACACAGTAACAGAACCAAGACTAGAATGGAGAAATAGGGAACCTGGGTTCTAGTCTTTTTCTGTCACTGTGTAGTTGAGAACCATGGCAAATCGCTTAACTTTACTGGGCCTGCTTCCTTACTTATTAAGTGAAAATATCAAGACATATGACGTCTACAGTCTCTTTCACATCTAAAAATGATTCTGAGTCTACCAGAGAAACCAAGTATGGTAAGACTCCTTGGCGCTATCTGAAATTTTTTGTTTTATAGGATCCCAAATGGCTCTTTTCAGTCCCTTTATTAGAGACACAGTGCTTAGCTAGATGGGAATGATACTGCTGGTAAACTATTATTGTATCAACTGGGTGCCTAAAAACAAAACAACTTTGTTCTCACTCTCTCAGCTGAAGGAAAGAATTCCAATAGTGTTTTCAATTATCCAGATGCGTAAATCCATATTGCTCCTGGTTTTCAGCATTTGAGGTATCTGTGTTCTTATCCTATTTATGTTTTCTGGATTTATTTTTAGTTTGTTTCTAATAAATGGGTTAAGAATATCAGTACTTTCGGGGCACCTGGGTGGCTCAGTCGGTTGAGCGGCCAACTCTTGATTTCAGCTCAGGTCATCATCTCAGGGTCCTGGCATTGCCCGCCCCACCTCAGGTTCTGTGCTCAGCGGGGAGTCTGCTTGAGGATTCTGTCCCCCTCTGCCCCTCCCCTCACTCACGTACATGCTTGCACTCTCTCTCAAATAAATCTTAAAAAAAAAAAAAGACTACCAGTACTTCCCAATGCATTACTATTTTAATCAAACCAATAGACAGATGTTCAGCAGATAAAACTATTATGGTCCTGTTCCATCTGGCTGGCACTTTCAATTATCTTAGGGTCACACTTCAAGTAAACAGTTAGTCTAGTCATCAAAATTAGGCACTGAAGAGGCCCCTGGGTTGGGGCTCAGTCGGTAAAATGCCGGACTCTTGGTCTTGGCTTAGGTAATGATCTTGCAGTTGAGCCACGCATGGGGCTCTGCACTCAGCAGGGAGTGTTTCAGATTCTCTCTCCCTCTAATTCTTGTTCTCTCTCTCAAATAAATAAATAAATAAATACATAAATTTTTTTTTTAAGAAACAGGAATTCAATTAACATTTTAATTTAAATTGTGCTACATCTGAGGGTTAATTATTACTGAATAATTCACAATGCTGTGCCTCATTTTGATCCACATCAGGGAAAAAAATGTTGTCTCCTACACAGGTTTAGTTAGTTGTCCCTTATAGTAAATGAAAATGTTTTTTTTCAGTAAAATCTAGTTAGAAATTGTGACAATATAGGATGGGTTTAGGCCCGAGTATAGGCTGGCCCGATGGGAAAAATTATTTAGGTGACTAATTGGAACAAAATTGCAAGCAGCATATTAACTAGAGTGGAGTCACAGAATAAATGTATTTAACTTAAGCGATGATTTAAGTTAAAAATTTTTAAAGATTTTATTTATTTGAGAGAGAGGCACGCATGCGCACACACAAATGGGGTGTGAGGCAGGGGGAGAGAGAGAAACAGAACCCCCCCACACCCCGCCTCACTGATCAGGGAGCCTGATGTGCGGCTTGATCCCAGGACCCTGGGATTATGACCTGAAGCTAAGGCAGATGCTTAACCCACTGAGCCACCCAGGCACCCCAATTTAATTTAAATTTTATTTTTTAAGATTTTATTGATTTATTTATTTGACAGAGAAAGACACAGTGAGAGAGGGAACACAAGCAGGGGGAGTGGGAGAAGGAGAAGCAGGCTTCCCGCAGAGCAGGAAGCCGGACGTGGGGCTCGATCCCAGGACCCTGGGATCATGACCTGAGCCGAAGGCAGACGCCCAATGACTGAGCCACCCAGGTGCCCCTAATTTAAATTTTAGAAATTTTTTTAAAGATTATTTATTTATTTATTTGACAGAGAGGGCACAAGCTGGTAGAGTAGCAGGGAGAGGGAGAGGGAGAAGCAGGCTCCCTGCTGAGCAAGGAGCCTGATGTGGGACTCGATCCCAGGACCCCAGGATCATGACCAGAGCCGAAGGCAGTTGCTTAACCAACTGAGCCAGCCAGGCACCCCAATTTAATTTAAAATTTTATTTTATTTATTTTTTAAGATTTTATTTATTTATTTGACAGAGAGAGACACAGCAAGAGAGGGAACATAAGCAGGTGGAGTGGGAGAGGGAGAAGCAGGCTTCCCGCAGAGCAGGGAGTCTGATGGGGGGGCTCGATCCCAGGACCCTGAGATCATGACCTGAGCTGAAGGCTGACACTTAACGACTGAGCCACCCAGGCACCCCTAATTTAAATTTTAAAAAGAGGAAAATTTATGGGCATCTGGGTGGCTCAGTGGGTCAACCGTGTGCCTTCCACTCAGGTCATGATCCTGGGGTCACAGGATCAAGCCCCCATGGAGCTCCCTGCTCAGCTGGGGGCCTGCTTCTCCATCTCCCTCTGCCATTCCCCCTGGTTGTACTCTCTCCGTCAAATAAATAAAAATCGTTGAAAAAAAAAAACAAAAAGAGGAGTAAATAGTACATGTTTGTCATTCGATTTCTTTTTTTTTTTTTAAGATTTTATTTATTTATGAGAGAGAGAGAGAGAGAGAGAGAGCGCGCACAAGTGGGGAGAGGGACAGAGGGAGAAGCAGGCTCTGCGCTGAGCAAAGAGCCCTGATGAAGGACTTGATCCCAGGACCTTGGGATCATGACCTGAGCCGAAGGCAGACACTTAACTGACTGAACCACCCAGGCGTCCCTGTCATTCCATTTCATGAAAATATGCTCCAGAGTAAACTTGAGCTAACTCTCCTGTCCTTTCAGTTAGTCTGTTTCTGCATCTCAAAGTATGAACAGCTCTCCATGAGTGAGCAGACTAGTGTATGGTTAGTTGCACGGAGCTCATCAGCCATGTGGCCCCGGACAAATTACTTAAAATTTCTGTACTTTGTTTTCTTACCTATAAAATGGGTGTGAAAATAATAGTTTCTGTCTCACAGGTTTTAAGAAGATTAAATCAGTTAAAATATGTAAAACACTGAGAACTGTGCCTGGCAGAGTTTTATAAATGTTATAAAAGAATTTATCAGTATTGCTATTTCCCTAATGTTTAAGTATTTATATAACATAGCCCAAATGCAAGCCAGTTGTTTCATGTGGTGCTCAACTGAAGAAAAACATGGTCCAATGATGGGAAAAAAAACCCCACCAGTCTGAGAGTAGTATGTTGATCTCTGACATGTGATTTCTAAAAGAAACATTAAAGAATATTTCGATTATGTATCATTTTGGCCTAATGCCCTAACTTTAGAACCTAAAATCCCTCATAGGACAAGATGAAACTATACATGAAAATAAATTCTATTTAAGCTTTTAAAATATTACTTTAAGTCAATCAATATACATAAATACAAATTGGTTTTACCTAGTAAAAGTTCTTAAGTGTTACTTGTTACCATTTAAGTTACATTAAATCACTACATATGTATCTTTCAAAATATTCACTATAGATTTTTCTTTATAAATTCATGCTAGTTTCACTAGCTATCTGTCCAAATTTATGAATATAGTATTTTTTAAAGGATCTTCTTTATTTATTTGAAAGGTTGAGAGAGAGAGCATAAGTAGGGGGAGAGAGAGAGGGAGAGGAAGAAGCAGGCTCTCCGCTGAGCAGGGAGTCCAATGAGGGGCTTGATCTCAGGACCCTGAGATCATGACCTGAGCTGAAGTCAGATGCTTAACTGACTGCGCCACCCAGGCACCCCTTGAATATAGTATTGACAGCACAACTGATTATATTTTTGGATTAGAAAATATAAATTATACATGGGTTTATTTAGATCTTATTTATTTTTTTAAAGATTTTATTAATTTGTCAGAGAGAGAGAAAGCACAACCAGGGAGAGCAGGAGACAGAGGAAGGAGCAGGCCCCGTGCTGAGCAAGGAGCCCGATGTGGGACTCGATCACAACCTCAGCCGAAGGCAGACGCTCAACTGACTGAGACACCCAGGTGTCCCTAGATCTTATATTCTTATATATAATCTAATTCTACTGCATTGTATTTAAAGATTTTATTTGAGAGAGCAAGAGAGAAGGCATGAGAGCAGGGTGAGGGGCAGAGGGAGAAGCAGACTCCCCACTGAGTAGGGAGTCCGATGTGGGGCTCGATCCCAGATCATGACCCGAGCTGAAGGCAGACGCTTAACCAACTAAGCCAGCCAGGCGCCCCTCTACCATGCATGATATAATCATTATTTCCATACAATTTAAGTGTAACTAGAGATAATACAATTTTATTACATGTAATAGCTCTCATGCCAGAGTTGGTAAACTAGTCATGTTCTCATGGCTCATCCTGCATATACAGTATATTTCAAATAATAGCTATATAATGTATCTTGGTTTGGGGCAGCTATGTGGCTCAGTCAAGTGTCTGACTCTTGATTTTGGCTCAGGTCATGATCTCAGGGTCACGAGATCGACCCCCTCATCAGGCTCTGTGCTAGGTGTGGAGATTCTCTCTCCCTCTCCTTCTGCACCTCTCCCCGGGTCATTTGTGCTAAATTAATTAATTAATTTAAAAAATAATGTATCTTGGTTCGAAGGCAAATGTAAAAGTACCAAACTTGTGAGAAGCGTTCACAGGCGTTTATCTATTTGTTCGTTATTTTAATTACTGAATTTATTTTAATTACTGAATTATTTATTCAGTAATTAACTTAATTAATTACTGAAACTAAAGGCAGTCTGGATCTTTTTATGAACCTTTACCATCTGTGCAACTACATAATGGGAATGGATGCAAGACATCAGAATGGCCACAATCCTTAGGATATCAGGTCCTTCCATACCCTCCCATCAGACCATCTGATGCTTATAGGGGCAATCCCAGGCTGGAAACAGTGAGTTGGGGCTTATTCATAATTTGCAAGGCTATACCAAGTTTCATAAACACCAAAAAAAAGTGTTTCTGATAAAGGGAAGCTAAAAGATAACCTAACCTACCTCTCCAAAAATTTCTGTCACATATAAGCAGGCCACTAATTGTATAGGGGAAAAAAGATAAAATAGCAAGCTACAGATTTAAAAAAAAATACAATTCCTGTTAATATGCATGCAGATCTATATTTATAGAGAAAAACTATACATATTTCTCTGCATTACGCTTTAAGAAATATCACAACAGGGGGCGCCTGGGTGGCTCAGTCATTGGGTGTCTGCCTTTGGCTCAGGTCATGATCCCAGCGTCCTGGGATCGAGCCCCGCGTCGGGCTCCCTGCTCCACGGGAAGCCTGCTTCTCCCTCTCCCACTCTCCCCTGCTTGTGTTCCCTCTCTTGCTGTGTCTCTCTCTGTCAAATAAATAAATACAATCTATAAAAAGAAAGAAAGAAATATCACAACAGAAAAGATAAAATCAAATATCTGAAGTAACCCAACATATACAAACTACACAAATTAGCTATGAAAAACTGTTCCAAAGTTATACATACCATGTATCATAAACATGTTCATATAACATACAATATCTTTCTTGGTAATACATGAGCAAATACATGTCTATCATTACTACTACTGACATACTTCACTGAGTTAAATCTCAAAAGGAAGAATTACTACAGAGGAAGACCTGAGGAGAGGTCACTTACTTGTAAATCGGTACTCGTCCTCCCGTCTTCTTATTTCTAACTCTAAGAAAGAGGATAAAAGGACAACATGAACATATATATTTGCTTAGTTTAGAGGAACAAACAAGGAATATCTCACTTCTTGCCCTCTTCCAAATATACATAAAGAATGTGTTCATTGTTTTTGTAGCTTTTCACAGTATGAAAGAATCTATATGTTACATCCTTTCTATATTAAAAAAACCCAAACATGTTAATGATGGATGTCCAATTGCTAACATTCACATCTGTCAAATACTAAGTTGGTATTTTAAAAAGGGTAGTAATCATTTAAGTCTTCAACAAAAGTTGAAACCCCTCATACCATAAACACAACCATCTGCTTTTCCAGTACCTAGAATAGCTTAACTACTGATTTGCTGACTGAAGGGACCAGAAAAAAAATCGTTTTGCTTCATGACTAGACAGTGCTATTTGGACTCTATAAAAATATGAAGGTTCCATGTTTTCCGATATATGACTTACATTTTCTTTTTTTTTAAGATTTTATTTATTTATTTGACAGAGAGAGAGAGAGACAGCGAGAGAGGGAACACAACCAGGGGGAGCGGGAGAGGGAGAAGCAGGCCTCCTGCAGAGCAGGGAGCCGGATGCAGAGCTCGATCCCAGGACCCGGGGATCATGACCTGAGCCGAAGGCAGACGCTTACGAATGAGCCACCCAGGCGCCCCATGACTTACATTTTCTAAAAATAAAAAACTGATACTACCATATAACTATTTTACAGTAAGTTCAACAAGTGAGCAAGTTGTCTTCTTTAAGCCAGTAAGTTACCAAAAATAATCAAAAGATATTATAGTTTTATAAATGTAAATATTTAGCAGAATTCCCTCAAATTGTAAAATGATGACTTAAAGTACGTAAAATGATAGACTACAGGGGTGCCTGGGTGACTCACTTGGTTAAGCGTCTGCCTTCGGCTCAGGTCATGATCTCTGGGTCCTGGGATCAAGCCTTGCATCTGGCTCCCTACTCAGTGGGGAGTGTGCTTCTCCCTCTGCTCCTCCCCCTGCTCGTGCTCTCTCTCTCAAATAAATAAATAAAATCTTTAAAAATAAATAAAATGAGGGGGAGACGGACCATGAGAGACGATGGACTCTGAAAAACAAACTGAGGTTTCTAGAGGGGAGGGGGGTGGGGGGATGAGTTAGCCTGGTGATGGGTATTAAAGAGGGCATATTCTGCGTGGAGCACTGGGTGTTATGCACAAACAATGAATCATGGAACACTACATCAAAAACTAATGATGTAATGTATGGTGATTAACATAACAATAAAAAATTTAAAAATAAAATGATCGATCATAGGCCTAAGTAAGAAATCAGTGCTCCTGGCCAATTAAAAACAAACACACCTTAAAAATTTTTGCATTTTATTCTATTCATAGTTTTTAAAAATATCATTCTATTAATATAACACATATTATTACCTACAGTAAATTGAGATTATATAGTGTATTGGTATATTAGAATCTATCGTTAATAGGAATTACACAAATCTGCCCTTAATCTTACACCCTTCGGCTGGGGCCTAAAAAGCAAAGAATGCCGGATATGTTCTGTGACAGTTATCATCTATCTTCATATGTCTCTGACCGAGACACATGATCTGGTCATGAGGAACTAGTTGTGGTGAAGTCTACAATTCAAAGATGGTGTCTCAATCTCTACTTCTGTGACTTTCAAACATTTTTCACTAAGACCCTTGGTAAGAAATACATTTTACTCTGTGACTCAGGACCCATGCACATATACTGAAAATAAAAGTTTTATGAAAGAATACATTAACTACAAGTTAATGTACTCTGGTATTTTCTATTCACATCTATTAATTAAAAAAAAAAAATGTTGTTGGCAATCTACCAAAAGAATTTCATGATCCACTAATGGCAAGAGGCCTGCACTTTGAAAAATGTTGTACTATACTAAAAGTATTTTAGGATAAAAGCAAGGAGTTGCAAATAAAGATTACCTTAAGCACAGTAACCTCTATTTTGGTCAGTTATCAAAACACTAACCTCTAGGTGTTAAGGACGTCTGCTTCTCAACCTCTGCTTGCTGTCTCAGATTAGCTGGGATATTGTTATATATTCTCTTATAATGATTGTACACAGCAACCGAAAGCACCTTCTTAGCAAATGACTGGCCAACAACATACTTGTCGAGGTAGTTATAAATCTGAAAAATGATTAGTTATGAATTAATTTACTATGACCTATCACAAAAAATGCACACACATTAAGAAGTTATACACTGAGCATATTTGCTTAGTTTTAAATTTGTACAAAGATTCATCAAAAACAAAACGCCAAGGTATGGCCATACTGTATGGCCACAGGGTAGGATATCTATGTACAATGATTCAGAGGCCCCAAACCTAAGTGGACAAAACACAATTCGTTTGTCCTTTAGCTTAACAAATTATCACTGCACTCTTCTAATGTTCTGTCAATTTCTATTCTATACACAATGCCATTTATCCTAATCCTAATTTTTAAGAGTTAATTATTTAAGTCACTTAGAATACCTACATTTGTCACCAGGGGTCTAAAGATATCACCATTAACGTAAATCATTAAAATAAATCCTTTTTATACCTCTCTCAGTCATAGGAATGATATTCTTCACAGAAATAACATACAACTATTTTCAAAAAAGCATTATATAATCAAAGCCATTACGAGCATTTGTATGTTTGAGTTTTTTCTCAGACATTAACTTTAAAGCTACTCATTTATCTAAATGGCAATCTAAAAAACTTTACTTGGAAACTCTGTTTGATACTTGGATATTGTTAACAGCCTGGAACCTGGGGTAAATTCCTTTAGCTTTTACTAAATAGAAATTAACTGTTAATACTAACTTCTAAAAATAGTTAAAATGCATATTTTTGAACTCTTGGGTCTAAAGTCTACACAAATTTAGTGGAGGATATAAAGGTTAATAGCTATATTTTTCATTTCATTATTTATTTTTACATGACAAATTCTTTAGTTGCTGACCATATGCATTTTATTATGGTTTTTAAAATCTTGATTCCTCACAAATTGAATTATTAATAATTAATAATATAATAATGAATTACTAAATCTACTACAGCATTATTTGGAGGTAGAAATAAATGCACTGGTGTCTTATAGCAGAAAAAAGCTACACTGAGGCAGAAGGTAAGAATAATCTAACTGGTGATATACTCTGCCATGTCTGAAATGGCCAGATCACAATCTGCCTAAGACTCTTGGAAGGAGCCCCCACCACAAAAGCCACAACGCTATATAGGACATCCCTGGCACACCGGCCATGAAAAAATTGCTTGTTTCCATTGTTAGACTGAGACTATTTTATCATAAAGTAGACTAATTTATGGGGAGAAATTGCAGGCTGGTGTTATTTAGGGGCCCAAACTAAGAAAAATAAATCCATAACTGCTCAATTTTATGGATATCATTTTAGATTAATTTAGTATTAACACTATTTTAATAATCATCCAACTATATTTCATTGCTGAATGCCATAATCACGACATGGGAAAATAACAACGGACTCCATACCTAAATTCCAAGTATCAAATATCAAAAAGAATTTAGCCAGATATAGTCCATATTAAGAATTTAATACTTGTTTAGGTACTAGTATTAAGATCCTATATAAACTGGGAGAGGGGAGCAATGAAATGTTTTCAAGATAAAGTGCTTAAATGAGATCTTGCCATTTGCAACGACGTGGATGGAACTGGAGGGTGTTATGCTGAGTGAAATAAGTCAATCAGAGAAAGACATGTATCACATGACCTCACTGATATGAGGAATTCTCAATCTCAGGAAAGAAACTGAGTGTTACTGGAGTGGTTGGGGGTGGGAGGGATGGGGTGGCTGGGTGATAGACATTGGGGAGGGTATGTGCTACGGTGAGCACTGTGAATTGTGCAAGACTGTTGAATCACAGTTCTGTACTTCTGAAACAACGCAACATATTTTAAGAAAAAAGAAAAAGAAGATAACAGGAGAGGAAGAAAAGGGGAGTATGTCAGAGGGGGAGACGAACCATGAGAGATGATGGACTCTGAAAAACAAACTGAGGGTTCTAGAGGGGAGGGGGGTAGGGGGATGGGTTAGCCTGGTGATGGGTATTGAGGAGGGCACGTTCTGCATGGAGCACTGGGTGTTATGAACAAACAATGAATCATGGAACACTGCACCAAAAACTAATGATGTAATATATGGTGATTAACATAACAATAAAAAATTAAAAAAAAAAAGATAAAGTGCTTAAAGGACTGAGCTAAGACCTATACCTTCTTGGGGGGAGGAGGTGGTTTCTGTTGGAATGCCAATTTTACAGCTTCTGCTGCTGATTCAGGTTCTTTAATTATGCTTTTCTTTGAGTCTGCTTCAGATAGTACAACAAAAAAATGATGACATTTTTCACACTTCACAAAGCGGGTGGATGCTGTAAAAGGAAAGAAAGATCAGCAGAGGAAAAGTAAATAATTTAAATAGTGTTTAACCTTAGAGACTCACTGTAAATGAAAACTAAGTACTTGACAAAAAGTAGGCTTGTAGTTCATTCCACTAGCCACAACAAACAACTTAGTTTATACCTAAGATACAGAAACAGAAGAGTTCAGTGAATCACATTTTGTTCATTTCCATGAGGTTCTTTCATTTTGTGATACACTTCATTAAGAGAAAAGATTAGTTGATGTTCGTTCAACTCCCCATTCATTAAATCTATTTTAGAAAAGAAGCACTATAAAAATATTAATCATTTATTTTCCTGAAATACTTGAATGAAAAAACTGTGAAAAAAGTCACAAGTAAATTCTTCTATTTTTCCAACATTTTCTTACGAAAAATTTCAAATATACACAGAAGTTGAGAGAAATCAATTTCAATCCCTAAAAATGTGGGGGAAAATATATATGTATATGTTCTTTTAGGTTCTTTTCAAACCTATCAGCATTTTTAAAACCTTGACTTGGTAAATATATAAAATTGTTTCATGCCTTATTTTCATTTTTAACAACTCTACTAATTCCTATTTCTTTGACCTAAAAACCACTAAGAAACTAACAAAATAACACTGTCACTCATACTGACTTAATTTAAAGATAATCATACAGCTTTTGAAAACAACACAGGAACAATTAAAAGTGAGGGTAAAAAAATTTTTTAAAATTAAAAAATAAAAGTGAGGGTAAAAGGGTGTCTCAGTATCAATGCATCAGCTATAGAATATCCTGTTAAACCAAAGGTGATTTCTTTTTTTCTCTCTCCTTCTAAAACACAGCTATAGGATATAGGTATATGGACATACACTCTTAATCTTCTCCAAGCCTAACCCTACTAATGGTAATAGGACAGGGCGGGGGGGGCGGGGCTTGGAAAGCAGCACAGAAGAGAATCTCACACAGATTACTAACAGATACAGAGCAAATGATACACAGGAATTACTTAGATGTTTGTAGGTCTGGGTAATACATTTTTGTGTTACCTTTGTGTAATCTAACTAGACAGCTAAAACTGCAAAGAAAAATAATTTTTAAAACTATGAGAATCTCTGAAGGGACACGTGTACCCCAATGTTTATAGCAACAATGTCCACAATAGCCAAAATATGGAAAGAGCCCAGATGTCCACTGACAGATGAATGGATAAAGAAGATGTAGTGTGTACACACACACACACACACACACACACACACACACACACACACAGAGGAATATTACTCAGCCAACAAAAAGAATGAAATCTTGCCATCTGCAATGATGTGGGATAGAACTAGAGAGCATTATGCTAAGCGAAATAAGTCGGTCAGAGAAAGACAAATAAAAACATATGATTACACTCATATATGGAATTTAAGAAACAAAACAGACGAACATAGGAGAAGGGAAGGAAAAATAAGAGGAAAACAGAGGGAGGTAAACCATGAGACTCTTAACTATGATCAACCTGAGTGTTGCTGGAGGGGAGGTATGTAGGGGGATGGGGTAACTGGCTGATAGGCATTAAGGAGGGCACTTGATGGAATGAGCACTGGGTGTTGTATGCAACTGATAAATTACTGAATTCAACTTCTGAAACTAATACTACAGTATATGTTAATTACACTGAATTTAAATTAAAAAAAATAAAACTATGAAAATCTCTCTCTTTTGGGAATATTATAACTACCTATCCATAGTTTACCAGAAAAACTGTACTGGTAAGCACACCTAAATCTTCACAAAATAATCTAACTTTAAAAAAAAACAACAACAAAAACCAAAAAACAGACAATTCTGTATTTCAAAAATAAATCTAACTATTAATTCAATCAATTTAATATTTATGTATATATTCTTAAACACAAGGCTAATCAAAAATACATTCTGGATAAATTCTAGCAGCAAATTTTATTTTTTATTTATTTACTTGAGAGAGAGAGAACAAGAGCAGAGGGAGAGGAAGAAGTAGACTCCCCACTAAGCAGAGAGCCCAACTCGGGGCTCGATCCCAGGACCTTGGGATCATGACCTGAGCTAAAGGCAGCTGCTTAACTGACTGAGCCACCCAGGTGTCCCTAGCAGCAAATTTTAAGCTAGAAGAGAGATCATCCATATTTTCTATGTATTGATCACTACAAATGCTTACCTAAAGAAAAAGACCAAGCTATTCCAAGTACCTTTGATTCACACAAACCCCAATACATTATCAGCATTCTCTACCAATGTGAAGATAGTCAATGCCTTCACTTTAAAATAAAGCATCACCTTACAGCTGTTACTGATGGTAAACAAGGCAAGGATTAAAGGCAGAGAAGCCTCTGATCTAGTTCATGCTGAATGACAGGAATATCTGGCTTGAGAACACAAGAACAAAATATTTCTCTAAAGAAATTAGGTCAAAGGGAAAGAGACTAAACAACAGATTGCATCCCTTTTTGCTTACTTTAGAAGGGTTGCTTACATTCTACTCGAGTATCACAATATCAATTTTACAATGAAACATATTCAACATATGCCCAAGTTCAATTTAATTTATCAAAATGCTATTTTGGAAAAAAAATACAAGCACTGCAATGCTTACTTTTTTACTCCTGAAGACAACTGGCAAAATCTAATTTTGTTAAATTATCAGGGGATAAATAGACCACTTTCCTTTAAATGATTACTACAGGTATACTATATTCCTTCATATGCAGAATACTAATCCCAGTAAACATGCTTGTATAGTATGACAGAAAGACTACCTCAGTAAAAACTTTCCCAGATTTGTTTAAATGAAGTTCTTCATGATTTTGAACAAGTTTCAGGGTCCAACATAAAATCTCCAAACCAAACAGAAAAGTTTAATTCCTATTGTATAAGACATGTAAGTACAGTAAGCCTTCAAAAAGTACTATATACATAAAAAACTAAAGGTTCTACCTTAAATAAAAATGGGGAAACTATTCATGTTTGACAAGTTACTATTTAAAAAGGCAAAAGAAAACTAAAGAGCAGTATATATTAGTCCTTATAATAAAAAATTTCTTAGCTAGAGGCGCCTGGGTGGCTCAGTTGGTTAAGTGTCTGACTCTTGATTTCAGCTCAGGTCATGATCTCAGGGTTGTGAGATGGAGCCCTGCATCGGGCTCCATGCTGAGAGTGGAGCCTGCTCAAGATTCTCGCTCTCTCCCTCTCCCCCCTTGTGCTCTCTCCACACTCTCTCGCTAAAAAGAAAAAATTTCGGGGCACCTGGGTGGCTCAGTCGTTAAGCATCTGCCTTTGGCTCAGGTCACAATCCCAGGGTGCTGGGATCGAGCCCCACATCAGGTTCACCTTTGGTTTAAACACAGGCTATTCTATAGCTGATGCATTGATAGACACCCTTTTACCCTCTGCTTCTCCCTCTCCCACTCCCTCTGCTTGTGTTCCCTCCCCCGTTGTCTCTCTCTCTCTCTCTGCCCAATAAATAAACCCTAAAAAAAATTCTTAGATATTATTTTTATTCCAATTTCTGATGATTTTCTATGCATTTATAATGCTACCTATAAAAATGGTATTTTATTTCAACAAAGCCAAACAAGAATAATACCACAGTAAGAGAACATAAAAATCACTACAAATATACTTGTGAGGTGGAATATACACAGCAAGATCCATGAGCTAATAGTTTTTACACTTTGGGAAAAAATCGAAACAAAATTCAAATTTCAGTGTTTATATGCAAAGTTTTACAGAAACACAGAGATCCTCATTCATTTACATTGTCTCTGATTGCTTCCCACTTTAACAGCACAGGAGAATAACTGCAACACAGACTATAGGACCCACAAAGCCTAAAATATTTACTATTTGGTCTTTCATAGTAAAAGTTTGTTGATTCCTGCTATACAGTATTTAAAAGGAAAGAACTACCCATAAAATGAGAGAAAATATTTAAATCACATATCTGGATAAAGGTCTAGTATTCAGAATATATAAATAATTCTTTCTTATAATGCTAACAACAAAAAAGATAAAAGATCAAAAAGTACATAAAAAGACGTTTATGAACCAATAATCAAATAAATGTAGATTCAAACAAAATGAATAACCTGAGCTTCAACAACTCTTCAATTTTCAGTGAGTAGACACAGAAGATCCTCAGCTTTCAAAAGAGACCTGTATTATGGGTCAACAAAATCAAGACAGGAGGGCCCTGTCTCATTGTTGGGGGCCTATCACTCCTGTGCAGTAAAGCTCCGGAGGACAGGACAGTGTCACGTTCATCTGTTTATTTCCTGAGCCTAGTAGTGGCTGTCCCAACAGATGCTGGCTTACTCAATTATGTGTATCTACTCTTTTTTTATTCTTTTCTTCCCCATTCTCTACTTCCACATTCTGCCTCCCCAATTAGAATACCCAAAGCAAACAACCTCAGCCTTGAGTTGATTAGGTAACATTAGAATGTTTTCCACACTTGGTCTCATTGTTAAACATACATATTCTAAGATACCACTCAACATCTACAGAATCTCATCTTTAGGGAAGGAGAGAATCTGCATGATTAACAACCACTCTCAGTGATTAATACAACCTGGTAAGTTTTTGAAAACCCTGTGTAAGAGGAAAATAAATTTAATCTCAATAGGAGCTAGTTTATCCCTAGAGAATTCCAGTTGCTAAAAATGTCTGAGAGAGGGGTGCTTGCGTAGCACAATCAGTTAAGTGTCCAACTCCTCATTCTGGCTCAGGACATGATCTCACGGTTGTGAGACTGAGCCCCGCATCAGGCTCTGGGCTCAGCATGGAGTCTGCTTGAGAGTCTCTCTCTCCTCCCTCTGCCCCTCCTGCTTGTGTACTCGCTCTCTCTCAATTAAAGAATAAATCTTTAGGGGAAAAAAAACACAAACTATGGGATAGGAACTCCTGAATAGCAAATCTTCACTGCTCTAGGACCATGGATGAGTTATTTAAACTTGCTAAGTCTTAGTTTCTTCACTTATAAAAATGAGGATACTCTCATTTTTGTCCAGAAAAAAAAAAAGGTTGTGAGAATAAAACTGTATATACTAGCATTTATTAAATATTAGTTTCTTTCCTTTTTTACTCTAAGGAATTATTGTTTAAGTCTACAAAGACTGAAATCTTTCTCTGGGAAAAAAAAGATAAAACTTTTTTTTTTTTTGAAGATTTTATTTATTTATTTGAGATAGAGAGCACAAGCAGGAGGAGGGGCAGAGGGAGAAGGAGGAGGAGGCTCCCTGCTAAGCAGGTAGCCCAACATGGGGCTCGATCCCAGGACCCTGAGATCATGACCTGAGCCAAAGGCAGATGCTTAACCGACTGAGCTACCCAGGCACCCCAAAAAAGATAAAACTCTTGATTAAAATATGTTAATATGACACTGCCATTATGAATTGAGCAATTCTCAGACCTTTTAGAGTTTTATTATTTCACACCAAATTTGTTAACAGCAAACATTATTTAGAAGTTAATATCATCTAGTTCTTTCATTTTTTTTTTAAAGATTTTATTTATTTATTTCAGACAGAGAGAATGAGAGATAGAAAGCACGAGAGGGAAGAGGGTCAGAGGGAGAAGCAGACTCCCCGCTGAGCAGTGAGCCCGACGCAGGACTTGATTCTGGGACTCCAGGATCATGACCTGAGCCGAAGGCAGTCGCTTAACCAACTGAGTCACCCAGGCGCCCTAGTTCTTTCATTTTATTTTGCAACCAAATTAGTATTCATTCAAACCAATTCTTCTCTTTGCTCTCTTACAAGGCAACACCATGAAGAGAATCTCCAACATTCCACCTGTTGGATGGAACCACTTTAAAAAGTCTTTCCAAAACTGTAAAACCATGCTACATTTAACAGGATTTTTTCATATAGTGGCCAATTAATATTAATGATAAATGTGAAACTGTAACTAAAGTTTCAGTATTTGGGTTAGAATATAGAGAATCCTCTCCAGCTATCCTCTCCAAACTTCTGCCAAACCTCACCATTGATCTTTTCACAGTCCGACTATATAGGAGAAGGCTGACATGGTAGTTCAATGTACATATCTACTCTTGAATCCTTACCCATTAACTCTAATCATGTAGGAAATGAGTTATTAGATTCATGAAAACAAAAGATTTGTAGTAGTATCTTTGTATTTCACAGAGAGGTACCAACATTAACAGCAAAAGTAGGGCTGTTGATTTCTTCCTTCTCTTACTGTCTGAATTATTCATAATTATACACTTTCTAGAACTGAGGTCTTAGCTCCTGTGGTTACTCAGAGAGGGAAAATACCTTAATATCTGAATGACTGACCTCTCCAGCAGTATGAGATGCTCAATAGGTATTTGAAGAATAGAGTAATATAGAATAAATAAACCTTGGTTCTCCTACAGCTTGACTGTCACATACATGAACACTCACAAAATCCAAATTTGAAATAAACACACACACACACACAAAATAAAGCAAATCGGGACGCCTGGGTGGCTCAGTCGTTAAGCATCTGCCTTCGGCTCAGGTCATGATCCCAGGGTCCTGGGATCGAGCCCTGCATTGGGCTCCCCACTCAGCGGGAAGCCTGCTTCTCCCTCTCCCACTCCCCGTGCTTGTGTTCCCTCTCTTGCTGTGTCTGTCTCTATCAAATAAGTAAATAAAATATTAAAAAAAAAAAAAGAAGCAAATAGTTTTCTTAAATTATTTCTTATACCACCATGCAAAGTATTACCAGTCCTGGGGATTTTCAGTTATTTGGTGAACATAAGAATCATGTAAGTTCAGAAAGAACATTACTCTGGCTTATATAATTTATATATTTCTATGCAGTCTATGATTTATAGAAAAGGAAGAGAAAAAGAACAACAGAAGAAGTAATACTTACACACAAAGGTCTCTACATGAGTGCACAAGTCACCACACTTAGGACACCTCAGCTGGTTTCCACCTTTCCCCGAATTCCCAGAGCCTGATTTTTTACTGCTTCCCTCACTTGCTGATTTCTAATGTTAGCAGAGGAGAAAAAGAGAGTGTCAATTATTACTTTCAGGCAACCATTTTATATGTAAAATATAAGCAAGATAGGTTGTAATTAATCTTACAATTTTTATAATTTCCAGAATGAAATTAGTATAATTTATATCTCTATCATTGGTATCAAAAGATCTATTTACCAGAAAAATAAATTCAGTTCTAGTAAACTCATATATTTATCTGTATTCCTTCTTCACATAGTATGACCCAGCATGTGTAATAAACAGCTTTCTTCCCATGACTCAATAAACACTAGGAAAAAAAGTTACTACAGGTAAAATACATTTTAGTGAAACTGAATCAGAAGTTACTATCATGATAAGTAGTGACTCGTAACTTCTTTGAATCTAACTTTTCTCATCTCTAAAATGGGAGGTTTATGTTGTATTTATATGAGAAAAACTATTAGGATTAAGTGTGGATATGAAAGCACCTAGCATTTTGTCTTGCATGTAACATAAAATCAAGTGTTAGTGAAATTCACTTAATAAAGAAAATTGATAATAATTCACTGACCCAATACAATCACCGATCATCTACTTGCTAACTACAAAGCAGTCCAACATTAAGTCATCGAGACACCAAAAATTTTTAGGTAGAGAACAAAGTGGGGTTTATACTACCATGAATTCTTAAGAGTTGTGTTAAGAAAGCACGAAATGGCTATTCCTAATTCAATCCTACAGAGTGCTGACTGCATAGATTATTTAATGTAGCTTCTTTATTACTTTGGAGTATTAGAAATTTTAACTAATGCTAAGTGCAATGCTTATGAAACTATTTTATGGTTGAAACTAAAACACAAAATAAAATTACAAAAAATTCTTCATATCATTTTATATATTTCACATTTCCTACAGAAAACATAAACTGACAGAATGGAGAATACTATTATTACATTTAATTGTTTGAAGGAAGGAACTCAAATGTGTATATAGATGCCAATAAAGTTAAATACCTTATTTCCATCCCCAGAGCCATCTTTACTTATCCCATCTTTTGATGCAAAGTATGCTGGTGTTTCTGTAAAGGTTCTAAAGGGAGCTCTTCGTAGAATCTGAGTTTCAAAGGTCCCGAGCCTTCCTAAAACAGGTATATGAATGCGACCACAAGAGATACCTGGAAATATAATGGAAGTTTATTAGTCTACACATCAAATATTAACAAGCCTTCAATAAATTCCCTGAAAACAAAAATTCCTTAAGTATAAACGAGGTTCAAAAAGCTATAGTTTTCACAGCAGTAGTAACAAAATGGTAGAGAAAATAGTGACACCATCAGAGACAAAGCCACCTTTTTTTTTATTATGTTATGTTAGTCACCATACAATACATCAATAGTTTTTGATGTAGTGATCCACAGTTCATTGTCTAACACCCAGTGCTCCACGCAGTATGCGCCCTCCTTAATACCCATCACCCGGCTAACACATCCCCCCACCCCCCCTCCCCTCTAAAACGCTCAGTTTGTTTTTCAGAGTCCACAGTCTCTCATGGTTCATCTCTCCCTCCAATTTCCCCCCCTTCATTTTTCCCTTCCTTCTCCTAATGTCCTCCATTCTATTCCTTCTGTTCCACAAATAAGTGAAACCATATGATAATTGACTTTCTCTGCTTGACTTATTTCACAGAGGCAAAGCCACCTTAAAAATAGGCCAGACCTGGGGTGCCTGGGTGGCTCAGTTGGTTAAGCATTTGCCTTTGGCTCAGGTCATGATCTCAGGGTCCTGGGATCGAGTCCCACATTGGGCTCCTTGCTCAGTGGGGAGTCTGCTTCTCCCACTGTCTGCTGCTCTCCCTTCTTGTGCGCTCTCTCCCTCTCTCTAATAAATAAATAAAATCTTTAAAAAAAAAAAAGAAAAATAGACCAGACCTGGGCCTACAGATTCCAGGTAAATAAAGAGGTTTCTTTCTGGGCCTGTTTGGAAATGAGCAAAGACCACCCAGGTTGTAACAATGAGTGGCTCTTTGAAAGTGTGAGAGATAAGCAGTTCAACATCTGCCTCACCTGAAGGGGAAAAAAGCCATTTACAACCTATATTCTTAGTCTTCTTACAGTATTTCTACCAAGGAAAATAAGCAATTGACATAAACTCTTACCTGTCTCTGACGGGTGGGGGGGTATAATATCTGCAACAATGGAAACTTCAAATGTTCTTTAAAATGTTATGCATGTTCATTAACTACATGTTTTAATGAAATGTTTCAATCTTATAAAAAACCTTAATTCAGTAAATACTGTGTAACCACTATCCTGCTTTCAGCATTTTAACTTTTTACCATATTTGAAGTTAAAATTATTAAAAAAGGTATAGGTTAATCACTGACTTCTGTGACAAACTTTTTCTGTAAAGGACCAGGATAGTAAATATTTTCAGCTTTCTGGGCCATGTAGTCTCTGTTCTAACTACTCTGTAACATGAAAACAAACAGTATGTAAACAAATGGGTGTGGCCAGTTTTGGTCCATGGGATCACTGTTGGCTGACCCCTGGTTTTTCTCATATAAATACAAAATAAACCCCTAAATAAAATATAGTCAGTGGCAAAAGAGTCACACTGCATTCGGTAAGGCAGCATTTCCCAAGCTGATCTTTAAAAGCATGTCCCCAGGATGCCTGGGTGGCTCGGTTAGTTGGGCATCTGCCTTTGGCTCGGGTCATCATCCCAGGGTCCTGGGATCAGGCCCAGCATCGGGCTCCCTGCTCACTGGGGGAGCCTGCTTCTCCCTCTCCCTGTGCTGCTCCCCCTGCTGTGCTCACTCTCTCTCCCTCTCTCTCTCTCAAATAAATAAAATCTTTAAAAAATAAAAATAAAAAAATAAAAGCGTGTTCCCTACACAAGAAAATCAAATGGTCTTAGGTTAAACAAAATTCACAGATTTCAGTACTGAGTACTGTAGGGCTACTCACAACCCTCCATAGGCTAATATATATTAATGAATCTTAATGAATCCCCAAAGAAGGAAGTTTCCCAGCAGTGTATCAGAGCACTGTTAGCAGGTAATAACAAAAAGGGGGGAAGGTGTTAAAGTTAATAAATAAATTTTAAGAAACTGATTTTATCTCCCTCATTTTATTCCCTGCAAAATTCTCAACTCAGCCTTTAAATTTTTATTTCTATATCTGTTAGGTCTTTTAAGAGATCATGCACATATGTACATATTGTATCCAAACACAAAAACTGGTTTAAAATTACGTCCTTTGAGGAGCGCCTGGGTGGCTCAGTCAGTTAAACATCTGACTCTATTTCAGCTCAGGTCATGGTCTCAGGGTTGTGAGATCGAGGACTGCATTGGGCTCCCCTCTGGGCATGGAGTTTAAGATTCTCTCTCTTTCCCTCCCCTCCTAGCCCTCCCCACCCCTTCTCCCTCTCTAAAAAAAAAATGAACAAAATAAATAACGTCCTTCAAACAATTCAAAAGCAATTGCATAGTTATATAACTAATTTTATTAACTCCAATTTTTGAACACATTTGGGTACACTGTTAGAACTAGTTTCTTTAGCTATTCATTGCCCTAGGCCTTCTCCAGTTCCACAAAATAGAAAAAACCATCAAACTTATCAGGAAAGATATAAATAAATTTTCTCATCTCTCTATAAATTCACAAACAACACTAAAAAAGGATTAAGGTTTATGACACACTAGTCCCTAATCCATAGACTGGAAAACTTTGCTTAACACTATTTAACTTGAATATTAATATTAAAAAAAAAACTACAGGGTCGCCTGGGTGGCTCAGTCGTTAAGCGTCTGCCTTTGGCTCAGGTCATGATCCCAGGGTCCTGGGATTGAGCCCTGCATCGGGCTCCCTGCTCGGCGGGAAGCCTGCTTCTCCCTCTCCCACTCCCCCTGCTTGTGTTCCCTCTCTCACTGTGTCTCTCTCTGTCAAATAAATAAAATCTTAAAAAAAAAAAAAAACTACATTTGATGTTTTTCTTCTGAGTGATGTTTTCAAAAAGATTTTCAAATTTTCTCAAGTGTAACATTTCCATTTTTTTTGCAGTAAATGATAGTCATTACTCTCATTAGAATGAGATTTAAGGTAGTTCATGAACTTTGTTTTTCAAAAGACATAATATGGTTTAAAGACTATGTCAGTCTAAAAAGCAAATCTAGAAAAAGTAATGGAGGAAAGAATAGTTGAAATCAAGAATACAGAAAGTTAATGGACCTTAAGGCTGGGTGATGGGTATTTTGGTGTCCCTTGTTCTATTTTGTGTGTGTTTGAAAACATCCATAAATTATGGAATACTACTCAGCCATCAAAAAAAAAATGAAATCGGGCGCCTGGGTGGCTCAGTTGGTTAAGCGACTGCCTTCGGCTCAGGTCATGATCCTGGAGTCTCGGGATCGAGTTCCACATCGGGCTCCCTGCTCAGCGGGGAGTCTGCTTCTCCGTCTGACCCTCTTCCCTCTCGTGCTATCTCTCATCCTCTCTCTCAAATAAATAAATAAAATCTTTAAAAAAAAAATGAAATCTTGCCATTTCCAACAACATAGATAAAACTAGACGGTATCATGCTAAGCGAAAAAGTCAATCAGAGAAAGACAATTATCATATGATCTCATTCATATGTGGAATTTAAGAAACAAAATAGAGGATCATAGAGGAAGGGAGGAAAAAATAAAACAAGGCGTAAGCAGAGAGGGAGACAAACCATAAGAAACGCTTAATTAGGGGCGCCTGGGTGGTTCAGGTCATGATCCCAGTGTCTTGGGATCGAGCCCCGCATCGGGCTCCCTGCTCGGTGGGAGGCCTGCTTCTCCCTCTCCCACTCCCCCCTGCTTGTGTTCCCTCTCTCGCTGTGTCTCTTTCTGTCAAATAAAGAAAGAAAATCTTAAAAAAAAAAAAAAGGAAAAGAAACACTTAATCATAGGAAACAAACTGAGGGTCGCTGGAGGGGAGGGAGGTAGGGGAATGGGGTAACTGGGTAATAGACATTAAGGAGGACATGCGATATAAGAAGTACTGGGTATTATAAAAGACTGCTGAATCACTGACCTCTACCTCTGAAACTAATAATACATTAAATGATAATTAATTGAATTTAAATTTTTAAAAAATGGAAAAAAGAAAACATCCATAAATTAGTATGAATGGTAGCATAATAAAATAATTTATTATAATCTATGTAACAAATGTAACTTTTTAATTTAACCATTACAATGTATTCACAAAGAAAACTACAGCTACAACAAGCTTCACTTGAGACTATTTGTACTTGGATGTTTAGAATAAAACTTAACCCTGGGACACGTGGGTGGCTCAGTCAGTTAAGCATCTGCCTTCCTCTCCGGTCATGATCCAAGGGGCCGGGGATTGAGTCCGAAACTGGGCTCCTAGCTCAATGGGGAGCCTGCTTCTCCCTCTGCCTGCCGCTCCCCCTGCTTGTGCTCTCTGACAAATAAATAAAAATCTTTAAAAAAACAAACAACAAACTTAACCCTAAAGTATCACAGTGTATTATATCCCATTTACAATAAAATGTATCCTTCAAAATAGTGTTTATCAATTTATATCTAATGTCATTAGAAAATAAGCTGAGGGGTGCCTGGGTGACTCAGTTGCTAAGCATCTGCCTTCGGCTCAGGTCATGATCCCAGGGTCCTGGGATCGAGCCCCGCGTCAGGCTCTCTGCTCAGTGGGAAGCCTGCTTCTCCCTCTCCCACTCTCCCTGCTTGTGTTCCCTCTCTCAGTCAAATAAATAAATAAAATCTTAAAAAAAAATAAGCTGAAAGGAAATTATCTTCAGGAATTTAAGAGAAATAAAAATTATGAACATGATCCTTTTAAAGTCTACTTATTCTGAATAGAAAAAAATTAGTCCTTCACCTTAAATACCTTACCAAGTAACACATGAAACCAACGCAATCATAAAGTTACCACAGAAAATAACTACCTGAAAAACATGTTCATGTCATTTAAACTTCTAAATTTAAGAATTTCTTTGCTAGGGATGCCTGGCTGGCTCAGTCGGTTAAGTGTCTGCCTTCTACTCAGGTCATGATCTTGGGGTCCTACGATGGAGCCCCGTGTCGGGCTCCCTGCTTGGCGGGGAGTCTGCTTCTCCCTCTCCTTTTGCCCCTCCCCCCGCTTGTGCTCTCTCTCTCAAATAGATAAAATCTTAAAAAAAAAAAAAATTTCTTTGCTAGCCCTGATGCAGTTTTAACATTCTATAATCTATGGGCTGTACCAACAAGATGCCATAAATACTAACCAGTGGTTCTCAAACCTGAACATGCACCAGAATTACCTGGAGAGCTTGTTAAAATAAAGCAGACTGCAAAGAATATTCCCTTATTCTGACTCAGAAGGTCTGAAGTGGGGCCCAAGAATGTATTTCTAACAAACTGCCAGGTTATACTAATGATGTTGGTCTGGGCACCACACTTTAAAAAAAAAAAAAAAAGATTTCTTTATTTGAGAGAGAGAAAAAGCCTGCGCACAAGCAGAGGAGGGGCTGAGGGAGAGGCAGGGACAGAATCTCAAGCTGACTGCCTACTGAGCGTGAAACCCCACCAGGGGTTCAATCTACAACCCTGAGATCATGACCTGAGCCAAAACACAAGAGTCGGACGCTCAACCAACTGTTTCACCCAGGCACCCTTGGGAACCATAATTTTTTTTTTTTAAGATTTTATTTATCTGACAGAGAGCGTGAGCGCGCATGCACGCACACACACAAGCAGGGGCAATGGCAGGCAGAGGAAGAAGCACGTTCCCCGCCAAGCAAGGAGCCTGACTTGGGGCTTGATAGCAGACCACAGCATCAAGACCTGAGCCGAAGGCAGACACCCAACCAACTGAGCCACCCAGGCTCCCCAGGGAACCACACTTTTTAAACCACTATACTGAACAGTTTAAATGATTAGTTACTCTTGCCAATCTTATAAAATCTTCACAGAAATCACTGTAGTCATCTAATCAGGAGTTTGAAACCTTTTTTGTGCCATGAACTCCTTTGGGAGTTTGGTGAAGCCTCTGGATGGAACCCTTCTCAAAATAATGTTTTATTTTTTTTTAAAGATTTTTATTTATTTGAGAGAGAGAGAATGAGAGATAGAGAGCATGAGAGGGAAGAGGGTCAGAGGGAGAAGCAGACTCCCTGCTGAGCAGGGAGCCCGACGTGGGACTCAATCCCGGGACTCCAGGATCATGACCTGAGCCGAAGGCAGTCGCTTAACCAACTGAGCCACCCAGGCGCCCAAAATAATGTTTTAAATGTAAAGAACAGAATACAAAGGAAACCAATCTGAAGTAAGTTATCAAAATATTTTTTTAAATATGTTTTTTGCCAACATCGTACTCAATGGTGAAAAACTAAGAGCTTTTCCCCTAAGGTTAGGAAGAAGATAAGGATGTCCACTCTCATCACTTCTATTCAACATAGTACTGGAAGTCTTAGCCACAGCAATTTGACAACATAAAGAAATAAAAGGCATTCAAATTAGTAAAGAAAAAGCAAAACTCTCACTATTTGCAGATGACATGATACTAAATACAGAAAACCCTAAAGACTGCACCAAAAAACTAGAACTGATAAACGAAATCAGGAAAGTCACAGGATACAAAATCAATGTACAGAAATCTGTTTCATCCCTATATGCTAAAAAATGAAGCAGCAGGGGTGCCTGGATGGCTCAGTTGGTTCAGCATCTGCCTTCAGTTCGGGTGGTGATCCCGGGGTCCTGGGAAGGAGCCCTACTTTGGCTCCCTGCTCAGCGGGGAGCCTGCTTCTTCCTCTCCTGATGCCCCTGCTTGTACTCTCCCCCACCCCACCTTTCAAATAAATAAATCCTTAAAAAAAAAATGAAGCAGCAGAAAGTGAAATTAAAAAAAAAATCCCATTTACAATTGCACCAAAAACAATGAAATATCTAGGAATAACTTAACCAAAGAGGTGAAAGAGCTATACTCTGAAAACTATAAAACACTGATGAAAGAAATTCAAGATGATGTAAAGAAATGGAAAGACATTCCATGCTCATGGGTTGGAAGAATACTGTTAAAATGTCCACACTACCCAAAGCAATCCCTATCAAAACACCAACAGCATTTTTCAAAGAACTAGAACAATCCTAAAATTTATCTGGAACCACAAAAGACCGCAAATACCCAAAGCAATCTTAAAAAAAAACCAAAACTGGATGTATCACAATTCCGCACTTTAAGTTATACTACAAAGCTGCAGTAATTAAAACAGTATGGTACTGACATTAAAATAGACACATAGATCAATATAATGGAAAACCCAGAAACAAACCCACAATTAAATGGTCAATTAATCTTCAATAAAGCAAGAATGAATACACAATGGAAAAAAGACAGTCTCAACAAATGGTGTTGGGAAAACTGGACAGCAACACGTGAGAGAATGAAACTGGACCACTTTCTTTCACCATATACAAAAATAAATTCAAAATGGATTAAAGACCTAAATGTGAGACCCGAAACCATAAAAATCCTTGAAGAGAGCACAAGCAATAATTTCTCTGACATCAGCCATAGCAACATTCTCTAGATATGTCTCCTGAGGCAAGGGAAATAAAAATGAACAGATACAAATCAAGACCCCAAAAATAAAGAATCCAATTTAAAAAGGGGCAGAAGACATGAACAGACATTTCTCCAAAGACATCCAGATGGCCAACAGACACGTGAAAAAATGCTAAATATAAGTCATCATCAGGGAAATCAAATCAAAACTGTAAGAGATCACCTCACACCTGTCAAAATGGCAGAATCAAGAAACAAGTGTTAAAAGGAAACCTCTTACACTGTTGGTGGGAATAGAAACTGGTACAGCCACTGTGGAAAACAATATGCAGTTTCCTCAAAAAATTAAAAATAGAACTACCCTATGATCCAGTACCCACTACTACCGGGTTTTTACCCAAAAAATACGAAGACACTAATTCAAAGGGATATATGCACCCCTATGTTTATTGCAGCATTATTTACAATAACCAAACTATGAAAGCAGCCGTGTCCAACAATAGATGAATGGATAAAGAAGAGGTTGACCTGAGCCGAAGGCTCATGCTTAAAAGACTAAGCCACCCAGATGCCCCCTTAACAGCTTTTTAAACAACTACCATGATCTCAAAGTACTGAAAAGTATAAAAAGTGCCTTGAGATACGAACAACTGTAATGTGGTAAGAAAATATTTGTGATTTTGATTGGTGACAAATTCACAGATACTGCTAATAATACTGTGGGTTGTTGCCTCCATTCAAAATTGAAGGAAATGTTACACTTCAGTCAGTAATTAGTGAAAATAAAATTAACAGAATTTCTCGGGGCTCCTGGGTGGCTCAGCTGTTAAGCATCTGCCTTCCGCTCAGGTCATGATCCCAGGGTCCTAGGATCGAGCCCCACATCGGGCTCCCTGCTCAGCGGGGAATCTGCTTCTCCTTCTCCCTCTGTCTCCCCAGCTTGTGCTCTCTCTCTGAAATAAATAAATAAAAATCTTAAAATATAACATGTTTCCAAAGAGGCTATTGGTTGGGGCGCCTGGGTGGCTCAGTCGGTTAAGTGTCTGCCTTCAGCTCAGCTCATGATCCCAGGGTCCTGCTTGGCGGGAAGCCTGCTTCTCCCTCTCCCACTCCCCCTGCTTGTGTTCCCTCTCTTGCTGTGTCTCTGTCAAATAAATAAAATCTTTAAAAAAAATTAACAGAACTTCTGAATTCTATCCCTTTGGACACTCTGGAGGCCTGTGAACCTCAGGTAAAGAGCCCATATAAAAGTCAAAAAGGGAAGTATTTCTGTAAAGTATATTTCGAAAGAAAGTTGGCAGCAACAAGAGAAGATAGTTAAAAGCTCAACCATTTACAAAACTTTTGTCATACAAATAAAACGTTCTGAGTTTTAGAGCAGCTGTTTTTAAAAAATACTAGAATAAGGTACATTGACTATAGGGCTACTAAGAACTAGGAGAGGAAAAAAAAGAACTAGGAGAGTAATTTATTCAACCGTTAAATATTTGACTTCTTATATTCAACCTTAAACTAAGCATTCTCTAAAAAACAAATGATTCAGCTTAAAAGATAAACTGATCTTTATAAATTTTAGAAAGAGAACTAATGAAAAATTTTAAATTATTATCTTTTTGTAGTGACAATATTTAACTGTGTAATAACTGATGAAATGGCAAATCAAGTTAAATGCTTGCTTAAGGGGCACCTGGGTGGCTCAGTCGTTAAGCATCTGCCTTCAGCTCAGGTCATGATCCCAGAATCCCGGGATTGAGCCCCACATCGGGATTCCTGCTCAGCGGGAAGCCTGCTTCTCCCTCTGCCTCTCCGTCTCCCTCTGCTTGTGTTCCCTCTCTCGCTGTGTCAAATAAATAAATAAAATCTTTAAAATAAATAAAATAAAATAATGCTTGCTTAACCACTTGGCCTCTAACCACTAATAAAAATTGAAAAAAAAATTCAACAAAAACAAATAATGCCAGCAACTTAGTAGATGCTTATTGCTTTTACTAGTTTCAAAATTTCATTTCATGCCCAAGTTATTATTTCCTGAATTCTGAATACTTTTTAAAAAAAAATATACATTTTTAAAGATTTGAGAGAGAATGCACACGCGCTGGGCAGAGGGAGAGAGAGAATCTCAAGCAGACTCTCCACTGAGTGGGGAGCCCAACTTGGGTCTTGATTTCACAATGCCGAGAAAATGCACTGAGCCAAAACCAAGAGTCAGATGCTCAACCGACTGAGTCACTCAGGCGCCCCTGAATACTTCTGAATAAAGAAAAAGAACATCACTCCTATAATAGCTTTCCTCAAGTTTAAAAATGTTTGATGGGTTTTCACCAAGGCTAGTCTGCTGGTCTGAAAAGGAATATATATGCCAAGAAAATAGAAATGTTTATTAAGAAATAGTTTGCAGGGGTGCCTAGGTGGCTCATTCGGTTAAGTAGCTGCCTTCAGCTCTGGTCTTGATCTCAGGGTCCCGGGGATGGAGCCCTGCTAGATAGTGCTCCCTGCTCAGCGGGGAGTCTACTGCTCCCTTTCCCTCTGCCCTTCCCCCTTGCTTGTGCAGGCTCTCCCTCCCTCTCTCTCTCAAGTAAATAAAATCTTAAAAAAAAAAAGTTTGCAATTGCAGAAATAAAGATGCTCTATCATTTATTCACTTTGCCTTATTTAATTTGTATTGTATTTAGCTAACAAAAGAGAGAGACTTAAAATCTAGCTAAAAACTGTTAAGGTAGGCACATTACACAACTATCATGGAAATTATGCACACCAACATGTTTGAGCATCTTACTTAACACCTCATGAGGTGACACCCTTTCACTGGACATGGACAGAAAGTAGCCAAAAATCAAGGGAGTTACATGTGACTCCACAATTCTCACAACCAAATTCAGACCAAGTACTGTCATTCAGAATTTTGTAAATGGAATCAAGCATTCCTAAATGTACATACTTAGAATGCAAACTGACTTATATATGCAAAGCGCATTAAAAATATATACATATTTATACATATATACAAAAAGTATATACAGATTGAAAAGTATCAGCAATTTGGGTAGAAAAAATATTTAAAGTTTCTACTTTACTACAGGTTTCATATTCAAAGAGAACAGTAGGAAAAACACATTAAATTGGACATACACATAGACCAGCAGGAAAACAGATCCAGTATCTAGCATGAGAATTTACCAAATAATTTTTCAAACTACCATTTAAAAATGTTAAAAGTCTAACATGACAAATGGAAATAGAGAACAGCACTACACTTGAAGAGAGCTCTGAAATCTCTACTTTTACTTTTATTTACTTCATTGTATAATTTCATGGTGTTAAGACTATTTTGATTAAATTTTGTTTACCTATATTATATTGCTAAAATTCTTAACTCTACGTTTATAAGAATAAAAAACTAGCTAAAGTTGAATTCTGATTTTTCTTTCTCTTCTGCCTCTCCTCCTCTTTTCAAGAATCCTAAATAAAAATAACCTTCCTGGAGTGTTTTAAGTCCTTAAAGAAAATATCTCTATATTGCAGACTAGTTTATACTTTGAGTTTCTACTATGGAATAAACACTCTATGTTAATGAAGCCTTGTGAAAGTCTTAAATCAATGTGAAAACCATTTGCTGTTTCACTGTCATATAAAAATATTAAATTCTACAATGATAGAAGGTAACGTCCCATATTTTAAGCTTAATTTACAGCAGAAACAATGGTTCAATATTTCTGAAAACTTCTGACAAACTTATAATAATAGATGACCATATCTAAAGCCATTAAATTGTGTTGCTTCACCTAACGATACATTCAATTTTTAAATCAGTGGTTGTTCTGAAAATAAAAAAGAATTACCACATACCTCCTATGATTCAATTTTATGGCACAAATGACCGGAAGAGATGAAGAACTTTTGTCAAAGAATCCCTCCCTGCCCAAAGAGAACACACACACACTTTACCCACTTCTAGAAATGATATTGTTGTCTGCTTCAGTAGATTTTAAACCTGCAGATGAGGACATGTTCACCACTCTCTCCAGCACCCAAACAGGGCCCAGTACATAGTAGATCCGCAAAAAAAGATGTCCAATAAATGAATTTAAATGTCCCGTTCAAGCGTTTTCAACTCAAATTCCTGGAATAAGGACATCTGCTTGTTCAGGTTTAACAATGTCTTGGAACTAAATTTACTCCTTTGCTTTTCTGAATCATTTTACAGATGCTTCTGCCCACATTACTTCATTTAATCCCTCTTTGTGAACTAAACTCGCAAAACATACCTTTTGTAAATGGTAAGGGCATTTATAATTAACCTAAAATACAAGAAAAGGGGACTTTTTTATTTAACCAAGGATCGTAAGTTGACAAGCCAAAATAAAACGAATTTGTCTAAAAGTGATTATAACAGGATCTAGCTTCTAGTCTGATATTCATAGATTTGGGGAAGAGGAAAATGGTTTCTTTTCCGGAATCTCTTGGCGGGGATGACACCCTTTCAGAGCTCCTGATAAACAGAAAGTAAAGGGTAAACAAGCGCCACCCTTAAGAAACTATCTCGGACCGTCAAGTTGGGAAAACCGGCCAACGACTGCTGAGACATTTAAGTACTTCAAAAACAATTTCTGCGGGAATTTCCCCAATCACCCCGGCCGCTTCCCGGCGGGCCGCCAGGTTTTCCCAGCGCCGGGAGGACTGTGAGCCCTGCTTCTGTCCCGGCGTAAGCTGCCGCACAATGACAGCGACACGGTGGGTCTCGCGCGGCCTGCATCCGGGACGGCCGGCTCGGCGCCCCGCGGCCCCGGGGGGCCCCCCAACAGTGGCAGCCCCTCACCCGAGCCCTTCCTGGAGCGCCCGACAGGCCAGAAGGGAACCCGGCCGGGCTCCGGAGGAGAAGCCACCGGCGGGGCGGGTGGCAGTACGCGGCGGACCTCCGAGTAGGGGACACTTTTTTAACGAAAGGAACATTTTATGCTTCTTTCAGGGTTTCTGCTAAGTGGCCACATTCCAGCCCCAAAGTCGAGGCCTGAATGCTTGCGGGCGGGGGAGCACAAGGGATTTACTTCAAATTTGAGAACCAGCTGCCCCAGAGGCTGGCAGAGCCCCATCCCACGAGGAAAGAGGGGTGCCAGGCAAAACGCGGCGCGTCCCCTCACACCCTCAGGGTGGGGCAGGCCTCTTGCCCTCCCCGGGATCCCCACCGCCGGCGGCACACTCCCGGGCTAGGGGCTCAGGTGAGGGACTACTTCGTTACCTCTCTGCGCGGAGGCGAGCGAAGAGGTGATGAGCCGCGCGGCGGCCGCGCCGCAAGTACAAGCGCCGCAGCCGGACATCTCCGCTGGGCCTACGCCGGGGCTTTGCCCCCTGCTGCCCTCCGGGTCTCAGCAGCCCGACTCTTATTCGTAGGGCGCGCTAACTTGGCCCCGTACCCTTCCGCCGACCCTAGGCTCAGTGCAGAGTTCACCCGCCTAGCAGCCAGGCTTTCGCGCTCTTCGTACCCGAATGCCGTCTACTCAGTAGAGTAGACACTTAACCCCTCTCCCTCCCTCCCTCCCTCCCCCTCCTCCTCCTCCTCTTCCCCCCCACCTCCCCTCCGCCTACCGGGCCCGGGGAGCGTGCGCGCGCCTGCGTCCTAGGCCTAGGGAGGGGGCGTGAGCACGCGCTGCGTGTACATGCGTGATACACCAACGAGCGGCGAGGGGAAGGGGGCGGTAACCTGGGCGCCAATGAGCACGCTACGGCAGGCGGCCAGCCCCAATTGGGACAACTACAATTCCCGACATGCAATTCTTCCGGGAAAGTCCCTTTATCCTAGCGTCGAAAAGTGTGGTACAGATGCTGAGAGATGCATATCGGGAGTTGTAGTCCCAACCGGTCGCAGTTACTCCGGGCCATTCTCGGTTGGTACCGGGGAAGGTCAAAGTGAGACTGGTGGCTTAGTCAGCCCCAGGATTCTTCAGTATCCTTTGGCTGCTGCTAGATGCTTCAGATTGAATAAGTTCTTTCCTCTGGGGATTCCACATCTTATGTACCTTATCTTCTCCTTCTCTTTAGTTTCACTTGTTAACATGGAAGTGTTTTTACCTAGTCCCCCGAGCTACAGCGGTTGGGTGACAGCTCTCTTGTTCTTCCGAGCCAAGTAGTGATAACTCTTCCAGCTGTAGCTAGTCCCTGGGTGCTTTATGATTCTTTGTCGTTTCCCTTAAGGGTTTAACCTGACCACACCCTGGTAAATAGTTCTCTTACCCTTTTGGACATCTGTCTGCCTGGCTGATTCCTCTCCAGACAGCTAAAGCAGGTCGACCAGCTGCACAAGTGGAGGATGGTGACACATGAATCAGACTCTTTTCCCATCTTGGTTGGCACCAGACTATTTACTTTGTAAGATTTTGATCAACTCCAAAGCCAGGTGAGCTTGGATGCCCTTAGTTCTGAGCTTAGGTGAAGGGCAGGAGGTGGGGGGCAAGGAGAAGAGGGGCAAGCCAGAGTCTAGCCCAATCACACAAGTTATTTAGTCCTCATCAGTCTTGGGTCAGAGAAATGTGGCATGAGAAAGGGCATTGGCCTTGGCCCAGGGCACAGGTGCTCTGTGTTTTTCTCTCTGATGGAACTGACTCCTGCTACTTCTTCAGCTTAAAATGCAGAGAACAGAAGGGAGCCTAGGTATTCCTTAGCTGCCTCTATTAATAGAATTTTGAGAGAGGAGAGATTCTAAAGTTCCCTCCCTCCAGTGTTATCAAACTGTGTTCCTAGAATCCCTCAGAAACCATAGCTCTGTGATGGGAGTGAGGGGATTCAAGGGGTGGACCTTCCATGTCTGCTCCTCCATGCCATTTCTCAGTCAGTCAGAGCAGCTGTGCTTTTATCTGTTTCATTTTGGGGGGTTTTGTTGGAAAATAGAAATATTCTGCTTTAAAACAGTGTTCGAAAACCATTGATTCTAGTATAAAGCTCTTTTAGTAGTGAGCTAACCAGATCACATGGACCCTAATACCCAATTTAAATTCCTTCCATCCCACTTCATCTTCTATTTCAATTACATACAATTTCCTTCTTCTTATAGAAATAAAGAAGTTACTCCTTTAAACCCATAGATTGCAAGCTGAATAAAAGCACAGTTAAGGTTCACCTGAAGGCTTCCTTTTCTCTGACTATTCTAGGAATTTGACTTCTCATTCAGTCAACAAATATTGAGGACCAATTATATGCCAGGCACTGAGGAAATAGTGCTGAATTAAAAAAAAAAAAAAGTTTCTCTTGAGGCACCTGGGTGGCTCAGTTGTTAAGCGTCTGCCTTCAGCTCAGGGTCCTGGGATCGAGCCCTGCATCGGGCTCCCTGCTCAGCGAGAAGCCTGCTTCTCCCTCTCCCACTCCCCCTGCTTGTGTTCCCTCTCCTGCTGTCTCTCTCTGTCAAATAAATAAATAAAATCTTTAAAAAAAATGTTTCTCTCATGGAGCTTCTGTTCTAGTGGGGAAAGATAAGACAGACAGTAAACAAAACAAAAATATATGCCACTGGTATGACGACAGGAATATCCTTATATTGTTGTGTAATATATCCTTATATTATTCCCAGGATGATTAAGCATTTAATTCTATTTTCAGATTGATGTTTTGTGTTTAGCCTGTATTCCCAGCTGGACTTTGAGCTCTTTGAATACAGGTATTTCATTATATACTTGGGCCTAATAGACAGTAGAAAATCAGTAAGTACTTGACTAAATACTCATTTTCCAACAGTGCTTTTGCTTGGCAGAAACCTGGGGCAGTGTCTTTAGAAAATCCTACATATAACCAGAGCAAATTATAATTCACAAAGAGGTGTTAATAGACACAAATTCTACAAATTTATACAATGGTTAATCTAACTGATGAGTGTCCCAGAAGGAATTCCCAGGAGATGCCTGATTTGCAGAGTATAGACTTTGCCCTAGAGAGTACAAAACAAAGGGAGCTGTACACAACTCAGCTTAACTTTTTCTCAGGAATGTGAACAAGGGCCATGTGGCTTTGGCATCAGACTGGTGATGGTTTCATCACACAGGCAACATGAATTTGGTAGTTTCAGTGCATCATCCCACAACTATGCTCCATGGGACAGATTATACCTGGATTATTAGGATCAGCACCCAACAAACATGGATTGGGACAGTAACTTTGTGCTAGGTTCTTTAATGGTGTAAGTCTTTCTTTTTCTTTTAAGATTTTATTTTATTTATTTGAGAGAGAGTGAGAGAGAGATCACAAGAGGGGGTAGGGTCAGAGGGAGAAGCAGACTCCCTGCGGAGTAGGTAGCCCGATGTGGCACTCGATCCCGGGTCCTGGATCATGACCTGAGCTGAAGGCAGTCGCTTAACCAACTGAGCCACCCAGGCACCCATTTTTGTTTTGTTTTGTTTGTTTTTTTTTAAAGATTTTATTTATTTGTCAGAGAGAGAGAGAGAGAGAGAGAGCGCGCACAAGCAGGGGAAGCTGTAGGCAGAGGGAGAAGCAGGCTCCCTGCTGAACAAGGAGCCTGATGTGGGACTCGATCCCAGGACTCAGATCATGACCTGAGTTGAAGGCAGATGCTTAACCGGCTGAGCCACCCAGGCGTCCCTGGTGTAAGTCTTATAGTGGTGTTCAAATTGGGGAACTTGTACGGTGAGGATATACCAAGACTTCCTGTTTGGTATTGGAGCACAGAGGGTTGTCAAGTTTAAATAAAATAACATCTGTTTGGGAATGAGTTCAAATGTAAAGGATCATTCTTTAGGAACCACTTGGCTGTTTGACAAATGTTCCATTTTACAAGGGTAGTCTCCCTGACCTGAAATTCACAGGTTGGGCAGTGTTCTTGCTCCAAGGTGTGGCCAGGTAGCTAAGAGATGGAACAGAGGTTGCTGTCTGGGCAAAGAGCCAGGAGGCTGAGGAAGTACACTAAGACCTTCTCTCACTTGGCACTGCATGGATAACCTCTGGTCAGGTTGCTCTCAGGCCATTCCTTCAAGTTCTGGATTTGGAAGCACAGAGCCATTTGAGACTTTCCCTGTGATAAAATGGATCTTCTATCAGAAGGGTAATATCATCCTATGGTCATATCTTACCAGCGTTTTGGAACAAAAAATTTCCATATCACACCTACTTTCAACTCATTTCTGACAGGTTAATAACACTTAAAAAAGAAAGTCAAGTGCAATTTTTCCAGCTAAAATAGTTTCACTAGAGTAGCCGACTGCTTATCCTGAGTTATTTACCTTTTATGACCTACATAGCTGAAAGCATATAACTTTCTATGCCTCCATTTTGTGTAAAACTCTTTTTTTTTTTTTTTACCCCTTTTATACTTGATTCCACCTGCCAGGATTGTGAACATTGTGAGTTACTAAGTGAAAAATATTTTTATAGGTTAGAGAGTCAGTGAGTCATCCAGTTTAGCACTGGATTTTTCAGATGAGGAAACAGGCTTCTAAAAAGTCGGGACTCGGGGTACCTGGGTGGCTCAGTCATTAAGTGTCTGCCTTTGGCTCAGGTCATGATCCCAGGGTTCTGGGATCAAGCCCCACTTCGGGCTCCCTGCTCAGCGGGAAGCCTGCTTCTCCCTCTCCCACTCCCCCTGCTTGTGTTCCCTCTCTCACTGTGTCTCTCTCTGTCAAATAAATAAATAAAATCTTAAATAAATAAATAAAAAGTCGGACTCTACAAAGGTCACGTAATGAGTCTGAAACAGAGAGGAAAATAGAGTCCAAGTCTCTTGATCTTAAAATCTGTGTTTCTCAGTTGTTGCTTTTTAAACCTCGGGCTCCCTTTGATAAACACCAAAGTCTCACCTTCTTCACCAGAGATTCAGGTACATCCTCTTAGAAAGCCATGATTCTGTTGGGAATCACTCTATCTTCTGAATAAAGACATTTCTTTTTCATGGCTGGACACCAGTCCTTCAGATTAGCAGACATTGATCCTTCCAGGCATGTAAAAGGAACTCAACATTTATATTTTAAAAAATAAGGACCAAAAAGAAAAAAAAAAGGTGGGGGCTTATGTTTATAGGTAGTGTGAGACTCAAAATAATACTAACAACATTGTATAGAATTTTACAAAGTGACTTCCCATCCACTTTCTCATCTGATTCTCATAACAACACACTGAGGTACTGTTATTATTTTCATTTTGGTCTTGGCAGCTGAGAAAATTAAGATATAGAGGGTTTAAGTGACTTGTCCAGGGTCACAGCAGAACCAGGAGTCACACCCTAATCTCCACAACTGTTTTCATTACTTGCCTACTTTATCTGATAAGATTTTAGGGGTCTGCGGAATCTCCACGCCCTACCCAGAAATATCTCACATCAGGGACTAAAAAACTGTCATTCCATGAAGGCAGTGATCCCCATCCCTCTTCTTAAGAATGACCTACCTGGGGGTTTGTTAAAATTTATGTAGGCCCCTCCCCTAAAGGTTTTGATAAAATAGTTTGGAGTAGGGCTCAGGAATCTATTTTTATTGCTAGACTCAGGAGATGCTAAGGCTTATTTGCAGAAATGAATAAGGTGCATTTGCCCTGTGGTGAGAGAAGCCTGTGCCTTTATTTCTTAAGATCTCTTCATTAGGCTCCCTTCAGTTGCCACCATTTTCTCACTCAGGAGGTTGCTGCCTAGCCTTGGTATAGTAGGGAGACCAAGGGGTCTACAGGTTGATGCTTACCATCCTCCTGGGCCTGTCTTTGGGGGCTGGTGGTGACCTCAGATAGCACAAGGCCCCCTTTATCCTTGATTAGAGGACAGTCCTCCATCCTGATGTTCAGGAAGATGGTCAGCAGATGGCACTAACTTACCACAGTTTCCCTCTTTGAATCTGTCGGTGGGGGGTGATGTTGGGGGGTGTTGTTTTTAAAGCTAATCTATTTGGAACTTCTGGTATACCAAATCTTGAAGACAGTGCTAGGAAATTTTTTTTTAATTTAAATTTAATTAGCCAACTTATAGTACATCATTAGTTTCAGAGATAGTGTTCAATAATTTATCTGTTTTATATACCACCCAGTGCTCATCACCACTTTTTTTTTTATGTTAGTCACCATACATTACATCATTAGTTTTGGATGTAGTGTTCCATGATTCATTGTTTGTGCATAACACCCAGTGCTCCACGCAGAACGTGCCCTCTTTAATACCCATCACCAGGCTAACCCATCCCCCCTCCCCTCTAGAACCCTCAGTTTTTTTCTCAGAGTCCATAGTCTCTCATGGTTCGTCTCCCGCTCCAATTGCCCCCACTTCATTTTTCCCTTCCTGCTATTGTTCAGTATTTTCTGAAGGGCAAAGATGTCAGAGGTAGAAGGACTCGTATGTGGATTCCATCCAGCTGGGTTACTTCTGGCAAGTAAACTTTATAAGCCTGTTTTTTCAACTAAAAATTGGAGTGTTCTGACCTCCTAGGGTAAATGTAAGAAAGAAATTATTCTTTGACCCATAACACACAGAAGGTGCTTAATAAATAATAAAGATCTTTTTTACAGTGAAATGCTATAATTTATGACTTTCCTTTTGTGCCTGTAAAAAAACCTTTTTTTTAAGTTGTGTTTCCTAGCCAGCTTGTTGGTGACCTTACCCCCTCCATTATACCTTAGCACTGTGGGGAGCTTGCTTGATTTCAAATGAGAAACTGAAAGACAATTTAAATAAAAACTTGGCGGGGGGGCGGAGAAAAACTGAAAGAGATGAAAGAGAGAGGATGTGGACCCTTGGTTTATAAGTCCTTTTCAGTTTGCAGTTAACTTGCATTAGCCATAACATTAGATAATCAAAGGGATATTTACTTCAGGAACAATTGTAACTATTCCTTTCAAGCAATATTTATTTATACACGAGCACCCACTAGGCTTTGTGTGTAAAGTATTAAATCAGTAATTGGTAAATTAGTCAATAATGAGGAAATAAGGAGAAAAGGCTTTTGAGTCACCAAAATAGATGTTGCAAATCTGGAACAGCAAAGTTCATGGACTTTGTTCACACCTAGGCCTTCAGAACCTCACTCGGAGTCTGTTGACTCATTTGTATCCCCATCTCACTAGTGAGTACACTGGAAAGGAGAGAGGCATTGAAACAGGCAAATTAACCACAGCTAAAGGGTTTTCTAAGAGCCTGACAAAAAAGGAGGAAACAGAAAAATGGAAGCAGGAACTCAACAAGAAGAGTATATAGTCTGAATTTATTTGGTATTGGCCAAATTTCTTATATATCATATCATCCCTGGTTGCCATTTTATTATACTACCATAATAATCGGTGTTCATAATTGCATTCCTGATACATCAAGAAATTGAATTGTGTTATTTCTGTTTTTAAAAAAGAATATATACTTTCTTATAAAGATTTCTACTCAAAATAGATCAAAATGTTAAATTTTGGAGTTTAAATAGAGGTAATAAAATTGAATTTTCTGGAACACCATCTTTGGGGTGATCTGTGGTGGACGTTTTGAGGGCAGCTGTCCTGCGGCTTGCGCGCCCCGGAATGCCTCCTGTGGAAGCCTGAGCCGGCTGTGTAGCTTTCTCCCTTTGTCTCATAACCATGTCCACCAATGAGAATGCTAATTCACCAGCTGCTCGCCTTAACAGATTCAAGAACAAGGGGAAAGACAGTACAGAAATGAGGCAGCGCCGAATAGAAGTTAATGTGGAGCTAAGCAAAGCTAAGAAGGATGACCAGATGCTGAAAAGGAGAAACGTAAGCTCGTTTCCTGATGATGCTACCTCTCCACTACAGGAAAACCGCAACAACCAGGGCACTGTAAATTGGTCTGTTGATGACATTGTCAAAGGCATAAATAGCAACAATTTGGAAAGCCAGCTCCAGGCTACTCAAGCTGCTAGGAAACTGCTTTCTAGGGAAAAACAGCCCCCCATAGACAAGATAATCCGGGCTGGTTTGATTCCAAAATTTGTGTCCTTCTTGGGCAGAACTGATTGTAGTCCCATTCAGTTTGAATCTGCTTGGACTCTCACTAACATTGCTTCTGGAATGTCAGAACAGACCAAGGCTGTGGTAGATGGAGGTGCTATCCCAGCATTCATTTCTCTGTTGGCATCTTCCCATCCCCACATCAGTGAACAAGCTGTATGGGCTCTAGGAAACATTGCAGGTGATGGTTCAGTTTTTCGAGACTTGGTTATCAAGTATGGTGCAGTTGACCCACTGTTGGCTCTCCTTGCAGTTCCTGATACGTCATCTTTAGCATGTGGTTACTTACGTAACCTTACTTGGACACTTTCAAACCTTTGTTGCAACAAGAATCCTGCACCCCCATTAGATGCTGTTGAGCAGATTCTTCCTACCTTAGTTCATCTCCTGCATCATGATGATCCAGAAGTATTGGCAGATACCTGCTGGGCCATTTCCTACCTTACTGATGGTCCAAATGAACGGACTGAAATGGTTGTGAAAACAGGAGTTGTGCCCCAGCTTGTGAAGCTTTTAGGAGCTACTGAATTGCTCATTGTGACTCCTGCACTGAGAGCCATAGGAAATATCGTTACTGGGACAGATGAACAGACTCAGGTTGTAATAGATGCAGGAGCACTTGCTGTTTTTCCCAGCCTCCTAACGAACCCCAAAACTAATATTCAGAAGGAAGCTACGTGGACAATGTCAAACATTACAGCTGGTCGCCAGGACCAGATACAGCAAGTTGTGAATCATGGATTAGTCCCATTCCTCGTTGGTGTTCTCTCTAAGGCAGACTTTAAGACACAAAAGGAAGCTGTCTGGGCTGTGACCAACTATACAAGTGGTGGGACAGTTGAATAGATTGTATACCTTGTTCATTGTGGCATAATAGAACCATTGATGAACCTCTTAACTGCAAAAGACACCAAAATTATTCTGGTTATTCTGGATGCCATTTCAAACATCTTTCAGGCTGCTGAGAAACTAGGTGAAACTGAGAAACTTAGTATAATGATTGAAGAATGTGGAGGTTTGGACAAAACTGAAGCTCTACAAAACCATGAAAATGAGTCTGTGTACAAAGCTTCATTAAACTTGATTGAGAAGTATTTCTCTGTAGAGGAAGAGGAAGATCAGAATGTTGTGCCAGAAACTACCTCTGAAGGCTATACGTTCCAAGTTCAGGATGGCACTCCCGGAACTTTTAACTTTTAGATTGTACAGATGAGGCAGAAAGTTGTTTGTTGTGTACTCTGTTTGGTAGAAGTTTGTCTTACTGTTTCTCTACTAAGAACTCTTTTTAAATGTGTTTTGTTATTGTAGCACTTTTTTTTTTAAGTTGATGGTTTTTTTTTTTAAACTTTTTATTTATTTATTCATGAGAGACAGAGAGAGAGAGAGAGGCAGAGGGAGAAGCAGGCTCCCAAGGAGCAGGGAGCCTGATGCGGGACTCGATCCCAGGACCCTGGGATCATGACCTGAGCCGAAGGCAGACGCTTAACCATCTGAGCCACCCAGGCGCCCTATTGTAGCACTTTTTACAACAAAACTCTACTTGACCAGTTCCAACTGTACAACCTGTATGAAGCTCCTCCTCAGTGGGTTTCTTATTTCTATGTAGAATCTCCTCTCTTGCAGTGTCCTGTAAATAAAGATTAAATTCCACTCTTTTCTTTAAAAAAATTTTTTGAATTTTCTGGAAAACTACTTTTGTAGAACTGAATTTCCTACGATACCATAAAAACGAAGCATCACCTTGTTAAATCTAAACAAATTTTCAGCCTTTTCCATTTCCTGAAAATTCGTACTGTGTGGTACACAGTAATAACAGAAACATATATATAATGGTTACTATCTGCCAGTAACTAATATATACTATGTTCATGTATATGTTTGACTAATCCCCGTAACAGCTCCATAAAGTAGTTTTCTCAAGTTTATAGTTGAGGAAACTGAAACATACTGAGGTTAATAACTTTCCAATATCGTACTGCTAATATGTAAAAGAACCAATATTTGAACCTAGATAGTCTGGTTCTAGAGTGATGCATTTAACCACTGCATTATACTCTGCAGGACTCACTATTAGGTCCTCTTGGATGAAACACATTTTTTTTAAGAGAGAGAAAGAATGCAGGGGGAGGGGGGCAAAGAGAGAGGAAGAGAGAGAATCTTAAGCAGGTCCCATGCTGATGCACAGCTTGATCTCATGACCCTGAGATCATGACCTGTGCTGAAATCAAGTTTGATACTTAACCGACTGAGCCACCCAGGCGCCCTGAAACACATTTTTTGTTGCATTAATGGGCTTATAAAAAGTAAGAAAATTCTCTAAGAACATACATACAAACTCTTATGTAACTGCATAGAATGAAAATTTATCATTTTATTTTTCAAATTTTTATTTAAATTCTAGTTAACGTATAGTGTAATATTGATTTCAGGAGTAGAATTTAGTGATTCATCACTTACATGTAACACCCAGTGCTCATCATAACAAATGCCTTCCTTAATACCCATCACCCATTTAGCCCACCCCCCACCCACCTCCCTCCATCAACCTTCAGTTTATTTTCTATGCTTAAGAGTCTTATAGTTGAGGAATTTCCCTTTTCTTCCTCTTCCCATATGTTCATCTCTTTTGTTTCATAAATTCCACTCAGATATGAGTATTTTAAAGAATAATAAACTCAGGAGTCATTATTATTATTATTAGAGTGATGGGTCATGGGAAAGGGTGGAGGGCTCCTTCCAGGGTTGTGTAAAATCCTTTTAAGGGTGGTTTCCCCTTAGGGCCTTGAGTGGGGCGGGGGGGGGGGGGTCCCTGCCTACCTGCCTGCCTTCCAACTATCCATCATTCCCCCCTCTGAAAAGATAATCCTAACTGCTGTTAGGGAAGAAGGGCGACGACTGATCAGAACTACTTCCTGCTGGTCAGGGGCATTGGATGGGGCAGCAGTCAGGGTTCCTCTCATCTCAATCTATCAAGGGGTCCCCTGTAGATGTCTGGTTTGACTTCTATGTGAGGCTCCATCTGAACCACCATTTGGAGTTTGATGATCTTTACTCTGGAAGATATGAAGCGGGTTAGGGCATTTAGAAGGCAAGGCCCAAAGCACGATGATGCAAGACCGAGTAGAGCCAGGAGTCCTTCGAGAGATAGAGGAGGTTTTAGTGAACTCCCCACATACTGTGAGGAGAGGGCGGGCGAAAGGGATGCAATAAGGATTATGATTTTGACGGGATATAGGGAAAGTAACATTTAAGAAGACTTACCTGTATCTTGTCACTTCAAGACTAGTTTGAGGTCCTCTCTGGGTTCACAGAGGGATTTTAGTTCCTTGTTGTTAGGCACCATTGGGGACCAGGGTTTGATTCTGGAATGGTGGACACAGGCTTCAAATTTAGGCACTTTGATTGCTGTTGGAGTGGCTAAAATCACTGTATGCAGGCCTTCCCAGACAGACTCTAACAAGCACTTGGTAAATATCCCACTTGCTGTTGTGCTGGCCCCCGGGACTGGGGTAGGACACCCAAGGCCATTCTCTTTAAAGCTGAGGCCCTGAGGAAGGTCCTCTTGAGATTTTTAAAAGCTTTTTCTGACTCTGGATCCCACATTAATAGATGGGTACCAGCTGTCTGGGTGTCCTTGATAAACCAATAGAGGGGGTGTGTTATTTCTCCATATCCTGGTATCCACATTGCAACAGTGACAGTGTCCTGTTAAGCCCAAACAACCTTTCTGACAAGGGAAAGTTGTGGGGTCCTTAAGGAGTAGAGGAATGGGCACTGCTGTTAAGGCCCAACCCACTTTGGCCTGAGTTGCCCAGACCCGGGAATTAATATCAGTCTCTATTAAGGGGAGACAATTGCTAGTCTGCCCAGGGGCTATCAATATGAGAGTATGTCTACCTAAGAGAGGTGTGGGGCTCTCTCAGGCATTAAGAAAGAGTGAGAGAAAGTTAGATCTCCCCAGGTGTATCCCAGAAGGCAAGAAAAAATTTGACTATTGGATCCCCCCAGTGACGCCCTTACTGACAACACTGTGGTTGGACAGTAGGCCTGGGGTAGAGAGTAGAACAGAAAAGGTGGCTCCAGTATCAGAAAGGAAATTGACTGGTTTTCCTCCTATTTCCGAAATTACCTGAGCCCCTGGGTTCCCTATGGTGAGCTGTTTTGGAGGAGCCACCACACAAGACCCTGGGCCCCATCAGTCCCGATCAGGGGCTCTGGCCACCTGAGCCCTCCCAGATGGAGGTCCCCAAGGGCATTCAGATTTCCAGTGTCCTCCTCCACAAGCAGGACAAGGGTTACTGGGCCTTGGTTTTTGCAAAAGGGGGCATTCGTACTTCCAGTGTCCTGGGTGGCCACAGAGGCCAGAGCCTTGGGAGGCTGAGCTGGCAACAGCATGCAAGACTGCAGCTAAAGCCTCAGACTTCCTCTTTAGCTTCTGTTCCTCACTCTCCTCTTGGTCCCAATTGTAAATGACCCACTGGCAGCTTGTTAGAGCTCTTCTAGGGTCCCCTTGGGGCCAACAGCCAACTTTTGTAGTTTTTTCCAAATATCTGGGGCAGATTGGGTCTTTAAGAATGATCTTAGCCTCAGGAGAGCTGGGGGAGATAGCTATGTATTTAATGAGAGACTCTCTCAATCTTTCTAAGAAAACTGTTGATGTTTTCTTCCTGAGTTTGGGTTAACAGTTTGCATCATGTTTACCAACAGACCCAAATATCTTTTACAAGAGACTTTGAAAGCTATCTTAACAATTACTCATGAAAACTTTGAGACAGATAAGATTACCACCGTTTTTTACCAACAGACCCAAATATCCTTTAAAAGCACAAACTTTGTCTGGTAATCAAAGCCTTAGCACTTTATCCTGTTTGGAAAAGACCTAGATGTAATCCCATCTATCATCCAAGCAAAACTTTTCTTAACAATTACCCAACAAAACTTTGAGATAGACAAGATTAACCACCATTTTATTGCAAGCTTATTTGACCTTCAGCAAACCTAGATAGAATCATTCCCATTTCTAAACCTCATCAGCTTGGATAGATGAGCAGACACTTTGTTTTTTTCCACCGAAGTGGAAATATGCAGTCCATAACAGGCAGGTAGAAGACAGGGAAAAAGAAAGGGAGTTGTCAGCTGCTTGGGAATATTCCTTGAAGTCTCTGTCCGGAGGTAGACTAACCACTTGGCTCCAATTATAGCCATTAACCTGGGAAATGAGGGAGAAGCCCCCCATGTACTGTTCAATCCCTCTATGACGCAGGTTTGGAAGTGACGGTGATACCAGTTTCCAAGGGGATCATTAGGGTCCCAATTGGGGTCTTGAGGTGGCACAGCCTGGGCTTCAGTTGGAAACTGAAGCCACCTATGGGCTCATCCATCCCTTGATCCCCGTATCTTTCAACAGTGGCCAGGAACCCACATTTTTCTGCTTTGGAGAGGGCCTGATTTAATAGAGGCATTACATCCAGTTTGGAAAACTTTGAGGGCCCCCTTCATCTCAGGTCTTGTAATGGCACCTCCCCTTGGTTCCCCTTGGAGCACTACCTGTTCTTGCAGAGGGTAAAGCCCTTGAGCACCAACAGGGGTTCCAGGATATCATGGGACAGATACGGGGACCTGATCTTACCCTAGGAAGGATGGAGCCAGGGATGGAGAGTCTCCTGTGGACTCCATTTGCCTACCACTTTTTATTTTTTAAGATTTTATTTACTTATTTGACAGAGAGACACAGCGAGAGAGGGAACACAAGCAGGGGGAGCAGGAGAGGGAGAAGCAGGCTCTCCGTGGAGCAGGGAGCCCGATGTGGGGCTCGATCCCAGGACCCTGGGATCGTGACCTGAGCCGAACGCGGACGCTTAACCGACTGAGCCACCCAGGCGCCCCATACAGTGAATTGATTTTCAGTAAGAGTGCCAAGTCCATTCCATGGGAAAGAAGAATCTTTTTACCAAATAGTGCAGGGTCGACCAGATATCTACATACAAATGAAGCTGGAGATAGATACATATATATATACCTATCTCCAATATATATAGATACATGCAATCAAATATATAGATATATAACTATCTCCATATATATAGATAAATAGATATACTCAAAATGAATCAAAGACCTAAATGTAATGCTAAAACTATAAAACTTTCAGAAGAAAATATAGATGTACGTTCATGACCTTGGATTAGGCAACAGTTTCTTAGATATGACACCAGAAGTGTAAGCAACCAAAAATAAATAAATAAGACTTTATCAAAATTAACAACTTTTGTGCTTCAAAGGACCCTATTAAGAATGTGAAAGGACAACCCACAAAATGAGAGAAAAAATTTGCAAATCAAGTATTGATACAGGTCTAGTATTTAATACTCAATAATAAAAAGACAACCCAATTTTAAAAAATGGGTGCTACAGACTGAATGTGTCCCCCCCAAATTCGTATCTTGAAAACTAATCTCCAGTGTAATGACATTAGGAGATGGGGGTCTTTGGGAAGTGATTAGGTCATGAGGGTGGGGGCCTCATTAATCGGATTGATGCCCTTATATAAACTTGCCCCTTCCACCATGCATCTGTGAACGAGGAAGCGGACTTTCACCAGATATCAGACCAGTTGGCGCCTTTATCTTGGACTTCCCAGCCTCCAGAACTATAAGAAATACATAAGCCACCCAAGTCTTTGGTATTTTTGTTATAGCAGCCTGAGCAGATTAAGAAAATGCGCAAAGGATTTGAACAGACATTTCTTCAAAGAAGATACAGAAATGACCAGTAAGTATATGAAAAGATGCTCAACATCACTAGCCATTAGGGAAATACAAATCAAAACCACAATGAGATATTTCATACTTGCTAGATGGCTATCATTTGAAAGAGCAGAAAACACCAAATATTGGCAGGTGTGTGGAGGAATTAGAACCCTCATGCTGATCAGAATATAAAATGAGGCAGCTGCCATGGAAAACAATTTGACAGGTCCTCAAAAGTTAAACAGAGTTACTGCATGACCTAACAATTCCACTCCTGCGTATATACCTAAGAGAACCTAAAAGATATTTTCACACAAAAATTTGTACATTAATGTTCATACCTGTGTTATTTAAAATAGGCAAAAAGTGGACACACTCAAGTGTTCATCATCTGATAGATAAATGTGGTATGTTCAAGCAATGGAATACTATTCAGCCATAATAAGTAACAAAATATCAATACGTGCCAGGACATGGGTGAACCTTGAAAACATTATGCTAAGTGAAAGAAGCCAGACATAAAAGACCACATACTGTATGGGTGCATTTATAAGAAATGTCTAGAATAGGCTAATCCATAAAGACAAAGAGGTTGCCAGGTGTTTGGTGGAGGAGGAATAGGGATTGACTGCTAATATGTATGGGGTTTCTTCCTGGAATGAAATGTTCTAGAATTAGAAAGTAATGGTGGTTTTTACAACTTTGTGAATACACTAAAAGCCATTGAATCGTGAATTTTATGTTATGTGGAATTATATTTCAGTTTTAAAAATCTGATCATTCTACCAACAATAGACCTTCACTAAAATTATTTCTAAAAGGTATTCTTCAGGGGAGCCTGGATGGCTCAGCCGGTTAAGCATCTGACTCTTGATCTCAGCTCAGGTCTTGATCTCAGGGTTGTGAGTTCAAGCCCTGTGTCAGGCCGGGCACTGGGTGTGGAGCCTACAAAAAAAAAAAAAAAATTAATATATATATATATGTATATATATATATATTCTTCAGGAAGAAGAAAAATGACCTTAAAAGCAAGGTCTGAGGAGACAAACATGTAAATAAATCTAAACATTGTATAAAATAATTGTTTATTTTGAGGGGCAAAACAACTAAAATAGTATAAGGGGTGAAGATACAATTAACTTTGATTTTGTTAAAATCAGTATGTATAATGATAATTCAAGAGAAAACACTAGAAGAATAGCAAAAGTGTAAAACTTCCAAATCAATATAAGGGGAAAAAGTGGAGTAAGAAAACTATTACTCAATCTAAAAGCTGACAATAAGAGAAAAAGTGATTTAGAAAGAACCCAGCAAGTAAGATGGCAAAAACAAATCCAAACATAACTGTAATCACCATATGTATTTACCAAACTCACAAGTTAAAAGACGAATTGTTAGATTTACTAAAATAAAATAAATTCCAGCTATAATGCTGCTTACAAGAAACACATCTTTTTTTTAAAGATTTTATTTATTTAAGAGAGCGAGAATGCGAGAGAGAGAGAGCACATGAGAGGGGGGAGGGGCAAAGGGAGAAGCAGACTCCCCGCTGAGCGGGGAGCCTGAGGCGGGACTGGAGCCCGAGGCGGGACTCTATCCCGGGACTCCAGGATCATGACCCGAGCCGAAGACAGTCGCTTAACCAACTGAGCCACCCAGGCGCCCAAGAAACACATCTTTTTTTAAAAGGATACAGAAAGTCAAAAGTAAAAAGATAAGCAAATACGACCCAAAGAAAGTTGGGAGTTATATTATTAGATAAAACAAGGCTTTAGGACAAAAAAAGCATTATAGGAACAAAGAACATAATTACACAATGATAAAAGATTCAACTTGCAAGAAGACACAAAAATTCAATACTTAATATGCATCCATTAAAATAGCTTCAAAATAGGGGCACCTGGGTAGCTCAGTCGGTTAAGGGGCTGCCTTCTGCTGGGGTCCTGATCTCAGGGTCCTCAGATGGAGCCCCTCAGTGGAGCACCCTGCTTAGTAACGAGGAGTGTGCTTCTCCCTCTCCCTCTGCCCCTCCCCCCGCTCATTCACTCTCTCTCTCACACCCTCTCTCTCAAATCAATTAAGTAGAATCTCAAATAGCTTCAAAATATATAAAGCCAAAAGTGAATCACGGGGAGAAATTAAGTGCGCTACCTAGTGGAAGATTTCAACACACTCCTTATTTACTGAATTGAACCATTAACAAGTTTGAGTTAACGCACCCAATGATTAGAGAATACACTCCCCCCACCCCACAACCAGCTGCACTTAGAAACTACAAAAACTGACCAAGCACTAGGTCAGGAAGAAAGACTGAACAGACTTCAAAGAACAGGTACCACACAGATCTTATTCAATGTATTTCAAATCCCCTGATGTTTGGAAATAAAAAACCCTCAACTCCCAGTAAACCCACAGTGATCCATCTGCTCACTATCCCCTTGAAGTATTCACCCTCTGGGGGTGTCTTCACAGCTCAACAGGATCCCCTTTCTCTGAGAATTTCCCCCACCTCGCCAGCAACCAAGACCCTCCAGGAGGACTGCCCTTTATGCCCCACCCCCCACTATGGCCGCAGCTGATTGGACCAGAGGTGGAGCTCTGATTCAAACTGGGCCAATCAGTAGCTCTCTTCAAGGAGTGTGGGCAGGGCTCTTTGACTTGAGATGACCACCTCTCTTAATGAACGCTGGGGAACGGAGAAAACTGATCTGCAAAGAGAAACTAAGGGTTCCTGAAGAGAGTAGAGACCACACAGTGAGACAGAGACAAAGACAGAGAGAGACTGAGAAACAGAGAGAGGGACCTGGAAAGTGGAGAGAGAAACAGAAACAAAGAGAGAGAGACAGTCTGAGAAAAAGAGCATGTAGGGCAAGAGTGAGTTAGAGATTGAGAGAGAGGAAAAAACCCTGAGAGAGAATAAGAGCATCACAGCCAGAGAGAGTGAGGGCCTGGATTTGGATGGCTTTGCAGTTCCGGGTTCCGTCCTTCCCGCAGCCCCCGTAACTTGTAACCAAAAGCCTTCAGTGCACAGTTCCACCTCTGCTCCTCCGCTCTAGCTGTCCCTTTGCCTGAAACTCCACCTGTCCCTGTACGGCCTCCGACTTGGCTTAAGTCCTCTCTTAAGTCTTTCAAAACTGTTCTTGTCTTGACATCTTGGTGACATTTTCCTCCATCAGCTCAGCTGCTAAAGCTCCCCAAACTCTAGAGAGCATTCTGCCTGGAAAACATCCATGCTTGGAAACAGAAGCGGCCTGATGGGCCCCTCTCTCTGCCTGTGCCCTTTCTCCATGCCATCTGGTGTCTGTCCTTGTACAGTTCACTCTCAGTAACTGGCTGATCAGCCAGTGTACAGCAGGCTGAGACCGAAACCCCAGGGCTTTTCTAAAATGAATGTTCTGGGGGCGCCTGGGTGGCTCAGTCGGTTAAGCAGCTGCCTTTGGCTCAGGTCATGATCCCAGAGTCCTGAGATTGAGCCCCACATCAGGCTCCCTGCTCAGCGGAGAGCCTGCTTCTCCCTCTCTCTCTGCCTGCCTCTCTGCCTACTTGTGCTCTCTCTCTCTGTCAAATAAATAAATAAAATCTTTAAAAAAAAATAAAATGAATGTTCTGTCCACCCAGTGTGTAGAGGCTCCACAGAGGAAGGGAACACCCAATGAATCATCAGTGGTTTGGTCAAGCAAAAGCATCCTGGTGTGTCTCTTAGCCTAACTGAAAATCATGGAAAAGACATTAGAGATGGTTTAGATTCTAATCGAGACTAACGCCTTCATTTAAAAAAATATTTATTTATTCATTCATTTATTTTTATTTTTAAAGATCCTATTTATTTATTTGACAGAGAGAGACACAGCGAGAGAGGGAACACAAGCAGGGGGAGTGGGAGAGGGAGAAGCAGGCTTCCCGCGGAGCAGGGAGCCCAATGTGGAGCCCCATCCCAGGACCCTGGGATCACAACCCGAACAGAAGCAGACGCTTAATGACTGAGCCACCCAGGGGCCCCTTATTCATTTATTTTTGATTTTTTTTAAAGATTTTATTTGTTTATTTGAGAGAGAGAGAGAATGAGAGAGAGAGAACACGAGAGGGAAGAGGGTCAGAGGGAGAAGCAGACTCCCCACTGAGCAGGGAGCCCAATGCGGGACTCAATCTCGGGACTCCAGGATCATGACCTGAGCTGAAGGCAGTCGCTTAACCAACTGAGTCACCCAGGCGCCCTATTTTTTATTTTTTATTTTTTATTTATTTTTGATATTTATGGGCATATAACATCATGTTAGTTTTAAGTATACAACCAACTCTTTCATTTATAGATGAGGAAAATGAGGTCCTGGAGAAATCCACTTGACCAAAATCACAGTGCTAGCAGGGAGCACCTCTGTCTTTGGAAGCAAGATGCTTAGAGATTAGGTAACATAAGTTCAACTCAATAGTGTTTCCTCATCTGAAAGAGAGGTATCTTCCACCCCCCTACCAGCCTCTACCCTTGGTTTTGCACAAACTGTTTCTGTTTGTGCCCCTGCACCTGACAGCCACACCTTCAGGAAACCAGCTCCTAGCTATCATTCAAATTAGATGTCACCTCCTCTAGGAAGGCTTCTCTGACCACCACTCTTTCCAAGTCTGGTGCCACTGTGTGTACTGTATTTTGTATATACATAAAGGCCATTCTACTTGCACACATGGCTTGGCAGAGAGTAGTAGGCACTCAGTAAATATTTGGTGAGTGAAGAAAAACATCAGATACCAGTTGCTGCCTGCTGGAGCCCACTGATTCAGGTCCTCAGTGGACAACAGAAAGGGAAGGGCATGGGGTGAGAGAACCCGCTTTTTCCAGCACCCTCTCTTTGCAAGTTTGAAGGGAACTCGGTGGTCATGTTGAAGCACCACGAACTGGCTCCTGAAGCAGTGAGGCATCCGTGCTGCAGATAGCTGAATACTTGACCCCTCGGCAGGGGCATCAGGCTCCCCAAATAGTCAGGGGTGGCCGCTCCCCGGAAAGTGTTGGAAGTGGGTCAAGGAGCAATCCCAAGGCCACTAGGCCCCAGCCCTACATTCACTCACTTTCTCAGAGGTCATGAGGATAGGGTGCTCAGCCAGAGAAATTTCCAATTGATTATGAACCAAACCCCTGGGAGCTGGGCAGATGCTGATCCAAGAGCCTAAACTCCAGTCCAGGCCAGAGGTGGCCAAAAAGAGCTGCAACTGGGCCGGCCAGGAGATCAAGGAAAGCTTTCTATCCTGATTATGAACAATGCCCTCTTCTCCCTGAGTCCCCTTGGCGTCTTTTCTGAGAGATTCTGGAGAGGTTGGGAGAAGGGCAGTGTGCCTCTCACCCAACGCTACACTCTACCACCCTGACTCTAGAAGCCTCCAAGATTACTCTGGCACCATCCACTGGCCTCTGATTTACTATTTTAAACCAAATACTTTTTCCAAAAACAAAACCCTGTCCATTTGGACCAGTAATTATACTTGAGGGACAGGGACTATTATACACAGCAAAGATCTGGTATCTGGAAAAGCTGGGCGTCTTTAGAAGATCTCGGAATAAAATTAAAAAGAAAAAAAGCCCATCATTTCTGAGTGAGGTCGGCCAGCACAGCTGGAGAAGGCAGCAGGCAGTGGGGGGTCGCCGAAGGAGCACTTGGCCAGCTTACCTGACCCTGGGCCAAACCATTGTATAAGCTCCCCAGTATTGGAGAGAAAGAAAGAAAGAAAAAAAAAATGACATGTTTTTAGCTTTGCTCAGGAGCCCAGAACATACTCACAACTCCAGGAATCTCTGCTCTTCTCTGCAAGTGGAAAATATGATCCATGAGAACAAACTTGATCACCAGAGTGTGTGCCTAGTTACTCAACCCTGTAACTGGGTGGCGGGGCTGGGGGGGGTGGCAGTGCTGTGCCTCCTTCCACCTTGTGACCACTTTCCAGAATCTCCTCTGTCCCTCAGAGCAGCTGACTCTCTTTATTGGTTAAGAGACAGGACAGGGGCCTCAAAAACAAGTACAAATGAGCATTTATTGACATCTGCTCTGGGGTACACTGGGCTTCTAGGAAGAACAAAAGTAAATGTAAAGGGAAATGCACTAAGATAATTAGCAACCTATCGCAGTTGTGGTTGTGAAATGTTCTTTCCAGACTTGGCAGAGGAGCTACGATTACCCTGTATCCAACAGCTTAACATGGAATGTATACTAGAGTTCCAAACTCAGCAAAGAAATAAATAAGTTATTTACATTTCAAGTAAAAATATTGTAGTTTATTCCTTTATTTCACCACCGTTTATATGTGTCAACTGTGAGAGAGGTCTTTCTGACATCCTATAGACCAAGGCCAAGAAATATGCCTTATATTGGTTACTTGGTCTTTAACATCAGGTTATCATTTTTTTTTTTAAGATTTTATTTATTTGACAGAGAGAGACACAGCGAGAGAGGGAACACAAGTTCGGAGAGGGAGAGAGGGAGAAGCAGGCCTCCTGCTGAGCAGGGAGCCCGATATGGGGCTCAAACCCAGGACCCTGGGATCATGACCCGAGCTGAAGGCAGACGCTTAACAACTGAGCCACCCAGGCACCCCCAGGTTATCATTATTGTAGAAGTGAGCAAAACCCTGCAAAAAGAGAAGGAAGTACATTTTCGTTGATGGCCATAGACTTTACCAATGATTAATTTCTTGTGTTTCTTGTAAACAGGACAAAAAGACTTTATTTTGACATTTGGGGGGGGCAACGTGCCTATTAGTATCATGGGATAAAGACAGTAAATAAAGGCATGAAGAAACAAACAAGCAAACTGCACCAGAACAGATGTGCTTAAATTAACCAAGTGACAGTTTATGCATCAGTCTCACAATGGCTGTTGCATGAGGTGGGGGAAGAAAAGTACCAAGAGACTTAGTTGCTCAGAGGCTGCGGAGAAACCCCAGGAAACCTCAGAGAGGCCCCTGCCTGGCGCTGGCGCTGGCCACGCCTACTAGCCCGTTGCTGTCTCCGTGAGGCCACCCTTCCTCTGACAGTGTTTGTGGCAGGGGGCCGAGCAGGGGGGCTTTGGAGGTACTGGAAGGCACTCTGGCGGCCCACCTGCCTCTCTACGCAGTTGAAGGTGAGGGCCACTCCCACGTTGCTCTTCATGACTCTGGAGGAGCCATCGGATGTGCCATCAAAGCACCGGCCAAGTGCAATCTCCTTGGCCGTGTGAGGGTCCTGGTCAGTGACAGTATAGATGCCATAGTTGTGGCCCAGTGGATCCAGGGGTGCTAGCATGGTGTACTCACTGGTGTCATTGTTGACTGCTAGTGGTAGGTGGTTGACCAGGTACTCGTGAAGCATGGAGTTTACACTGGTTCGATGGCAGCTGCCCTGAGGGATGACCTTCACCAGTGTGCGGTCCACACGGTCCTGGTCATAGAGCATCCCACTGCACTTGAACTCTAAACAGGCAGATGAGACATTGGGCTGGTCCCTGTCTCGTGTGCTCTTCACATCCCGGATTCCATACAGCTTCCCCACTGTCTGCCGGTGGGTGCCCCCCATGTTGTGGGATCGCACGTTCACCTCCACTGGCCCCACGATCTTCACCTTGATGTAGCAGGCCCTGAACTCCATTGGCTTGGGCCACCATGCCAGGTAGTCTTCAGTCCAGCTCATAGGGTCATCCTCATTGAAGGGGACAGTGTTGTAGTCATACCGATCCCCCTCAATCTGGTAGAACCGGAAGTGGGCAGCACTGGGTGGTGCCTCCTCACATGCCTGGAGGTTCTCAAAGGCATAGATGGGCCCATTGCCCTCCTCAGCTGAATTGGGCCTTGGCTTGGCCATGCTGATCTGGAAAGCTGTCTTCTTCACCTGTGGGTCCTCATGATCTGTCCGACGGTATTTGAGCTTATTGAGATAGGGCTGAGGGACACCAATTGCATTTGGGTTGAATTTAGGAGAAGACTGTACTGCTTCCAGTTCTTCCCCAGCCAGGCTTGCCAAGACATAGGCGGAATAGGCATCAGGAGACTGGTCATCACAGAAGGCAGGCAGACAGGCCCCATTGGGCCCAGTGATGACACTGTCAAAGCGGCCCCAGGCCCTGGGGTTGGATGAGAAGCCAGTCCCGGGCTCCAGGTTGATCACAGAGACCACAACCCCCTGGATCTGCTCACTTGGCAGGAACCTCTCACTCCTGTAGGCCCTAACCTTGATAAAGCACCTCCTGCTTTCTGGGACATCCAGATTAAAGAGCCTCCGTTCACGGATCTCCATATTGCCCACCAGGAAGGTTCTCTCTTCCCTTTTGCCCCGCCTTTGTCTTTCAAAACTGAAGTCACCTTCCTCCTCCCACAACCCTGTGTCTGGGTTGAGCGACCAGAGTTTCATTGTGGGCACATGTTCTGGCATCTTGACCTGGGTTGAGTCAAGGTGGACCTTCACCTTGCCAACATTAAGTGACTCTGAGGTGGCCTCGTCTGTGAAGTCCACAGAGAACATACCATATGTCCGAAGGGGGAAGGTGTCTCCTTCATCATTGATGAAGTTCAGGTCACTCTGGGCAGCCATGGCTGTGGAAATATTCCGGGGATCCAGGAAGGTCACACTGGCCTTTACTTTTCCTGTGTAGGGCTCCCCATTCTGCCTGTAGAAACTCTTGGATGGGATCTCCAGCTCAGCCATAGGGTCTTCTCCAGCCACCTCCCCTAGGGGGATAATGTTGGTGTCCATGGCCTCCAAGGTGATGGGCTCTTTCTTCCGAAGCATCTTGATCTCATGGAACACCGCACTCCCCTTCTTGTTGAAGGGCAGCACTTTAGTGGTGTTGACGAACTTCTGCATCCTGTCCACAAATGTGAGCACCAACCTCTCCGTGTCCTGGGGAACATGGAGGGTGAAAGTGCCTTTGTAGCCAGTCATGCTCACACGGTTGTTCCCCATGTACACGTGGCCAAAGCGCATGGGTTCCCCATTGTCAGCAGCACTGACGCGGCCACGCACAATACTCCGGGTCTCCGTACACCGCAGACAGCTGCACTCCATGGCCACCTTGGTGGGCAGGGTGTACCCGCTGCATTGGATCTCCCTCTCCTCAGTTTTGGAGATGCCACAGCAGTGATCCACAGCATCCCGGCACCTGATCCCATTATCCTGCTGCCCTGCACAGGTCTTGACAGGGCAATGTCCCACGTCATAGTAGAAGGAGTTGGTGGCATTCTGGAAGCAATCATGGGGCAGCCGGATAAGGTAGCTCTCAGGGGTTGGATTGCAAGGAGTCTCATGAGCGGCTGTGGAGGGAAACAGTGTGAATATTAAAAGTAAGTTCGTGTCCTACACAAAAGGGTACCTTTACCTCACCTCTCTGGAGGGCTTTATGGTTTTCAAAGTACTTGCATATCCATGATCCTGATTCTCACAGAACTCTTCTGAAGGAGAGGGAATAGCCATTTTTTTTTATCATTTTTATTTTATTTTATTTTTTTAAAGATTTTATTTATTTATTTGACAGAGAGAGACGAAGCGAAAGAAGGAACACAAGCAGGGTGTGTGGGAGAGGGAGAAGCAGGCTTCCTGCTGAGCAGGGAGCCCAATGTGGGGCTCGATCCCAGGACCTTGAAATCATGACCTGAGCCGAAGGCAGATGCTTAACGACTGAGCCACCCAGGCGCCCCTATCATTTTTTAAAAAGATTGTATTTATTTATTTGTCAGAGAGAGAGAGAGCACAAAGCAGGGGGAGTGGCAGGCAGAGGGAGAAGCAGGCTCCCCGCTGAGCAAGGAGCCCAATTGGGACTCAATCCCAGGACCCTGGGATCATGCCCGAGCTGAAGGCAGATGCTTAACCGACTGAACCACCCAGGTGTCCCTGGAATAGTTATTATTAATCCCATTTTATATATATGGAAAGGGAGTTGATTACTGAGACCATTAGAGTCATGGTTCTCAGTAGAGGGGTCTTGAAAATTTGTGAGAGTGTTTTGAGTTACCACTAAAATTGAGAGTGGGTGGGGTGGGGGCTGGGCCTTGCTGCCCTTTGTCCTGCGAGGGCCTGGCACTGCTCTGCATGAAGAATTTGCATGCAAATTTGTCTGCATGAAGTTCATGTATCCCAGCAGATAGTCATGTAGGTGGAAAACCTGTTTCAAATGAATAGAGCCTACTCTTTTTTATGTGGCTTTAACCATACGTTGAATTTTTAAAGAACGCAACTGCCATATAAATAAGATTGTGCTTGGTTTAGCTTGGAACTATACCAAGAATTGTTCCTTGTCTCAGGAAAACTGCGTACCTGCAGCAGCATTACCTAAGGAATGTGAACCACCAATATTATACTCCTGTATCCATCAGGATTTGTAGTTGTTCTATTCATGGTGACTGGATTTAAGTGCAAGTGTCTGACCTCTGGGTTAGCCTTCTCATGTTGTTATGCCAAAAACATTTACGCGTTGAAATATATACAGTGTTTTGAATTAGAGTTACTTTCTTTTTTCTTTATGTTATAGTTCGGACCATGGGCACATGTATTTAGAAATTATATGTAGTTATTGTCTATCAGTTTGACTTCAGAATGGTAAGGCAGTGTTACAGATAACTGTCACAGGTGGGAACATTGGTTTTACGGATTGGGAACCACTGTGGAGAGGGCTCCACATCTCCTCTCCAGTAGCCCCAATGCCCTGCGTCCTGTCTGCCCTGAGGTCTTGTGCTCAGTGTTCTCAGAGTCCATGAAATATTCCAGAATCCTTCCAATAAATTTTCTCTCTCCTGCCTTTTGTTTAGTTTTATTTAGGCCAATTATTATTATTATTATTATTATTATTATTTTATTTGAGAGAGAGAGCAAGAGAGAACATGAACAGGAGGGAGGGGCAGAGGGAGAAGGAGAAGCAGACTCCCCACAGAGCAGGGAACCAGAGGCAGGGCTCGATCCCAGGACTCCAGGATCATTACCTGAGTGGAAGGCAGACACCCAACCCATTAAGCCACCCAGGCGCCCCTAGGCCAACTATTAAGATCTCCTCCTCCCCGCCCTCCCACCCCCCACTTTGCAAGTACAGGTTCCTGATTGGTCTTGGCCTCGAGTCTCTCCCCCTCCATATCACTTCTTAAAGCCAGCTCTAATCAGGTCACCCTTTTCTGTAAACCTTAGCTCATGCTGGCCCCTCAATCCAGAGGGGCCAGCCCTCTAGACCTCCATACACACAGTCCTTGGCCATTTTTCAAGGCCAGGGTTTCACAACATTGGCTGCAAATTAGAATCACCTGGGGGAGATTTTAATCTGTGCATGCCTAGACCATATCCCAAACCCATGACATCAGACTCTGTGGAGGTAAGACCCAGTCATCAGTATTTTAAAAAATTCAGCAGGTGATCCCAATGAGTAGCCAAGGCTGTGACCCACTATTTAAATTCCAGCTGAAAAGCTGACCCCTCAAGCAGTCATCCAAGTTCACTCACACTGAAAGGTCTCTGTGTCTCATCTTTTTCTTTTTCTTTTTTTTAAAGATTTTATTTATTTATTTGACAGATAGAGACACAGCGAGAGAGGGAACACAAGCAGGGAGAGTTGGAGAGGAAGAAGCAGGCTTCCCACCGAGCAGGGAGCCTGATGCGGGGCTCGATCCCAGGACCCTGGGATCATGATCTGAGCCAAAGGCAAACGCCTGAGGACTGAGCCACCCAGGCGCTCCTCTGTGTCTCATCTTATCTCCTGTTTCAGTGCATTTTTCTATCTCTACTTATTTGTCTCTTATTTCTGTTTCACCCTCTTGGACTGGCAGCTCCGTGAGGGTAGGATTCAGGACTGTGAGATCTTTGTATCCTAGAGGGCATAGCACTGTGCACAGCACAGAAAAGCCCGAGCTTTTACTGCCCAGATATGGCCACTTGGGTGCTCCCCCGGCCCTGTGGCACACGCGGGGACGCTGACAGGCTTACCTATGACAGTCAGCTGGGCCACCTGCGACTTCATAGCCCCAGCGTCACTCTGTGCCTTGCAGAAGTACTCGCCAGCCTGGTCCTGTTGCAGGTTCCTTAGCACCAGCTTACTCTCATGCTTGTAAAGGGAGGGGTCCAGCAGCGTGTCATTGTGGTACCTGCAAGGAATGGAGCAGAGCCTGAGGGGATGGTGGGAAAGCAGGTGCCCCTGGGGAGAGGGCCAGGAGCCAGCTGCCAGGGAGGCAGATGATGCCTGGGGCCCTGCAGATGCTAACACCACCTGTGATTTAGCTCATCCAAGAGCACTGACTGGCCTGGGAGTCAAGGGACTTCATTCTGAGCCCCAGCCTTACTACTACCTGGCTGTGGATCCTTGGACAAATCATCTCACCTCTCTGAGCTTTAGCCTCCTGGTCTGTGATTCCCTAGCTGACTTCACAGAATTGCTAGAGCATCAGACAAGACAATGGCTGTGAAATAAATATCTGTGAAGGCTAGAGGACTCAGCCCTCGGGGACTCTGACCTTGTGTGCTTTTGGGAGGGGAAGCAGGGCTGGGGAACCTTGTTCTGTGTCCCAAGGATATCCAAGTCAGGACCCTGAGACCAGAGCTGCTCTGTGGGGACCCCAGCGGCAAGAAGATAATAACAGGGCTGGCTGGTTGATGGGGTGGCCTCAACCCCACTGGCTCCCACTTATAAATGCCAACCTGTGGGCTCTGTGCTAAGGCCTTCCTAATAACTTTATCCTGTTGGTTATTGTTATGATTAATAAGTCCAGACCCAATGTAAGAAACGTCTGGTCCCCAGGAAGACTTGGCAAGGAAACTGGCAGAACACTCACCAGAAATACTTGTCTGGACTGGGCTTCCCCGTGGCCTTACAGCATAGGGACACACTCTGCCCAGCTCTCCGTGCTTTTGTCTCTGGGTTCATCACGATGTATGGAGTCCCTGGGACAGGAGACAAGAAATGGTGATTTGTTTTTTTTCTCTGTGGCAGATAGTCTAGAGCCTTGTTCCCTCAAGTTTTTTGGCGTGTGTTAAAATTGTATGACTTTACGCCTCCTCCCACTCCTAGCTCCTCTCTAACGGAAGTGGTCCAGAATGGAGTCCACCCACTCCACACCCTCGGCCTAGGATCAGCTTCTGCAGCCTCTCAAGCAGCATTTGGGTGGGGCGGTAAAGAACCAAGGGGACCTTGTGCAAGCCAAGATTCCTAAGCATTGCCTTTGGGACAGAGCTGGCTGTTTTGAATAGTGCAATACTCCCATTCTGTTGCCTCCAGCAGAATATGCTGGCTATTCTGCACCATTTCTGGATTCCCCCAGCCTCTCTATAAACTCCAAATCTCATAATGCATTATAATTGACTATTTTAGATAAGGTGGCCAGGAAAGAATTCATACACTTGAGAGAGCAAGCCCTGTCAACATCTGTGGGAAGAATACTCCAAGCAGCAGATATAGCAAGTGCAAGGGCCCTGAGGCAGGAGTGTGTGTGCCTGCATGTTTGAGGAACAGATAGGAGGCTATTCTGGCTGGAGTAGAGTGACTCACAGTGGGGATGGAAGGGAAAGTAATGGAAGAGGAGAACAGAGAAGTATGGGGGAGCCAGATGATGTAGAGCCTTGTGGGTCATGGTAAGGATTTGGGAATTTACTCTGTAAGCTGCAAAGCCAGCTCTTAACACTATGATCCCTTTATTTAAAAGCCTAGCCTTCCTGCCCAGCCCTTCCCCGGAGAACAGTACCTGCCCTCATGAACTCTGCATTGACAGTGGCTGTTTTTAGGCTAGTCCTGGGCATCGTGAGCATGATGGGGGCAAACTTGGCCTTTGTGATCTTCAGAATGCTTTTGCCATCAGGGCACAAGCCAGGGATTCGGAACCTCCCATTGCTGTCTGTCTTGGTCAGTGGCTTAGGCGTCTTAGTCAGCAGGTAGACAGTGGCCCCTGAGGCTGGGGCACCCCCAGGGAGGGAGACAGCTCCGTGTAGCATGAAGTCCTGGCACATGCAGGCATCACAGTCAGCATTCACCTGGCCCATGGGGCAGGTCAGGTCACAGGCTGTGGAAGAAGGGGCCACATCAGGAGGGCTTATGTGGATTCTGGCTCTCCTTCAGGCACATCTCAGCCTATGGACTCACATACGCTTCCCCTCCCCCTTAGGTCTTTGTTACCTTTCCGTATCAGCCTGCATGACTAATTCCTGTTCATCCTTCAAGACTTAGCCCAGGACACTTCCTCCAGGAAGCCATCCTTGATTCCCCTAAGTTAAAATTGACCCTGCTCTGTGCTCCCACATTATCCTCTACATCCCCCATCAGAGCACATAACAGATGCTCATTTAATACTTGGTGAATGAATGAATGAATGAATGAATCATTCTCAGTCTGACCCTCTGCCCTATCCTTCTAGGCTGGTTCAGCTCAGTTGCATGCCTTCCCAGCACCTGGAGCAAGAGTAGTACCTGTACAGGCCTGGTCCATGCAGAGTCGGCCCTCCTCAGAGGCCTCATTGCAGAGTGAAACAGTCTCTGCCAAGCAGGTGCGTGTTCGGGTCTGGACTCCAGTGTGACCACAAGCAGCAGAACACTTGCTCCAGCGAGACCATGGGCTCCAGATGCGCTCTGTGTCTTGGCGCAGGGACCCTGCAAAGAGGATCAACGGATGGTCTGACTTGCCTCCCGAGGGAACTCTGTCAGGAAATCTGCCCCTGAGGCTGTTTTATCTCAGAGAGACAGGGTCTCTGTTCACATCAGAGACATCATTGATATTTATATTTACTGCAATGAATTTTCCAACAGATGAAAGTCAAGAGTCCTGAGGAAGTGGTGTCTCTAATTTGCACAGAGGTACCAGATGGGCCAGGGGTGGCTCTTAGAGGGACTTGCTGGCCAAGCACTGGGACCTGGATATGCTGTCCTAGGATGTGCAGGGATAGCACCATCTTCCCGCCCCATCAGTGTGGAAACAGTCATATGTTCCTGTGAAAGGGCTCCGTCCCAGTCAGGGTCCGGGACCTCAGTGACTCAGACCTCACGCTTCCCCACCCCCTCACCTCTGCTCTGAGGCCTGTGTGCAGGAATGGGGACCTCCGACCTTGCCCAGCCTGAGCTCCCACTCTGGATGACCACCACTGCCACCTGGGCCTACGGGGTCAGGCTGTGCGCACCCACCCAGAAAGGGAGGGTGACCGTCTGAGAAGTGGACAGTCTTGCAGCTGGCTCTGTATTATCCTATGTGGAGAGGGAGGATGTCGTGCATGAACTCTTGGACTCTGTAAACACCGATGTGAGTTCAAATTCCAGCTCCCCACTTCTCAGCTGCAGAATCGTGAGAAATTACCTAACCTCTCCAGGCCTGGAGTAACTTGTCAAAATGGAGATTCCTCACAGGTCAGTTATAAAGACTGAGTAATGACTATAACGAGCCCAGTGTCTGGCACATAAGGGCAATAATAGAAACTAACACTGAGTGAATGTTCACCTGGGTTAAACCCGCTACATCCATTGTCTCATTTAATTCTCATAATAACCCACATCAAGGTGTATTCATATTTACTAATTTTTTTACCTGTTCTATTGGTGAGAAACCTGAGGCTCAGAGAGCTTCAAAAAATTTGCCTAAGGGGTGCCTGGGTGGCTCAGTCAGTTGAGCATCTTCCTTCCACTCCTGATCTGGGTCCTGGGATCTGCATCAGGCTTCCTGCTCAGCAGGGAGCCTGCTTCTCCCTCTCCCTCTGCCCCTCCCCACTGCTCATTCTCCCTCTCAAATAAATAAATAAAATCTTTAAAAAATAATAATAAAATTGAATTTAAAAAAAAAAGAAAATTTGCCTAAGGAACACAGTTCAGATGGTAGGCCCAAGATTCAAACGCAAGCAGCCCAACTCCGGAGCCTGTGGTCTTCACCTCCTTGCCACTCACACTCAATAAATGGGTTGAACAGAAAGTACCCGTTGGCACAGAACATTCTTGGGAAGATCATGGCTCTCATGACATTAATGTGTTTCTCTGAGGGAGTCAAAGCCTGTGCATGTGTGTGATATCCAGAGTTCCCGTGGCCAGCTGCCAATCCTGGCCTCTCCCTGTGCCGAGGCTGGTGGGAGGCAGGGGCTCAGGGACTGTCCGGGCTCACCTGGTGGGCAGAGGAAGCGCACGGTGTAATTGGAGCAGTTCTGGCCAGGCCGCTGCTCCCTGTTGAGGCACCAGAAGCCCTCACGGAGACTGCCATGGACCACCTGGCCAGTGCTGCCCGCAGGCATCCAGTCGGTGGTCCGAGCCTCTAGCCGCAGGGGCCGAGCACACACACGGTCCCCATAGTAGAATTGAATGGCATCCAGCCGCTCATAGTCACCCTGCCCCCCTGGGTGGTCGATGTTGAACCATGTTGTCCACTCACCAGGACCTGAGAGGTAGAGGCAGGTCAGGGAGGAGCCAGGCCCCAGAGCCTCAAGGGGAGCTCCATCCTTCTTTTCTGCTTAACTCCTGGGACTCACTCCCAATACCTCTCACCCACCTCCATTGGTCTCAGATGCTGTCGCATCTATCTCTCCAGCATCCCTCCAGCCTTTTAACCTTCCACTCCCGCCACTCCATTAAAGCTCTCAGCAGCCTGGCTCTACCATGCCAGTAACTCCCTGCCTGGTCTCTCTACTTCCAAGTTTCCCTCTTCCCACCCCCACCCCTCCCCGACACTGCAGTCAGGGTGAGCTTTCTCCGGGTGGCTTGGACCCCACCACTCACCAGCTTTAAATCCCTTAGCCAGGCATTGAGGGTGAGCTGGTGAGCTGACCCCGGCTATCTCTCCATCCCCATCCCCCCCCACCCCATCTCCCACCAGCCTGTGCTCTGGCCCCAGCAAGCTCTATAGCATTCCTGAATATGTCAGGCAGCTTCACATTCTAAGCTGTCCTATTTCCTAGGTCTATCTGCCTGGACAGAGATGTAGGTTAAATGCCTTGTAAAAGTGGGTTTCCATGGAAACCAGGACACTGTGCCCTGGCTTCAGAGATTCTCCCAGCAAGCTCAGTAAAGAACCCCTCTCTTGATCCTCCCTGTTCCAGCCACAACTCACTTTCCAGAGAGTCAACAGGCTTGGCAAAGATGCTGGAGGTCCTCCTCCCAGGCTGGACTCTTCTTACGGACTGGGTGAGCATCGTCTGCCTCCCTGAGGGCAAGGAGGAGAAAGTGAGAGGCCAGGACTGTTAGTTACAAGGGCCCAGCAGCATCCTGCTACCCCAACCTTTCAAGATGCAGGGAAGCAGGCGATGTGGTGGAGGTAGCATGAGCACTGGACATGGGTTCAAATCTCCACTCTGCCACTACCTAGCTGTGCAACCTCACGGAAGCTTTATTCTTCTAATTGTGTTTCCCAAAACACAGGGCTGCATTAACAATTGCTACATTGTAGGGTTCCGGTGCCTATTCAGGGTGATAGTGAATGTAAAGAGACCTGGCATGGAGCGAGTGCATGCTCAGCAGATGTAGTTGTCTTATTGCTCTTGTTCTAAAAATGGATCATCAGATGCTGCTGAGCCACCAGTGGGCTGGGGCTCCTATGTTAGGATCTGGGCCTGTCCTTCTTGGCAGAATGGAGCCTTATTTTCCTCATCTATAAAATGGAGATATTAATTCCCACCTCAGAGGATGGTGGTCCACTTGGTGTGAGAATTTCATGAGGTGGCCCAAGTAAACATCCCTGAAGTATACAGAGATTGAGAGTGTGAGTTCCAGAGGCTCTGCCATGTCCTGTTTGATCTTGAGCCGGATACTTTACTCATTTGACCCCTGTTCCCTCATCATAAAATGAGGATAAGAATAGTTCTTGCCTCAAAGGATTCCGGAGATTAAATAAGCTCATTCATAAAATCCACTGAGAGCAATGCCTAACACGGTGTTTGCTGAGTAAGTGTTAGCAACTCCTAAAGACGGGTACAGGGTCCTCAGGCCACAAGCAACTTCCAGCCCCACCCCATCTGAGGCTGGATTGGGGGCTCCTGAAGGGGGAAGGGGAAGGAGAGCAGAGAGCAGACAAGCTTTGAAAGGCAATTAATTCTCATGGGAGGAGCTAAATCAGAATTCTCTCTGCTGCTTAATTGGGGTGATAGGAGCTTTTTTAATCAAACTAATCTGATTTCCCCTCAGATGGCTGAATGTTAATCATCTTCACAAACGGCAGCTGTCAGGATGGAAAGGGCAAGGTGGGAGCTGGGCGCGCATGGGGTTTGGCAAAATGGTGAGACAGGCTTTGTTCCTGTGCAAGGGCTCACAAAGGCTGCAGGGCATGCAGCTTTACAAGAGGGCTTTGAGCATTTTTTGCCCTACTTGAGTAGGTCATTAGAAATCAGGAGAGGCAGGAGTGATGCAAGAGAGCATACAGGGCAGGGCTGGGAGCAATGATGCTCAGGTGCACCAGGCATATGCCCTCTACCTGTTCCTTCTGGGACTCAGGGTCACCAGAGGATGGGGTCAGAGGGGACCAGAAGGGGGTCTGGAATCTGTGAAATTCGGCTGCATGGTCTAAATGAAATTGAGCTTTAAGCGAGAAGAATTTTGATGAAACTAAAACCAGATCACACCCCAACCTGCTTCTGAGAACCCGGTGATCCCTTGTGATTCCCTTTTGCTTTGACTGCCAGGAATCTCAGAGCTAAATTTAGCACCCAGCAGGGATAACCCTCATCCTTTTTCCTCCCTTTGAGTGACAGCTAATCCCCCTCCTCATTTAAAAGATTCTGTCCTGTGGGTTTTAATATTGGGAACTATCTCAAATTCTCTGGGAAAACAGCAGGATATAAATTATTAATAAGTCTATAGACCAGCCTGAGATCTTAAGGCCATTGCTGTGGCCCATAGTTGGGTCTCAGATCAGATATGACTTCACTATGACAAGTAGAGGCTTGGGAGAGAGCAGACACTTAGCCCATACCCGACACAGAGGTGACTTCCAGGACCAGAAAGAAGAACACCCAGGCCTTGGTCCCCACCATCTTTTCCCCAGGCCCTGTGGGAAACATGGCAGGAGATGGGTGCTTCAGAGTTGGGACCCCCTTGGAACGTAGTCCCCTGGGAAGTTTCTCAGATCCAATGACCTGCGAAGAAACAAAGCTTATCAGGTTCCACGTTTCTGTGTCATCTCTTACTGCTTGAGCAGAACTATTTTTTGACCTATTGGAGGTGGATGGGTAGACAGAATAAAGTCTCATGGGAGGTAACACCTCCCCAGTTGTGAATCTGGGCAGCTTGGGAGGTGCAGAGGCTCAGGATTTGAGTTCAAATAAGGTAAACCTGGATTCAGATCCAGGCTCCAGGACCCCATATCCAGATGGGGCACAAGGGAGAGCAGGGGTGAGGAGGTACCTTGTCAATGGGGAGGGGCTTGGGCTTACTCCCAGCAGCTTCTTGAGTGACTCATTTATCACTTCTAAGACCTGGGCTTGGGGGCATGTCTCGCTACCCTTTGGTGGGGCTCACACTCTTGCACAAAGGGGCTACCCATGAACACTGTGCAGCCCAGCCCTGACTGCCATGGCCCCTCACAGGACGTGCAAGCTGGAGGGCACAGATGCTTCAGATGCACGACCTCCATGAACACATTCCCAGATGTGCACAGGCTGCAGCTGGAACACATTTCTGGCCTGTTTGGTGGGGCCTGGCTGGGAGTTACACAGCCAGGAGCTCCCTGAAGGAGAGCAGAGGGGACACACTGTGTGAAGCTAGGGCTCCCCAATAACTGCTAAGCATGGGTCAGGGGCTGTAGGAACCAGGAGAGACAAGTGGGCCTGACAATAAAGGCAAAGATCCGTGGGGGTGTGGCCCAGGCTTTTGTTCATTTTTTATCTCTCCCCAGAGCTCTGGCCAACCCGGAATCTGACCAGTTCCTGGAGATTCAAAAGTGACTCCCTTCAACATCCAAAGTCCAGGGTGTGGTGGGAAAGAGGAGATTCCTTTTTTTCCGGAAAAAAAAAAAAGATCCAAAAGCACTTGGCTGTCCCAGAAGAATAAACCAATCCCACATTGCAGATCTTTTAGCTCTAAGCCTACTAACCTCCCCCTCAACCCCCACTCCCCGCTCTGCCACCACCGTTTTCTCAGTCAAGGGAACAGAGGCATGGGGGTCCCCAAGGTCCCCATCATGTGTCTTACCCCAAGCTCCTGGGCTCGGAGCAGGGAGCTGAGTGCTACGCAGCGTTCAGTCTGAGACCAGTCTGAGACTGTCTGGGAGGCCAAGGTGGCCTGAGGCACCTTGTGGAAAAACCATTTCCCATCTGGCAGGCCACGGAAGTTTCCTCAGCATATGCTCTGTTAGTTAGGCTCCCCATCCCACGCTCCTCAGAACTCTCGGACAAAGCAGACTGGCTGACCGCAAGAAAAAAGCAGACACCCAGAGGTACAGACCCTGACTGGGACCATTTGAGAGTCCCTGACCTCAGGTGAAGGACGGGGAGGACTTTGGACCAATGGGGGGAAAAGAGAGAACTTCAAAGCAGAAAGGGGGGGAATCTCCTTTGGGGGAGACGCAGGGTGATCAGGGGAGGGCAGGAGTAGCTGAGCGGGGCAGGGAAATGCAGGCATGGGGTGAGGAAAATGGGAGTGGAGCTCACCATGTCCTGAGCGGGACTCCTCAGCTGGGGGGTTCAAGTCTTCGTCTCTCCTGTCCAGCGGCCAGGCCTTATATAGCGCAGCTGGTGGCTCAGCCCATGGCAGTGTGCCAGGGGGAGCGCGGCGAAACCAGATCTGAGCGCAGGGAAGCTCAGCCTCCCCGTCCCCTCCCCACATCCCCTGGAGCTCCCAGAGGCCTGGATTTCACTTCCAGATCCTTAGGGGGAGAGGCTGCAGGACCTGGGGAGAGGCCAGGTGGGCAGCGGCCTGGGGCTCCACAGACCGGAGTGGAGAGACACATGGAGGGGTAGGGTGGGCACTGGGAGCAGCCCTGGGAAGGGGCCAAGGGCTATTCTACATCTGGGCAGCATTTCATGGCTGGCGGGGGGCGGGGGGTGGGGGTGGGGGTGTATGCTCTTGCCTAGGCTTTGCTTGCTGATCCCCCACATTCCCCTGACCCGCCCCTACAGAGAAAGAACTTTGCTGGTGTTAGCACATACTCCGAACTCTCTTAGGCACATAAGTCACCTGGTCTCCCAACTGGGGGTGCCTGGTCTGAGCTGGGCGACTACTCAGCTTCTCTGGCCACTGCGGGAACATCAGAGAAATTTAGAGGACACAGGATTTCACCTGGTGAGAACAGTTCTTCCCTGCCCCTACCTGCTCTGTCTATGCGGGTGCCTGTCTATGTCCACTGGACCCCAGAGGCCCTGCATATAGACTCTCCGTGACCTTGCCGGACGGTCATAGATGTGTGCGTGTGTATGTGCCTGACTTCAGGTATAGGGCCTACTGCGCATGCACAGCCTTACCCATAGGTGGCGTAAGCAGCTGTCTGGGCTTCTGGACTTGAGCAGCGGCCCAGCCAGCAGCCCCCAGGAGTCTGCCTGTCCGCCCAGGCAGCGGCCAACTCTAATGCATAGCTTTAGCATGCATTAGAATCCCCTGGAGGGCTGACTGCTGGGCCCCACACCGAGTTTCTGATTCAGTATGTCTGAGGTGAGTCCTGAGACTGTATTCCTAACAACTCCCAGGTGATATTGATGGTTCATGGACCACATTAGAGTCCCAGCTGGAGGCAGAAGATGGGGAGGGGTTGTCCTAGCAACCACAGCAAGAGCTGCTAGGACCCCCCTCATGTGCCAGGCTCATCGGGCCTAGGCTGGGCTTCCTGCCTCATGCCAGGGCTTGGAGAGGGAGGCCTGGTCCCAATGGCCTCTAATACCAAGTGTCGGCTCACTCGTTCCATACACCCTCATTAAGCTCCTATTCATGGCAGGCTTTAGGTTGGGCACTGGGAGGCCACAAGGGAGGAATCATGTCCTTGCATTCAGAGGAATGAGCCTCACATGGTAATGATCTCCTAGTGAGGAGTGCAGACCCTCGTCCAGAGGGCTGTGTATGTGTGCTTGTGTGTGTCTGTGTCTTTGTCTCTGAGGGTGTGTGTGTGTGTAAGCTTGAGTTTAGGAACTCTGTTTCTCTGAGCATCACCCTAGACATGGGCTGCTGGGAGAGAGGGTGCGTATGGAAGAAGGATGTTGAGCAGCAATGGCCTGCGAGCTGACCTAAAGCACAGATCTGGTTTGCTTTTTCTCCTGGAGCCTGGTATCCCTTGCAGCCCCTAGCCCTTGGCCCATAGATTCTGTAGCCAGCCCCAGTCTCGTCCAATTTGTTGTCAGAGTCAAACCATGAAGTAGCTACACCGTGGCTTTGAAGGCTATCTGAACTGAGTGAAGTCCGTAAGAGCTCTACTAGTCTGGGGCACCTGGGTGGCACAGTCGGTTAAGCCTCCGACTCTCGGTTCGGCTCAGGTCGTAATCACAGGGTCATGAGATCAAGCCCTGAGTCGGGCTCTATGCTCAGCACGGAGTCTGCTTAAGACTCTCTCTCCCTCTCTTTCTGCCCCTCCCTGCCGCCTCTCGCTCAAATAAATAAATAAATCTTTTTTTAAAAAAGAACTCTACTTGTCTGGGGACAGACAAAGACTGAACTGCAATAGCCAGATCAAAGGACAGGAGAAAAATAGGAACTTGGGAGTCAAAAGCCTAGTACTGGCTCTATTGCTTATTCTGATGTATGACCTTGGACAAGCAATGACCTGGGCCTCAGTGTTCCCACCCGTGCAACAAAAATTTGGACTGAGCAAGCTCCAAGGCCCTCACCAGTGCTGGCAAGGTTGATAAGATGCTAACAACAAACATTGTAGGGAGGAGAGAGAGGAAAACATGACAGCTGCAAGAAGTCTGGCCAGGGATCAAGATGGAGGCCAGAGAAGCAATGTGACCACTGAGGCTGGGGAAAGAGAGCAAGGTATACAGGAGAGGGAGGTGGGGGGAAGTAAACCAGAAGATCAGAAGTCAAGGTCAGGATAATCAGTTGCTTTTCAAGGCCTCCACTCTAGAATCCAAGGGTATGTGAAAGAGGCCTCCCCAGCCTCCCAAATGTACCCTCTCTTCTCTGTCGGTAGTGGGAGGCAGAATACCCGATGGGGTGAGGGTTTGGCAAAATGGAGCCCTTTAGGCCACGAATCCTGCCTGAGTCTCCTTCGTTGGCCCAGAACTCACACTGAAGACCCCACTTCCCTAGGCCCAAATGGTCAGTGTCACGGTTGGCACAGGGCTGAAGGACTGTGTGCTAGAGTCCCTGGGTTCCAATCCCAACCCTGCCATTTGTGTTCCTCCAGCTCATGTCCTCCCTCCCTCCCTCCCCCCTCCCACCACCCTCCCACCACCACCTACTCCACCCCCAATCAAAGCATCCTTTCCTGTCCCAAGTGGGATGGAGCTGTGAGATGTGCAGGACTAGACTGGAGGGAATCTGAGTCTGCCCCCACTGCCCCGCTCAGAATTCCTTTGAGGAAGAAGAGGCCTGCTGTCCTCAGTCAGGATAGACAGGGCTTGGGAGGTAGCCACAGATCTGGACTGTCAGGGCCTGGCCTGGATAGGTCAGCCCTAGCCACAAGTGGCCATCTGGGGCTTCCACAGGCCAGGCTAGTCTGTAGCAGCTCCAAGCCCCTGCCTGGAACACACTGGAAACCTATCAATCACTCCCACCCCTGTCCAAGGGATCAAGGGGCTTGGAGCCCAGTTTAGCCAGGCCACCTGCATCCTAAGCCTATGGCCGCAGTCCCCACCCTGCTGAGGGGAAAGGAGCTTGGGAACACTGGGGGGTGAGGGGGTGGGGGGAGGAGGGTCTGATGTGCTCCTAGTGGCTCCAGAAGGTGCTCTGCCTCTAGCATGCTCTCTGACCCCTCTCCCACAGTCCCATTATCGCCCCTGCTGCGGCCTGAGGAGGCTTGGCAGGCCTGGGTAGGGATAGGCCGCTGGTGATTGCCGGGGACTGGAGGCCTTGAGTGCAGCTCTGAGTGACAATCAGGGGCTGCTGAGCCAGCACTTGGAAGCCCAGAAACCCAGAGTCCAGGGCAGTGGGAGAGCTCACTCTCTGACCTCGTTCTCCTTGTCCTGTGTACAGTCTGTCACTGTTCCACCTCTGTGACTTTATAGTTTTATTCCTCACTTTCTGTATCTTGAAATACAACCCTTCCTCCCCATCAGTGTGAATGTCCCCATCTCTCAAAGGCCTATCTCAGTCTCCTCCTTCCTGCCCTCTCTGACCCCCAGGCCCACCCTGATTATTCCTTCCAGGATAATGTTCAGTCGTGTGTGGTTGGCACTCTAATTTACAAAGCACGTTCACGGTCATCATCTTCAGCCTCACAGCAGATCCGTGAGGCAGGGATGATCACACCCATTTTACAGAGGAGAATCTGAGGCTCCAAGAGGTGAAGTCACTCAGACGCAGGAGGTCTTAACTCAAAGTTGCCCCTAGAAAACAGTGATCTAGTGTAGACCTTGTCATGCACCCTCAGCTCAGATGAACCCCCATGGAAATCACATTCCAACTATATGCTCCTCAGTGAGAACATGCTCAAATAGTCTGACTCTGCCTGCCTGGCACACAGACACTGTTTCCTATACATCTAAAGATATTCCCATCTAACACAATCCAGCTATCATACTGTGGCCACAAATTCTCTGCAACTCTCCCAGCATGAAGTGGAGTCTATTTACTCACTCCTTTGACCTGCGCTGGCTTTGTCACTTGCTTTGAGCAAAGGAATATGACAGAAGTGATGCTTTACAAGTTCTGGAGTTTAGACCTCAAGAGACCTTCACTCTCTTGGAACACTGTCCTGAGACCACCCTGTAAGGAAGTCAATCTATCCTACTGGAGGATAAGAGACCACATGGAGGAGCACTAAGGCCCCCAGTGAACAGCTAGACAGGTGGGCCATCTTGAACTTTCCACCACACTAGTTGCATGAGTGAGCCCAAATAAGACCAGCAGAGGAATGGTCCAGCCAACCCACAGAATCATGAGAAATAACAAATTTTTATTAAAGAACCACTGAGTTTTGGGGTGGTTTGTTACACTGCAGTAGATGACTGGCACACCAAGAGTAAAAGCTTTTTCCATTGCAGTCGGAAAAGCACAACTCAGATTGGTTTAAGCAGAAAAGAAATCCGATGGCTCTCCTAACTGTCGTCCTAGGGAAAACTGGATCCAGGTACTCAGACAGCATTAGGGCTGTTCTCTTCTCAGATCTCAACAGCTTCCTCTGAGATGGCTTTATTCTCAAGGAGGGTGTAGCAGTCTGTATTTTCTGAAGAGGGCTACAGCAATGGCTTCCGTCGCACATGTTCTTGTTCAATGTGACGGTGCTATTCTGCCATCAAGAGAGAGAGTCTCATCTCCCTCCCCTTGAATCTGCACTGGCCTATGACTGGCTTGCAACCAAGAATGAGGTGGACTTCTAAGGCTACACACAAAAGGTCACACAGGTTCCTCTTGGATCTCTTGGGACATTCACTCTGGGGAAAGCCAGCTGCCATGTGGGAAGTCTAACTACCCTGAGACCACCATCCTGGAGAGCCCTGGTGTAGAGTCCTGGTCAGTAGTCCCAGCCGAGCCCAGACTTCCTACCAAGGCACCAAACGTGAGTATAGCTATCTTGGACAGACCAGACCAGCCCATCTACCAGATGAGTACCACTGAGGGGCCTCAACTGATGTCACAAAAAGTAGAATTACCCACTCTAGTCCTACATGAAGTCCTGACCTATAGGTCATTTAAGCCACTAAGATTTGGGGTATTTTGTCACACAACACTAGTAACTAGAGTAGAGCTGTTTCCATGTGGTATCTTCCAGAAGCTCCAGGCTCCTTAGCACGTCTCAAATCTCCAGGGGAAGGAAAGTGTCTCTTCCCCAATTGTTCCAGCAGTTCTGGGAGAGGCCCTCCTTGACCCATTCCTGACCCAGTCCCTGTAACCATGGGATGGAAAGCTCTGATAAGCCCATTTCTGGAGCCAGAGGTAGATCAGCCCCACTGGAGTCACATGGACTGATCTTTCCCAAAGGAAAATTGTGGTGCAAAAATGGATGTTGGGAAGAAAAAAAATCACATGTACGTACTAAAAACACAACCACAATCATAAGCACCCTTATCCTAGGAGGGGTTGACCCGAAATGCCTAACTACTAACTTTGATATCAGGAGTTGAGTCTTGATATCAAGAGACTACTTTCATAGCTATCAGCCTGGAGAGTTTACCTTCCATTTGTTCTGTTACAAACCTACCCATGTGTGACTCCTCTCCACCTTGTAACCACATCAACACACCCCAGTAGAGCTGAGCAAAACTGAAACACCATAACTCCAGCTTAGGAAATGGAAGAAAAAGAAAGAAACCTGTGAGCACCTTGTCTTACTTTGTGCAGGTCTTAGGTTGGAGCAAATTCCCACAGAATGGGCTATGGGTCCAGCAGATACCCCAAAACATGTCCAGTAGAGCACTCCACCTTGCATTAATATGCTTACTGTCACCACAGAATGCTCCTCCAGCTTAAACCAGGGTCACCCCACTGTCCCCCTGGTGCATCCACCACAGACACAGCCTTACATTCACACACAGCGTCTCTTGAGCTCACCGTAATTACAACATGTTCGCGACCCGTTGTTTTCACCACAGATTATGGGATTCCCGTGATGTCCCCAGAGTGTTCACCAAGCTTGGCATGGTGTGCTCACATTCACCACAGTGCCTTTACCACACTTAGAGTTTGCTCACACCCAGTGACATTGTAGTGTTTACTGCATGAACCAGTGAGTTCATATTCTATACGTGGACATCATAGAGGGCTCAGCGCCCCCAGTATTTCTCAGAAACATCTACAGTCATGATTTTGTGTAGGATCAGGGGTGCGCACTCACTAGGGTGTTCTCTCAAGAGTGTTCACATACCCCTCCCCTGACTTGTCACACTCACCATGACGTGTCTGCACTGGTTGTTCATGAAATTCGACCCGAGCACCTACCAAGACTCTGCTGCTTGTTTCCTGTGACCCAAGGCCTCTTTTCGTGACTCCCTTAAGACGGCCCAGGTGGCTCTGTGTGTGGTATGGCCTCAGCTCTGACCAAGATGCTGGCAGTCCAAAAGAACCTGAGGCACTGATGGGGGCGGCCTTGCTCAGGGATGAGGTGAGGTGGATGCTGTGTAGAAGTCCTCTCTGGCAGTAAATTCTGGTGACTCGCAGCTGCTTTACGGGCTAGAGCTATGGAAAGTTGAGTGTGAGGAGCCTCCCTCTTTCCAAGCAGACTCTTTCGCCCACACAGCACCTGGATTGTAAGGATCTGGGACTCCCAACAGCCAGGGTGAGCAGGAGGGAGGAAGGGGCAATGGAGGTTAGAAAGGCCCTGGTGAGCAGGCCTAGCCAGACAGGGTGGGACAGAGGGAGAGAGACAGACACGTGGGCCCCTGACCCCATTCATAGTGGGCTGGCCTTTTGTTTCCAGAAGCCAAGCAGCATTCTGGGAGGCCAAATTGGGGCATTTCCCCCCCAGAAGAACAAGAGCTTTAATGACAGGATGTTGGGCAGCGACAGGGAAGGCAGAGAAAGGGAAGAAGACATTTGAATACCACTCTGCATTTTTAAAAATTGAAGTATAATCTTCACCATTTCGAATGCACAAGTCTGTGAGTTTTAATGAATGCAAACAATCAGGTAACCACCGTCACATCAAGATAGAAAATATTACCAGCCCCTTTATAGTCAACCCCTCCCTCCATGTTCAGCTGCTGACAACCGCTGGTTTTCTTTCCCTGGAGTTTTGCCTTTTCGATAATGTCACATAAATGGAATCCTTTGGTATGAGCTTTTTAAGTTTGCCTTCTTTCACTTAGTATAATCATCCATGTTGTTGAATGTGCCAATAATTCAATTCCTTTTTATTGCCAAGTAGTATTCCATTGTGTGACCATACATGGTTTATCTATCCATTCACCACTTGAAGAATGAGTGGGTGGTTTCCACTTCTTAGCAGTTACATTTTAGCTATAAATATTTGTGTAAACATGTTTCTCATTTCTTTGGGGTAAATACGTAAGAGTGGGATCACTAGGTTACACATTAAGTGTATGTTTAATCTTATAAAAAACTGCCAAACTGCTTTCCAGAGGGACTGGACCATTTACATTCCTACCAGCAATATGTGAGAGTCCCAGGTGCTCAGCATTCTCGTCCACACTTGATACTATCAGTTTCAGGTTTGTTTTTAGCCCTCTGAATAGGATTCGTAGTGTGATTTCATTCTGGTTTTAATTTGCATTTCTCTGGTGACCAGTGATGTTGAGCATCTTTTTGTATTCTTATTTGTCGTGCATAGATCTTCTTGGGTGAAAAGTCTGTTCAAATAACTTCCTCCTTTGTAATTGGGTTGTTGTCTTATTATAGGTATCCGCGTTTCTCAAAAGTTCACCTTACACCAGTTCACTTTTACAAAAGGACCTACATTAGTACCTGTTTTCACTAGCCGAGTGAAATCCAAAGATGATATTCAGTTCCACAAGGTGAAAAAAAAAAGGCAAAAATAATGTTCAGCGTCTGTTTTGTAGTGAGCAACGCGCACTCGAGCAGCCGGAGTGGCGCCACCTAGCCCCTTCTCTGGGAACTACACTCAGCATCTCAGCAGCAAGCCGCCATTGTTTTCAACCGTGCCTGTGAGCATCTGGGCCTTATCTTGATATAGTTTGTGCTTCTGTTAGCAAGATGTGTCCTAAGACATCAGAAAATCCTAAAAGAGGTTACTTTTTGGTTTGGGAAGGCTCAAACTTTTTTCCCTATAAATTAATGGTAATTGCTTCTTCATCTTACATCATTTTGGCTTAAGAAAATTTTTACAGGGGCACCTGGGTGGTTCAGTCGTTAAGTGTCTGCCTTCCGCTCATGTCATGATCTCAGGGTCCTGGAATCGAGCCCCACATCGGGCTCCCTGCTTGGTGGGAAGCCTGCTTCTCCCTCTCCCACTCCCCCTGCTTGTGTTCTCTCTCTGTCAAATGGATGAATAAAATCTTTTAAAAAAAGAAAAAAATGTTTTTAAGGGACCCTCTACTTTCGGGGAGTGGGGGAAACCTGTATTGAGTATATATATATTCTGGGTATAAGTCTTTTATCAGATATGTCTCTTGAAAATTTTTTCCCAATCTGTAGCTTGCTTTTCATTTTCTTAATAAGTGTCTTTTGATGAGTGGAAGTTCTTAATTTTGATGAAGTCCAATTCATCAATTTTTTTTATTTTGTGGACTGTGCTTTTTATTTTGTGGGCTGTGTTGGATCTAAGAAATCTTTGCCTAATCCACAGTCACAAAGATTTCCTTCTGTTTTCTCCAGGATTTTTTTAGTTTTGGGTTTTACCTATGGTTCATTTTTAACTACTTTCTGCATATAGTACAAAGTGTAGGCCAAGGTTCATTTTTTTTGCATGTGAATGTGCAATTATTCCAGCACTATTTGTTGAAAAGACTCTCCTTTCTCTTGAACAACCTTTATATATATATTTTTAACACTATGGCTCTTTGAGGCATTGACACCAACACCCTTGGGTTTTCTTACACAAAAGTCAGTAGCATAGCAGGAATGAATGCTTCTCTTACCTGATCCCAAAACAGGACAGCTTATGCCTGAATAAGACACAGACTTTTTGGGACGCCTGGGTGGCTCAGTTGGTTAAGCATCTGCCTCCAGCTCGGGTCATGATCCCAGAGTCCTGGGATCAAGTCCCACATCCGGCCCCTTGCTCAGCAGGGTTTCTCCCTCTGCCTCCCGCTCCCCCCTGCTTGTGCTCGCGCTCTCCCTCTCTCTCTCTCTCTCTCTCTCTCTCTCTCTCTCTCTCTGTGATAAATAAATAAATAAATAAAAAACCAGACTTTTCAATGGAACAGCTCTTTGAGCTTTTACTTACAGCCCCTCTGCTCTCCCAGGACTGAGTGAGACACGAGTAGCTGAGAACCGCACCAGGAGACTGCAATGACTGCTAAGCACAATCTAGGTCCAGAACTGCTTCTTTTCTCTGATGACTCTCCTATATCCCCAGAGGCTCCTTGGTCAAAGAGGTTCTGGATCCTCTGCTCTCAACTTATCATCCTCCATCAAACAGAGAGAGAATGCCCTGAGAAACCATCAGCCATCTTTACCTTTCTGGCTGCTTTCACCTGTCAAAGTTGCTGGTGATTTTCATTTTAGCCTGATCATAATCAGTTAAGGAGAAAGCACTTCTCACTTGGTAGAGTATGTGACTTTTGATCTTGGGGTTGTGACTTTGAGCCCCATGTTGGCATAAAGATTACTTAAAAAAAAAAAAAAAAAGCCTTCTTTCAAGACCTGGATCTTGGGGAAGCTTAGGAACTTGAACCCAGGCCGGGTCTCCAAATTCCCAGTCCTCCGATCTTTCCATTTTCCCACAATGGCCTCTCATACAAGATGATGGCGTGAGGTCGCTGCTTTCTGGGATGCCAGGGGGATGAGAGGGCTCCTTAACTGGCTATACACTTCTGGGAGCAGACCATTCTAAGGAAAAAAAAAAAAAAAGAAAGAAAGCTTATAAAAATAGCCAAAGTCAGGAGCTGGGGCTGGGCCCCTCTGGGGCAGGTCCCCCTCTCACAGGCTGCCTGGTATTCCTCCCGTGGTGTGTCTGCTTCTGTCTTTGTGGCAGCTCCACTTACTTCTTATTCCTGATGGCTTCATTTCCTGCATTTTCTTAGTTCAAGTCCCAGCAGAATCATTCTGATGGACTCAGCTAGTTCCCACCCTCACCCCCTACAGGGTGGAGCCTTTCCCATGAAGCCCTTCACCAGTCACGAGCTGGCCTATGGATGGGCTGGATTTAGGTCAGATGCTCAGCCTGAGCCTATCAGTGGTTACTCCTAGCCAAACCCAATGGTGGTACTACTTCTTCAAGTAGGGGCCTGGGGATGGGCAGTTACAGGTAAAAGGGGATTTGAGGTGTGGTGGCACCATGAGGGTTACCAGTGCAATATGAGGGTTTATCCTCATTCCAGAAACATGCACACACATGCCCTGAGCGCTCAGCCGCATCTCTCCCCTCCCTCTGAGCCTCCCCGGCCCCAGCCTCCAGTTTCCCACGTGGCTCCACCCTAAGTTGAAGAGCTCTTTGCTCCACCTGGGAAAGCTGTGTCTTCCCTCACTTGAGCTCCTAAAGGGTAAGGACTGTGTCTTACGTATCCCTGGGTCCCCAGCACCTGGCTCAACATCATAAATTCATAGATCTCAAAAAGGGGAAAGGGCTTACCTAAGGCCTTTCATGGAGGCAGGGGCAGAACTAGGTGAAACCCAGATCTCCTGTTCCAAATCTAGGCCCCTCTCTGCATTCAGGAGGGCGCCTGGCATCTCCCAGAGATGTGAAAGTAGGGGACTGCTGTCCCACGTCTGGGTTGGGTGAGGCCTCTGGCTCTGTACTAAGACACTGAGACATCCTCCCTTGAGGAGGCAGGCCCAGCCGTGACCCCTGTTGCCTGGCAGCACTGAGTCAGTTCTTGGGGTGAACCTCCTGTCTGCTCCATGGGTCCTCCAGGGAACACTCCGAACAGACCCACAGACAGCATGACCCTGGGTTCCTGAATGTTCTACTTCCCATGATGGACTTCGTGATGCATGAGGGCTGGAGTGGGTGGGAAAAGCGGGCAGGCAGGCCAGACCCAACTGCTCCAGCTTACTGACAGATCAGAGCAGCCTGAAATGTAAATGACAGCAACCCAGGGGACAGCGCCTGTGTCTGTGGAATGGCTCTGTGTATAACTCTGTGCCCGTAGTGCAAGTGGACATGTGAGAGTGTGCAAACCTGACAGGGTCGTGACGTGTATACGCCCACACTCAGCTCTGATCCCCACGTGTGGTGTAACTTCAGGCATTTCACTTTCCCTCTCTGGACCTCAGAGAGGATTCGATGGATGCTAAAGCTCCCTCCTCTTCCTCTCCCATCACTGCCCCTTACACCTCCCTCCAGACTCTTCTCCCTGTGTTCAGCAGAGCAGCTTTCCCAGCCTCTGAAACCCCACCCCTGCAGCTCCCCAGCCACCAGGGGCCTCATCTTCTTCCCCAAGTTCCTATCAAAGCCTTTATTTTACAGGAACAACTCTTTCACTGAGAAGAATTCTGGAACATTCTCCACTCCCTTGTGCATGTGTGTGTGTTTATGTGTAACTGACTACAAGTGTGTTTGTGATGGGCAATGGAAAGGGGGAGATGGCAGGGGCCGCCCCGGGGAGAATGAGTTCATTTGCCTGTGTCTCAGCAAGTATCTCTTTTTCCAAACCTCCAGAGATAGGCTCGTAGGGGCATGTATCCACTCACTAGCTTTGTGCACATTCTCACAGTATCCATTGACAGCAAGACTCAGCCAGGTACCAGCTCGTCCAGGAACCCCTCCTCATAGCCCCACCCTGGGCTAACTGCCCCTCTGTTGTCTACAAGCCCTGCGCCCCGAGCACTTTTCCAGAAGAAAATTTATCACATTCTACGGACACTGTCTGCTTTCTTGCCTGCCCCATCTCTGTGGTGAAGTCTCTAGAGGACAGGAACCATGTCTCGGTCTCTTGGCATCCCAGCATCTAGAACGTTCAGAACCTGTGTGTGAACTGGGTTGGCCTTGCCTCATGTGCTCCCAGTAAGACTTTCCATCCTCAGTGGCCCTAATGACCCCTATGCCTACCACCCCCTCTGGAGTGTGAGGTAAACCAAACCTAATATACCCATGGTGTAGGCTTTCCCCTTGGGGTCACCACCCCAGGATCTTCCTCTGGCCCAGGCGAAGCTTGCTCTAACCCTGAAAATGGAGACAGCCTAGGATACAGGGTGTGGGTGCTCAGTGGATCCTAAGCCAGTCTTAGGGCCCTCACCATAGGGAAACTTCCTCTTTTCTGGACTTTCTGGCCCTGGAGTGAACCTTGTTGGCGCCAGTGGGCTTTTAATATTTTCCATTCCTGGCTCTTATACAACATTTCACCTCAAAAATGCATCCTCCCCCTCACCAAAGGGCACGCCTTTCCAGTGAGAGGAACCCAGGGCTGGTGAGTGGAGGTGACCCACTGTGTTCTGGGCTTGGAGGGGCCCCAGCCCAGTGCTTTGAGAAAGAAGCAGAGCAGCTGTCTCAGAAGCAGTGGCAGAAATGTCTTCCCAGCCAAGAGAGCCAAGCTCCCTGGCCAGCCAGAGGCCTCATGGTCCCACGGGAAGCCTGGATCCACCGCAAGCTGGGGGGACACCTGCTGGGTTCCATCTGGGGACTCCAGGCCCCTTCCACTCAGCTTCACCCCTCTGAGCCCTAAGGACCCCGTCTGCACGGTGGGGATAACGATGCTGCCTGGCTTTCAGGGTCCTTGTGAGGCTCGAGGGCTGCACCTTCGGGTCATCCGGGGAGCTTTAAAACACACCCCACCTGGGCCCACCTTGAGAGACACTGATTTCACCTTGAGAGACACTGATTTCACGGGTATGGGGTGCAGCCTGGATGTGGGCATTTTTTTTTTATAAATGTTTTATTTATTTATTCATGAAAGTCAGAGAGAGAGAGAGAGGCAGAGGGAGAGGGAGAAGCAGGGTCCTTGCCTAGCAGGGAGCCCGATGCGGGACTCGATCCCAGGACCCTGGGATCATGACCTGAGCCGAAGGCAGACGCTTAACCATCTGAGCCACCCAGGCGCCCAGGATGTGGGCGTTTTTTAAAAGCTCTCAGCGATTCCCTCCCTTGCTCTGATGGGAACGCACTGTCTGTGGGGACTCGTTCCAGAGACAATTGCTGCTTTGACGAGCCAGGGCACCACACCGCTGGTTTTCCCAAAAATACAATCCCTTGGGTGCCTGAAATCCAGACAGGGTGGAGGGAAAGCACTTTTGGAAAGGCAGGTGAGGGGTCCTGCAGGTTTGCTCTGGGCCTTTCCAAGCCTGCCCTGCCCACAGACAGATGCGTCTGAGCCACCAGCCCCGGCCCAGCCCGAACCCAGCACACCTGCCCTGGTGACCCCTCTGCTGGGCCGGCCAGGTCCTCCCGGGGGGGACCCAGCCTCGGGGCGGATGGCCAGCCTCCCTTCGCAGACCCAGGCCCTGAACCTGAGCGTGGGAGTATGAGGCGGAAGTCACCCCCTCACTGCATGCTGGGGTACCAGCAGTCACTGCAAATTAAACGGGGAGGGAGCCAGTGCCCTGTGGGGAGCAGAGGGTGTCTGGGGGCTTGCGGGGAGGGGAGAGCGACATCTGTTTCCCTCATCCTGAGGAGCGAGCATCCAGAAGGTACCACAGCCCAGAGGAAGAAACCAGCGGAGAGCCAGGCCCGTTGGGGAAAGCGAGTGGAGAGCAGTGTGTCTTCTCACAGAGCCCCCCCACCCCCCCGGGCCACCCCCAGCGCCATATCCCAGAGTTAGCGTGCGTTTGGACACAGGAGGAGAAAACAGGTTCTCTGCAGGGGGCGGCAGAGCGCCTGCCTGAGGAGCTTCGTCCGTCCGACGTCCAGGCCCCCAGCCGAGGCCCGAGGTTGTTCCGCAGGGCAGCGAACAGGCCTGGGGGGGCGGAAGGGCACAGCACAGCAAGCAGGTAGGAGCGGGGACAGCGGGGCTGCCAGACTGGGCCCCACAGGCGGTGAGTCCAGGGAGAGCAGGAGCCCCAGCCGCCACCTCAGGGAGCGCCATCCTGCCCACTTTTGTTTTCCACCTGAGGCCACGTTAAGTGTGGGCACAGGGAAGCACCAGACCCCTTGGGCTATGCTTTGGCCTCCAGAGAAGCATCTGCAGCCTCAGCGAGGTCAGAGGCGAGAGGGAACTACTGAGCTGGAAGAAACTTCAGTCTCAACAAGTCTGCCCCCACCTCCCGTATCTAAGGTCGAAAATACACAGGCTTTGAAGCCCGAAAAACGAGATCAAACCCGGCCTCCACCACTGTATTCACCCGTTCATCCTACAAATATTTTCAGCTTCTACTATGTAGCAGGCCCTGTGCGCTGGAGTTACTCAAAAGAAAGAAGCATAGTCGCCACCTTTGAGGAACTTATCCATAGAGGGACAGATAGAGCCATAAACAAATCTCAGGGAAGCCTCCCTGGCAGAGGTGTTGTCAGACTCGACTTTAAATATAAATAGTAGTTGGATGAAAAGGCAGAGGAAGGGTGCTCCAGGCAGAGAAGACAGCCTGAGCAAAAACCAGCATGGTGTGTCAGGAGCTGCCGGAAGGTGTAGTATGTGGCAGTGTCTTCAACAAGATTCTTAGTCGAGAGCAACAGAAATCAACCCTAGCTAGCTTAAACGGAAAAGGAATTTACTAAAAAGGATATTGGATCCCACACTCCTGGAAGCCCCAATTTATTCACTAAAGTTTATTTATTTATTTAACTAATCTCTACACCCCATGTGGAGCCCGAATTTACAACCCTCAGATCAAGAGCTGCATGCTCTTCCGACCAAGCCAGCCAGGCGCCCCGAAACCCCAATCTAGAAACTCAAAGCTAAACTCCTCAAGCCCACCCAGGGCAGGAAACATGGCAAAGTTAGCTCTGGAGGGACTCCAGAGATCATTTTGTCTATAGTTCTTCATCTTGAGTCCATGGGAACAAAAAGGTATATACAACATTTTGAATGTGTGTAAGTATATTTTTCTGGGGACAGGATGCATGACTTTTATCAGATTCTCAAAGAAATCCACACCATGGGTCAGGTTATCCCAGAAGCAAATCCTAAAATGAAGATTCATGCATAAGTGATTCAGTGAAGAAATGTTCCCAGGAGAAACCAGTAAGGAAGAAGGGGAAGCAGGATAGTAGGGGAAGGGGAAGAAGCCAGGGAAGAGAGTAATTTTGTGTGAAACCCCATACTCAGTCTGATCCATGGGGGATCTCAGGAGCATTAATTACGCCTTCAAGTTTTTCCCTACTCAAGACAAAGTAGCTGGACTTTTGTACTCTCATGGCATTTGGTCATTGGCTGTGGGCCAGGTGACCTGCAGCTGCGTGTGGGTCATAAACTACCAGGCACTGGCAGCTCTCCTAAGGGGGAAGAAGCCTCCACTTACCAAGGACAATCCTTGAACAAAGCTCAGTGAAGGGCCGGGTGCACAAGGCTGGTAAAGAGAATCAGAGATTTGGGCATGTCTAGTACATGTTCCCAAAAAGTCAGGAATCACTGATCTAGTACAACCACATCATTTTATAGACTAGGAACCTGGGAACACTTCTGATACTACAGTGGTGTGAGTACCTTAACCAACCCTCCTTCTGAAAACAACACAAAATTCTAGATAAAAGGAAAAAATCTTAAATGCACTTAGGAGCTGGCAGTGAAATAACGAACACTCAGGCCAGAAAGAAACAAAAGCTAGAATTCAGAGGGCAATGAATACAAAGCAATGAAAGACATTGAACTTCATGAACTTGAGCTTCAGTTTTTCAGCCTCATGGAAATGGGACAATATTTAATAAGAAGTCCATGCTTGAAGCAATCACTAATAGGGGGCACTGGGACTACTTTGATGAAACTAATGGTGACCCTCCTTATGGGGCCAGGCCTAAAGTAGTTCTCAGAGGAGAGTGGGTACCTGAACAAGGTCAGGGGCTGTTAGGAAGGTCCAAGGGGGAATGGCCGTTGGGGAGCCAAGCATTTGGGCCTGCTTCACGGAGGGAAGAACTCGAATATTATGAACTTGAATGGGGGAAACACCTTAGAGCTTGAGGGAGGCAGGGGAGTAGGAAGATGAAGAATCTGAGTTCATTTCTGAGTCTGCATTCATACCTGAGTCCTGTGGTGGGGGAAAGTGTAATGAAAAAAATGTAGGATGTGTGAACCAGACTGATGCCATCTTGGACAAATCCACCATGATGGCCCATGAGCCCTTCTTGAGCATAGCCCCACAAACATGTTCTTTCTTTTTGTTTATCCACACCCTTAAGCACACCCTCATGGCATAATGTCCTTAATATGCTCTGGAGATATGACTATGACAGGCACCTATTTTCAAATGTTTTCCTCCTGGTGGTCCCAGAACATGTACTCCCCAGCCTCTAGGGTATAAAAGCAGGTCTTATGGGAGGCAGAGTTGAGGATATATACTTGTCTTTTTGTTGCGCAAGACATGCTTCTGTCCATATGTCCCCTTAATAAACTGTTTCTTGTCAAACTGGACTTGTCAGCCTTTTTCTTCAGTCTTATGTCTCCTTTGGCCTTTGGAGGCTGTTTTGCACATACCTCCTTTTCATGGAGTAAGGATTTCTTTTTTCTTTTTTTTTTTAAGATTTTATTTATTTATTTATTTGAGAGAGAACACATGAGCAGGGGAAGGGGCAGAGGAAGGGGAAGAGGGAGGGAGAGAATCCTAAGCAGGCTCTGTGCTGAGTGTGGAGCCTGATGCGGGGCTTGGTCTCACGACCCTGAGATCATGACCTGAGCCGAAATCAAGAGTCGGATACTTAACTGACTGAGCCACCCAGGTGCCCCAGAGTAAGGATTTCAAGTAGGAAGCAATTCTACTTTGGGAACTTGTAAAATCTTTTTAAAAAATTAAAAAATAATAATAAAATAAAACATTTTTTTCTCTCTCTGGTTTAATGGCAAAGATGTAAGTGTGTGGTATCTGGAACATGGCAGGTACTCAGTGATTGGAAAGATGAAGGAAAGTGTGTCACTGCTCCTCTATGGACCTAAATTTCCTAAGCCTTGCTCATTGTTGACTTGATGTGTCAGTTACAGAGAGAGGTTAACATCTCCCATTGTATTGTAAACTTGTCCATTTTTATTTTGCTTTCCTTGCTATTTCTGTTTGTTTTTATCTATTTTGAAGTTATCAAATGTATTTAAAATTTTTTAAGTTTATTTTTTTATTTAAGTAATCACTACACCCAACATGGGGCTCAAACTCACAACCCCAAGATCAAGAGTCACATCCTCTTCCAAACGAGCCAGCCAGGTGCCTCTAGATGTAAATAAATTTAAGATTATTCTTTTTGATGAATTGAAACTTTTACCATTATGAAGTGACCCTTTTGTTTCTCATAATGCTTTTTGTCTTGAAGAAAGTCTACTTTGACTAAAATTAATATAGATGTATAACTTCCTTTAGTTAATATTTGACAATTTTTTGACAAATTTTTTTCAATCCTTTTACTTTCAACCTTTCTGTGTTCTTATGTTTTATTTTTTTATTTTTATTTTTTTTAAAGATTTTATTTATTTATTCATGAGAGACACAGAGAGAGAGGCAGAGGGAGAAGCAGGCTCCCAAGGAGCAGGGAGCCCGATGCGGGACTCGATCCCAGGACCCTGGGATCATGACCTGAGCCGAAGGCAGACGCTTAACCATCTGAGCCACTCAGGCGCCCTGTTCTTATGTTTTAAATACGCCTCTTATGAATAGCTTATAACTAGATTCACTACCTTGTCTAGTGGCAATATTTTTCTTTTAACTTCAGTTCTTTTAACTGAAACTTAAAGTCCATTTATATTTATTAAGACACTGATACTTCTTTTTTTAAAGATTTTATTTTATTTATTTGATAGGGAGAGAGACAGTGAGAGAGGGAACACAAGTAGGGGAGTGGGAGAGGGAGAAGCAGGCCTCCCACGGAGCAGGGAGTCTGATGCGGGGCACGATCCCAGGACCCTGGGATCATGACCAGAGCCGAAGGCAGACGCTTAACGACTGAGCCACCCAGGCACCCTAAGACACTGATACTTAAACACACATACATTTATGTATTTATTTGTAGGTATGCATGTATGTATTTCTAATGTATTATTTTTTATTTTCTAGGTTTCTTTTTCTATTCTTTCTTCTTTTCTTGTTTTTCCTTATTCCACTTTTCTGTTTACTAGTTTGCAAATTATACCTTTTTTGCTGTGTTTAGTAGTTACACTAGAAATTTTAATATGCATATTTTATTTGTCTAAGTCTAAAGTTAATCAACATCTTTAATTTGTTCTTAAATAAAACAAGGACAGGTATGCCTGGGTGGCTCAGTCATTTAAGCATCTGACTCTTGCTTTTGGCTCAGGTCATGATCTCAGGGTAGTGGGATCAAGCCTGTATTGGGTTCCTCATTCAGTGGGGAGTCTGCTTGAGATTCTCTCCCTCTCCCTCTGCCCACCCCCCAACCTACTCTCTCTCTCTAAAAAACAAAATATAATAATAATAATAATAATAATAAATTTATTAATTAAAAAAGAAAGATTTTGTTTCCCCTCATATAGAACTGCTTTCAGAAGGAAGTTCATTTAGGGTACCTAGTCCATCTTATTACTACAAAATGAAGTGTCCTCAGTTTCTTAACCTAGAAATTGAGATAACTGAACTAGATAGTAGTTCTTTTTTCCTTCTTTTTTTTTTTAGTATTTTATTTATTTATTTGACAGAGAGAGACTCGGCGAGAGAGGGAACACAAGCAGGGGGAGTGGGAGAGGGAGAAGTAGGCTTCTTCCCGCTGAGCAGGGAGCCCGATGTGGGGCTCGATCCCAGGACCCTGGGATCATGACCTGAGCCGAAGGCAGCCGCTTAACTGACTGAGCCACCCAGCCACCCCTAAATAGTAGTTCTTAACACTTTGGGGACACACACTACTTAAGAAGCTGGTAAAAATTAGAGCCTGGAGACTCTCGCCCCAGGAAAATACACATACACACAGAGAAATTCTATGTTTCTGTTCCCCTGAAACCATGTACGGGCCCAAGATTAAGAGACCCCAATGAAATGAATGACCTCTGAGCTCCTGCCAGAGCTAACTTTTAATGACCATGCCATGTTCTTTACCCTGAGCAGAGGGTTTCCACGAGTCTCCCCTCGGGTGGGTATGAGGAGTACAGACCTTTGAGGTTTTGAATTGGGGCTTCCAGGATCTCCAGAACCTCTTGGGGAAGGAGAAACTGAGAGCTGCCAACCAAAACTTGCACAGAGCTAAAGCTCAGGTGAGATTCTGCAACCAGACCTCTCCACATTCATTCATTCAGTAAATATTTATTGGACTCTGTTCCAACTATCCACTGCTACACAACAAATCATACCAAAACTTAGCGGCTTCTGTAATAATAACGATCATTTATTTTTACCTCTCATAGTTCTAGGACTAACTGGGCTCACTAGGTAACTCTGGCTCAGAGTCCCTCAGTGCTTGGAGTCTGATGGCGGCTAAGGCAGGAATCATCTCAAAACCTTCTTAGTACATGTCTCACGGTTGATGCTGGCTGTAGGCTAGTTTGCAGCGGGATTTTTGGCTGAAGCACCTACATGTGGCCTCTCTAAGTGGCCTGGGCATCTTCACAGCATGGAAGCTGGATTCTAAAAGGGAACATCTGAAAAGAGCAGGCCAGGAGGAAGCCATATTACTTGTTATGGCCTAGCCTTAGAAGTCACAAAGCGTCGCTTCTGCCACATTCTCTTAATTACATGCAAGTCATTAGACCAGCTCTAATTTAAAGGAAGGTCGATTAGGTTCTATCTCTTGGTCAAAACATTTGCAGACATATTTTAAAACCATTTTATACCCGTTCTGTGTGCCACGCACTGGACAAGGAACTTGGGATAGTGGTAAGTCACGAACTGTGCCCTTATGGTATTTATAGTCTAGCGGCAGAGATACACCCTACTAAAATAGTATTACAAATATGTATACAACTGTAGACTTAGATAGTGCTATGGAAGGTGAATACAGGAATCATGAGCAATTATATCACACATTTGCATGACCTGGGTCAGGAACCCAAGGAAAACTTCCCCAAAGCAAAGACATCTGGGTTGAGGTCTGAGGCATTAGTGGATGCTAATTCTGTGAAGCAGATTGAAGAAGGGCCTCCCAGGCAGAGAGAACAACAACCATTGGCCCTGGGACAGGAGGAAAGGTGGCCTGAGAGGCAGCCAATGTGTCTGGAGGCAGAGAGCAGAGGAGAGACGTGTGAGACAAGGCTGCTGAGCTGGGCTGAGGCCCGGCCCCTGGACTTTGTAGGCTAGGTGAGGATATTGGTCTTTGGCCTTAAAGCTGCAGGAAGCTGTTGGGGGTCATTCACTGGAGAGTGATGCGAACACATCTGCATCCTACAGATCACTTTGGCAGCCGTGTAGATGGTCCCTGCCAGATGCTGAGTCAGTACTGGGAGGCCTGGGAGACTCCTGTCTGCAATCCTTCCCCTCTCCATGAGACTCTCCCACGCACGAAGGCAAGCCAGCAGCGGCCCAGGTCCTATACCTCCAGGCTGGGTTCCTACACCCTATTCCTTGACCTCCTCGGTCTCTCTTTGTATATCAGGCACAGGAAGTTTTGCCAGTTAGCATTCTTAATTAGTCACTCCTTTAGTCTGTCAGTTAGTTGGTATAGTAGGTTGAATAGTGGCCCCCAAAAGATATGTCCACATCCTAATCTCCAAGACCTGTGAATATTACCTTATTTGGGAAAAAAGGTCTTTATGAATGTAATTAAACTGAGGATCTTGAGATTAGGAGATGATCCTTGATTATCTGGATGGACCATAAGTCTTATGACAAATGTCCTTACAAGAGTGAGGAAGAGGGATATTTGAAATGGACAGAAGATGAGGAAGAAATGTGACCACGGAGACAGAGACTGGAGTTGGTATGGCTACAGGCCAAGGAAGGAATGCCAACAGATGCCAGAAGCTGTAAGAGTCAAGGAACAGATTGTCCCCTGGAGCCTTCACCAGGATTGTGGCCTTCATAACACCTTGATTTCAGCCCAGTGATCTGGTTTTTGGACTTCTGACTTATAGCACTGTGGAAGAATAAATTTCTGCCTGTTTTAAGCCACAGTTTGTGGTAATTTGTTACAGCAGCCATAGGAAATGAATACAGTTGGGTACTTCTCTGGTTGTTCCTTCCTGACGGGCTTTCCTGGCTCCTTCAGGGGATTTCCAAATGTTGGAATGCTCCAGGCTCTGTCCTCAGAGCTTTCTTTGTCTATTCTCTCTCCCTGTGTGATCTCCTCTATTCACTTGGCATCAAAATACCCCTTATTTGCTAAGACCCTCCAAATTTGATCTCTACCCAGACCCTTCTCATGGAACCCAGTCATCTTCACAGGTAGATGAAAAGAGAACTCTTGTTCTCTACCCTCTCCACTTCCCCACCACAGATCTTCCTGGCCAGGCATCCTCAGCCACTCAGTGCTCAAGATGGAAGTGTCTAGCCATCCTAGATTTCTCCATTTCCCTCATGCCTTATATACAACTGCTAGCAAGTCTTATTGTTTGGGTCTCAAAATGCTTCTTAAATCTGTCCACTCTCCTCCATTTCCACTGTTACCACAGCCACCAGCATCTCTTACCCAGATGATTGCCCCAGGCTCCTAAGGACTCCCAGTTTATTTATTTATTTGACAGAGAGAGACAGCGAGAGAGGGAATGCAAGCAGGGGGGAGTGGGAGAGGGAGAAGCAGGCTTCCCACTGAGCAGAGAGCCTGACGTAGGGCTCGATCCCAGGACCCTGGGATCATGACCTGAGCTGAAGGCAGACACTTAACCGACTGAACCATCCAGGCACCCTGGACTCCCAGTTTCTACACTTACCCCACACAGTCCCGTCTCATAGCAGCCAGAGTGAGTTTAAAAACACACACACACACAGGGACACCTGGCTGGTTCAGTCGGTTAAGCGTTGGGTTCTTGATTTCCACTCAGATCTTGACCTCAGGGTCATGAGGTCAAGGCCCATGCTGGGCATGGAGCCTATTTTCAAACCTAAAACACACACACACACAAATTAGATTGGACTGCAGTTTTTTGGAACAAATTTATTGAGGTATTACTGACATACAATTTTATCACACACTTAAAGTATACACCTGGATAAGTTTTGAGATATATATATATATATCTCCATGAAATTATCAGTACAATAAACATAAAGAACATATTTATCCTCCCAAAAGTTTCCTTCTGCTCCTTAGAAATCCAACCCTCCCTCCCCAACCTCCCATCCTCAGGCAACCCCTGATCTGCTTTCCATCACTATAGGACTAGTTGGCATTTTCTAGAATTTTATATAAATGGAATAATATAGTACATTCTCTTTTTGTATGTGGTTTAATGATTTTGAGATTCATCCATGTTGTTCACTGTATCAATAATTTTTTTCTTTTTATTATTGAGTAGTATTCCATTATATGGATGTACCACAATTTGTTTAACCATTTACCTGATGATGGACATTTGGGTTGTTTCCAGTTTTTAGCTGTCATATATAAAGCTGCTATAAACATTCATGTGTGTACTTAATGATAAATACCTAGGAAAGGAATGACTGGATCATAGAGGAGGTGTATGTTTAACTTTTTGAGAAATTGCCAAACTGGTTTCTGAAGTTTATAGTATTTACATTCCCATGAACAGTGTAAAAGAGTTAAAGTTGTTCCACATGATTGCCAGCACTTGGTATGGTCAGTCTCTTAATTTTAGCTTTTCTAGTGTGTAGTGCTATCTCATTGTGTTTTAAATCACATTTCCCTGATAATCAAGAAAACATCTTTTCATGTGCTTATTTGCCATTTGTATACCTTCTTTGGAGAAATATCGGTCCAAAATTTTTGCTGAGCTGCATATACTTTTAAAATATATTTTAGATACAAATCCTTGTTCTTTATATATCCTAGGAATATAAAGAGGTTTTTAAAAAGTATATTCTAGGTACAAGTCTTTTGTTGGATATATGTTTTGCAAATATTTTCTCCTACTGGTGACTGTGTTTTCACTTTCCTAATGGTATCTTCTAGAAAGCAAAACTTTTAAATTTGAATGGATCTAGTTTGGCAACTTTTTCTTTTATTTTTTTAAAAGATTTTATTTATTTATTTGAGAGAGAATGAGAGAGAGAGAGAGAAAGAGAGAGCACATGAGAGGGGGGAGGGGCAGAGGGAGAGGCAGACTCCCTGCTGAGCGGGGAGCCCGATGTGGGACTCGATCCTGGGACTCCAGGATCATGCCTTGAGCCGAAGGCAGTTGCTTAACCAACTGAGCCACCCAGGCGCCCCGGCAACTTTTTCTTTTATTGCTAGCATTTTTTTGTGTGTCACATCTAAGAATTCTTTGCCCAACCCAAATTTGTAAAGATTTTTCTCCTGTGTTTTCTTCTGGAAGTTTTATAGATTTGCTCTTAGGTTTGTGATCCATTTTCAATGAGTTTTTGTGCATGGTGTGAGGTAAGGGTAGAGGCTTATTCCCCCCCCCCCCCACGCAGATATCCAGTTCCCCTCTCCACAGCCATTTGTTGAAAGGATGATATTTTCCCCAAAGTATTCAATCTTTTGCCATTAACTATGATGTTAGCCTTAAGTTTTTCACGGATACCAGGTTGAGGGACTTCAGATTGAGGGAGTCCCCTTCTTTTCCTACTTTGCTGGAGGTTTTTTTTTTTTTAAGATTTTATTTATTTATTTGAGAGAGAGAATGAGAGAGAGAGAGCACATGAGAGGAGGGAGGGTCAGAGGGAGAAGCAGACCCCCGCTGAGCAGGGAGCCTGATGCGGGACTTGATCCCAGGACTCCAGGATCATGACCTGAGCCGAAGGCAGTCGCTTAACCAACTGAGCCACCCAGGCGCCCTTTGCTGAAGGTTTTTATCAAGAATAAACGTTGGATTTTGTCAAATCCTTTTCCTGCATCTACTGAGGTGATCATTTGTTTTTTTTTTTTTCTTTTTCCATTTGTTAATATGGTGAATTACATTAACTGATTTTCAAATATTTCTCCAACCTGGCATTTCCCAATAAGTCCAATTTATTTAATGAATTATTCTTTTTAATTTTAGGGGGGTCATTTGTGTTCATAAAGGATATTGGTCTGTAGTTTTCTTTCCTTGGAATGTTTTTGTCTAATTTTGGTATCAGACTAATGCTGGCCTCATAGAATAAGTTGGGAAGTATTCATTCCTCTTCAGTTTTCTGGAAGATTTTATATAAAATTGGTATTTTTTTCTTCCTTAAATGTTTGGTAGACGTCACCAGTGAAGGCATCTAGGCCTGGAGTTTTCTTTGTGGGAAGAGTTTTAGATTATTTATTTATTTATTTGACAGAGAGAGAGAGAGAGAGCACAAGCAGGGGAAGCAGTAGGCAGAGGGAGAGGGAGAAGCAGGCTCCCCACTGAGCAGGGAGCCCAATGTGGGGCTCGATTCAAGGACCCCAAGATCATGACCTGAGCCCAAGGCAGACGCTTAACCAGCTGAGCCACCCTGGTGCCCCTGTGGGAAGATTTTTAACTATAAATTTAATTTCTTTATTGGATATCGGGTTATTCACCTTATCTATTTCTTCTTGAATGTGTGTCACACTTTTGCCTAAAGCCCTCAGTGTTCCCCTGCACACCTACCTAAACCCTGGCTGTAGCTTACAGTCTGTTTACTTACACGGTCTCTTCCTGCCCTCCTTCCCAGCCTCATCTACACAGTAGCTTCCCCTCACTCACCATGTTTCAGTCACATCGGTCTTCTGGTTATTCCAAGATTATGTCAAACTCTTCCTCAACTCTAGGCCTTGACATTGCTTTTCCCTCTCTCTGGAAAGCTCTTTCACAGGCTCCTCATTCTCATCCCTTAGGTCTTAGATTATGTGTCAAGGAGGTCTTTCCTGACTATTATATTCACGGTAGGGCCTGCTGGATACTCTCTCACGCAGAATCCTGTTTCCTTCCCATCCATAATATGTTTATCACATTCTGTCACCATTTTGTTTTCTTACTGTTAGCTCCCTAAGAGCAGGGATCTTGTCTGTCTTGTTCACCGCCTCATCCTCCACACCCAACATGAGATCTGGTACAAGTGAGGTGTTCAATTACTATTTTTGGTATAAGTGGACTCACTTAGAGGGTCCATCAGGTGGTGAGGCAGGCAGTAAACCCTCTGGGAGCCTGCCTGTCAGGCTGAGGTTTTTGGTCAGCCTGGAGTAGGTCAGGCAGGCACTGAGGGGGCCGTCTACTCTATGGAGTGGATCTATGCAACGATGAGCCCCCCTGTGAAGTCAGACCAGGATTCCAGGGGACACAAAGAAGTGAAAAGCTGAGGCCCACCCCCAAGAAGCTCCTGGCCCACCTGTCTACTTGGAGGCTCATTGCTCCCTACTGCCCAACCAGGAGGTGAAATGGGGATGAGACAGGCCAAGCCGAGTTGGAGTATGGTCCAGCCGGCCACTGGTAGCTGTTCCGCAGCAACTTGGCCACAGGTCTTTCAAACCCCATGGAAACCTCACCTGGAGACTGCTGTGCTCAGGAGGAGCCTATGCGGGCAACACACAGAGAGCTTTGTGGCTTCTTTCCTGCCCCACCTCCCAACCTCCCCTGACCTGGGCTCTCTGCTCATGGAAAGTGCCCCACTGGACCTGGCCGCCTGGCCCCAGGAGACAGGCCATGGTGCACACCGCCCCTGCCTTCTCTCCATGGGGGCAGGACATGGGCCTGTACGCAGCTCCAGGGGCCACTCCCCGCAACTGAACCCATCCTAGGTGCCCCTTGTCATAGACCAGAGGAGGCCCAGCTCCCTGGGCGAGGAAGAGACCTTGCATGGAAGCTAGCGACTTCATAGTTAATCCAAGTTTCCCAAAGAACCTCCCCGGCCCTGGGTCACGGGTGGGGCTGGAGTCCCATCACAGATGAGTATGTGTAGGAGGGTGAAGCCGCTGCTTGCAATAACTAGGCAGCAGCTCCCAGGCTGCCAGCGATCACCGAGATTCTCTCCTGCTCACTGACAAACTCCACGACTAGGGGGCCCTGCTTCGTTGACATCATCCTCCTCGCACACGGCTGAGGGAAATGAGCTCAGGACAGCCATCAGAGGCAGTTTGTTTACTTACAGGGACCCTGGCTGTCAGCAGCTCTTTGACCAGACATTCCCTGGCCTAGGCAGCATGAAGCAGAAATTTCCTTAAACATATTATTTTGGCCTCAACCCACCACTCGCTCCCTTGTTTTCAGTTTTGGTTTTGTTTTTTTTTTGAAAAAGGAAAATTCCCAGTTTTAGCCCCAAATTGAGTGGCCCAGGGGTGGTGGGGGGAGAGCATAATGACCCCCAGAGGACCTTTTAGAGGTTAAGTTGCTCCCACCTCCCCAGTAATCCCTGGAGCTGGGAGATCATCAAACCAATTCTCAGTCACCAATGTGTGCATGGGATCGGGAGGGGGGGGGGATGGCCGGCACGACCTCCAGGGTAGACCCTCTCCTTCACGGCTTCCCTCATGGCCTCAGCCACCCTGAGTTCATATTCAAAGCATTTCCCAACTCAGCTATGCTGGCTAGGCCCTAGACCTCTCCCTCATTCCCTTCGGGTCAGGGATATTTCAGGAGAGCCCAAGAGCCGCCAGTTTTCACAGGCTCCAGGGGATTCCCAAGATGGCCACCCCCACCAGCCCTGGCTGAGAGGCACTGTCACTTGTCCTTCCCCAACTCTCTTCATATTGTTCCTGCTGGAACTTAGCCATTCTAGGGGCCTTGAGAGGACAAGGGTCACGGAAGGGGCTCCTCAGTCTCCCCAGTGCCCCAGGATCCTCAGGCTACCTGTGCCAGCAGCAGAGCAATGCCCTCCCAGGAGTATCAATCATGGGAGACAGGTGCCCTTTGCCTAGCTGGATCTGCCCACTATTGGGGCTGGTCAGGCAGGCCCAGACATGTCGGGGAGCCTGAGGCCTTACCTGACCCAGCTCTGCCCTGTGGCTTGATCCTACTTCGCTCAGCATCCTACAGCACCAGGGAGGGGCTCAGGGGCAGAATCAGGTCAGAAGAGGGCATTGACCCTGCACTTCATAGCACTTTACCTAAGACTGAGAAAACGTCAAGGGTCCACATTAGAGAATGGGCTAGAGGGCATGGCTCACATACAGATCTGATTGGCAGCTTCTTAGAAGGCACCGATTTTCTCACCCAACTGTCCCTGCCCCAGCAACAAGGCCAGAACTCCCTGAACATGTGGTCCCATCATTTCAATTAATCAACATGTCTATTGAACTCAGAATCTGTAAGGTATGGAAGCTGGAAAGAGCCTTGATAAGGACAGAAGCTAACATTTATTGAACATCTACCATGAACCTGACTTTACACACATTATTTTATTTAATCCTCATAACTCTGAGGGAGATTAGGAGACACAGCAGGGTGCTTGGGTGGCTTAGTTGGTTCATTCAGCTCAGGTCATGATCCTGGGGTCGTGGGATGGAGCGCCTTATAGGGCTCCATGCTCAGCGGGGAGTCTCCTCTCACCCTCTCCCTCTGCCCCTCCCCCCTGCTCGCACTCTCTCTCTCTCTCTCTCTCTCTCTCAAATAAATAAATAAATAAATAAATCTTAAAAAAAAATAAAGGAGACGCAGAGCAGAGCTGGGATTCAAACCCAATTCTGTCTGAACCCACAGATTCTACAATTAGGCATTCCTCCATTTGACTTCTAGAAAATAATTAACTCAGGAAATCAATCACACTCCTTCTGTAAACCGAGCAAGCAAGGCCTATAAGTTAAAGATATGGTCTTGCAGCCCCTCCATTCTACAGATGAGGAAAATGAGGCCAGATCACGGAGTAAAGTCTTTAGTTGAGCTTAGGACAGTGGCTCCAACTCAGATCACTGTCCCTTGTTCTGTGTTGCTGAATTCTAGCAAAGAAGTCAGAGGAGTTGGGAATTCAAAATCAAATCCATCCCTCTGGCTTACTGGGACTAAGCATTTTATTCAGCAGTTTGTTGTTGTGACTTACAACATTTAAATATTTAGACCTATGAATTTAAGCCTTCATTTGTACTCTCACCCTGGTTCTTGCAAACGTTAGGAGCTGCCCTAGAAATCTCTCTAAACTCCCAGTGCCTGGTGTTCACAGAGCAAGCACTTTAAAGATAGCTATTAGTAAATGAGAAAATCATTTTGTGAATGAATTGAATGAGTGAATGAAGGCTTCTGCACAAATGTAAGTAGACAGGCATATACGCTTTCAGGCACTCACCAAAACATTACTGACAAATATCTACCCAGACTCCCAGAGACACATGCCTAAACTTACATCTAGGAAGAGTGGTACGTGTTTATACCAAAATAACCTAAATGCTCACATGCATACTCCCACAGAAGCATGTAGGCAGGTGTAGACCCACTCATCTACGCAGAGGCCCCCACGTTCCCTTGGACATACCCACATACATGAGCTTACACAGAGATGTGGACTCATAGATAGGCTAGCTGGCAAACACAAGCACACGCTTTCCCACCGAGAAAGACAGCTCCGACCAGAAATACAGCCATCCAGACATACAAACACAGAACAGTCACATCAATTCACACTGATACTCGCAGCTAGACAAAGACGAAGCTGTAGGCCTGAGACAGACTGGGAGCCAGACACCTGTCCACAGAGACCCCTGGGCTGCCCTGGGCTCCCACACAGTCTGCCGCCCGCCCCCTTCTGTCTGCAGCCAGAGGGGGCTCCTAAAGGAATTCCTTTTGCAGACTGGCTGAGATCTCTCTCTCCTCCCCTGCAATCCCAGGCCAGAGTCCCACAGGCAGAGAAGCATGGTGTGCGTTGGGGGTCCTCCCCCTTGCCAAGGACTCTGCCTTCTGTCCCCGGGCACCGCCCATAGCCTGCAAAGCCCAGGCTGGGCGCTGGCCTCCAGACAGAAACAGAGCAGCACTCAGGTCCTGCTGCCCCAGCTCTGCTCCCAAAAGCATGATTTAGGAGGGGCTGGTGAATAGCGCTTTTCCAGAGGCCTGACTTCCTCAGGAAATGGCTCAGCCACAAGCCTGCTCTCCAAAACAGGCGTAGGATGAAAACACCTCCGCTCCTCTCCAAACACGCGGGCCGCCCCTCTCACTCAGAGTGCCTCTGTCATTCCAGCCACAGCATCCATAGCATCCCAAGGCAGCGGAGAGCAGTGAAAGGCCCAGTGTCTAGTCCTGCTTCAACTGCTGATTCCCTGTGTCCACCTCTGTAGAATGAGCCATTTGGCGTGATGCGTTCGGATGTAGCTAGAATGATAGAGGAGTCTCAGATTGCCCAGGCAGTCTCTGGGTAAGGGTGAGTGAGGGGCTCCAACCCCGGGGACAGTGGCCTGGTATGGGCCTCCTCTTAAGTCACAGGGTCATTATTGCAAGCACAGAGCTTGTGCCAGGAGTGGCTTGAAAATGAGGTGCCTCCTGCTGAGGCAAAATGAGGACTCAGGCAAGGGAATGTCCTGTGTGGCCTGGAGACAGTGGCCTCTCCTCCCCCTTTCCATCCTCCCGCCAGGTTCCCTAGGCCTCTGCTGGAGGTGGACACAGGGCTGCGACCCCACCCAGCTGGGTGGGCCAAGAGACTGGAATGTTGCTCAGCACAGCTGACCGGACAGGGGAGGCTGTTTATTCTCTGCTGTCGGGAACATCCCAGACAATCAGGGGCATTTGCCTGCTGGCAGCGCCTGGATTGGAGGACTCCAAGAAGTCAGCTTAATCAGAGCAGGCTGATGGCCTGAGCTCTGGGAAGGCAGGGGAGGTGGAAGGGAGGGGCCACCCCTCCCTGCCCCGCATTCCATGCCATGTGCCTCTGAGCTCACCTCCTGGGTCTGCAGTGATGGGGCAGAAAGGTGAATGGAGCTGAACCCAGAGCTCTTGTTAATAGTGTGGCTGTCAGGAGACTCTTTCCATGGTTCCACTCCCAGCATCCCAGGTACCCCCTGCTTATGAGACATGTCAGAGCTCATGGCTTTAGCCTAGGAAGGGAGCTCATTTTGCATCCCCCCAGACCCAGTATTGCCCATTCCAACCTCCCTACACCATCAGCCCAGATCCTTTTTGCTCACGCAGCCCCTCTAGCTGCAGCCTTGTGTTTGTCTGACTTCTCATTACTACAGCTCTAGAGTCAGTTTTGACGCTGCCTCTTTCAGGCCTTTTCACCTTGGGCAAGTCACCTCTCCAGGTCTGTTCCTTCTGTAAAATAAAGATTATAGTATCTGCCTCACAAGGATATCATGAAGACTAAATCGTTTTTCCAATACGCCCACCCTGCAGGAGGTACTGGAAAGATGGTAGTGCTTTTCTCTCTCATTCTTTCTTTCTACTGGTGCAGACCCAACTTCTGGTCTTCCTGAGGGCCAGGCCCCTCCAGTGTAGCCTGTAACACCTGCCCTGATATTGCTGCTCCCAGATCTCAGAGTGCCTTGGGGTTCTGTAGGTTGGAAACCTTTCTGGAGAAGAATCCAAGTTGACCCAAGGAAGTCCTTGACACGGAGCCTACAGAAGGCCCAGAACATGATGGGCTTTTTTGGTGTGTTTTGCCCATTTCTCATTCTGCACATGTTTGAGTGTCTTTTCCAAGGGGTGTGGGGGCCAGGAAAAATTCATCAATCCTGACTCATTTGTTTGGAATTCATCTTTCTATATATTTAATAAAGGGTTTACACCAAAAATAATGAAGTTCCAGGATGGCAAAGGGTATTCGTTAAGGACCCCTCCCCACTGTATCCCCACAAGATCCAAATTAAACTGTTAAATAAAAAGGAATTTAATGGTTGCACAGCCAGAAGTCTGGCTTTAGGTATGACCGAACTTAGTAGTCAACATCATCAGGACTCCGTTTTTCTTCTTCTCTTGGCTCTGCTCTCCACTGTGATTTCTAACACCAGGACCCGCCTCTCACATTGAGGCCTTGGCAGGGTTGGGGTAGCGGGCGGAGCTGGACAGCACGCAAGCACCCCTTTCCCAGCAGCCCCTGCAAAAACCTTATAGTCTCCTATTGAGTCACATGTTGGTATCTGAACCAATCATTAAGGCCAGGGGAATGCAGCTTGCTGATTGGCTGAGGCCTGAGCCACGGCTCCGTCCCTAGAGTGTGCTGGCGGAAGGGGCAGTCCGCCTTACCCAGAGCCAATGAGAGTGGGAAAGAGGTAGGTGTCCCAGAGGGAAGGTGGGGTATGCGACCAGGAGGGCGAATGGACCATGGGCTACAAGAACAACAGGTGTCATCCAAAGGAAATCAATGGTTCGAAGAGCTAAGAAGACTAATAATTTTCAAGCACCCCCAAGCCCTCTAAAAATAGAATTGATTGCTAGTTTTTAAATCCCTACAGATCTCTGAGAGGCAATGTGTTACTGGGCCCATTTGGGATAGCCTTTATTTGCCTAGGAACAATAAAACTACATCTTTAAGCCAATCTGTAATCCATACTTTCCAGGAATTCATACTGGCCAGGTCTCCTTCCTGCCCCCACTAGTGGGCAGTTTGACTGACCTGCCCAATGCTATGGGGGCTGGAAGGCCCTGTCAGCCCCACAGACTGTTTGCACCCGGGTCTTCCTTTGGCTAAATGGGCATTGAAAGAAGTTTGACTCCAGTGACCCTGGCCTTCCCTTTCTCCCCCTTCCCCCTCAAATCTCCTCTTGCCCTTGAATCTCCAGGGTTGCTTTCTTTCTACCACTACTCTCCCCAATTTATTCCTAAATCCTGTTCTTAGAAGGGACTTTGTCACCAGTCCCGTGTATATGAATAAGCATCAAATCAGTAGCTTAACCTTTCACAGGACTATTTGCATTTTAACTCTGAGCCTTTGCAGTGAAACAAAAGGCTCTGTCTTGCCTACCCCTGACTATTCCCAAAAGGAACACAGAGCAAATAGGACTCGGAAATCAAGCCTCCAATGTCCACAACCTTCGCTGAAACCCTACCCGTCCACATGGCCTTGCCATGCGGTTTTCTTTTTCTCAAGTCTAACTTCAATCACCTTTGCTGACATTCAACCATTACTCTCTGCTATGGCAGGGAAGTTTCTGGCATCCTTTCATCCATTTATTCACTCAACAAACTTGAGTACCCACCATATTTTAGATTCTCGGGTATACCAAGACAGCCTGGGCCCTGCCCACAGCTTGCAGTTGAACTTAAATGCAGGAAACATCAACTTCACCAGCAGATCTTTAATGCACGCAAAGCCCGGCCCCATGGTTGGTATACAGTAGGTATTCAAAAAGTGCTACTTCCCTTCTCAGGGCTGCGTGATGTGGAAAACACGGGACATTTTCTAAAACCCTTTCCAGGTGGACAAGAGTGCCAATAGGAGTGGGTGGAGATGGCGGTTTCTATCTTGCTTCAGAACGTCCTGATTTGTTTTGAACGTTCCAAATGTCAGGTTGGAGATCATACAAAGGAGAGGGGCTTATTCTAACCAGATCAGGGCTAGAGGCAGCCCAGGACACTGTCTCCCCGGTACACGGCCCCAGACAGTTTGGAAACAAACAGAAACTCATCCAGAGGAGGGAGACTGACAAAAGCAAAAACAAACCAAGGCCAAGAGATGGAAAACTCACGAGGTGGGGCAGGGTGGAAAGAAGGGGAGCAGGGAGAGAGATGGGAGGGAGCTTCGGGAAGGGAATGGTCCTGGGGTTTTACGTATGTGTACGAGAAGCTGAACCCAGCTCCCCCCAACCAGCCCAAGAATCACCATGGCAACGGGGAGGGTGAGTGCAGCTGATTCCAAGCCCACACAAACCTCCAGGGCTCAGCAGCAGGAATGGGCTCAGATGCATGGGGTCATGTTCTAAAGAAAAAGATCTGAATTGGGCTCTTTAAGTCACAAACGCCCTACCCACTCCTGGTTTTGTCGGCAGTGTTTAATGAGATGAATTAATCAGAAACGACAGTGAACCACATTCCTCCTCCACGTCTCTCTCACATACACGCGTACACTTATCCAAGAGCCAGAGTAAAACCCCTTCCCTTTGTGGGGGGCAACCGACAGCTCATCAGATTCTTGGCACTTTCCAGAAGCAGGGACCGAACCTGTGGGAGCTCTACTTGCCATCCCCTCCCCAAACTGTCCCCACTGACAGTGGCATTAGTGACAGAGGGTTGATGGGGTTGCTTTCGCAAGACCAAGGCAGCTGGGTCTCCCAGGTGAGGTGGCTCCAACTGAACCGCCATCTGATCTTCTCTGCCATCAGCCACCTGCGGAAGCTCTTGGCCCTGAAGGGGTTTGTCAGCAAGGAGACTGCTTCTTCCCGCTTCATGAAAAAGTGTCTGCAGCGTGAGTCCCCCTGAGCTCCCAAACCCCAGCACCCAAACTTGCCCTTCCCTGGAGCTGGCTGGCCTCTGGGGTCCGCATTAGATGTCAAGTTGGAGCTAAACAGAACTCTTGAGTCTTTGTCTCCTTCCTGCCTCTCCATTCCCAACTACCCAGGGATCTCACACTATCCCCCCTTACCCTGGTCCAGGGTTGACTCATCCATTAGGCATAGTAGGCACAGGGCCTAGAGTCCACATTATAAAAATGTTTTAATTTCCTTTAAAATCAGAAGGAAAAATCAAGCTTGTAAGGGGAAGCAAACATTTTAGTATTTAGTAGTAATATATTCATCTTTATACCAACACAATCATAAAACATAATTTTTAAAAAATATTTTATTTATTTGAAAGGCAGAGAGAGCACAAGCAGGGGGGAGCAGCAGAGGGAGAGGGACAAGCAGACTGCCCACTGAGTGCAATCCCAGGACGCTGGGATCATGACCTGAGCCAAAGTCAGAGGCTTAACCGACTGAGCCACCCAGGTGCCCCATAAAATATAATTTTAGATCTTTTTTATTGAGGAAGGAGTCCAGGAAGACAAAAGGGCCCGTGAAGTGATAATGTAGTTCTGCCTTCACCTCCCTTTCTGTTCATTTCAACCCTCGAGACTCCAGGGATTTCCTTCTGCCATATCAAAATGTACATGTCCAATGGCCCCCACCAGCCTAGGAGGTCCTGGAGGATAGGACCATTCTTCATCCATCCTCATGCCCCCCCCCCATATGCTCAGTGCCTGCCCCATGCTCACATCAGGTATTGCATTGACTCTGGGGGAGGCAGGGGGAGGGCAGAAACCTCAGGAAAAAAGAAAGGCTAGGTTTTAAAGAAATAGTGCCTGAGAATTGCTGGAAACTGCACATTTCACATCTATGCAGTAGGACTTTGTCCACATCCCCTGTGCTGAACTCTGCTGAAACTGTTCCCACCAAATTTGCCAATGATCTCCAACTTGGTAAATCCAATGGATACTCCTCAGGCATAATCTTGACTGCTCCGCAGTGTCTGACACTGCTCAAGACTTCCCTTTTGGCTTCCATGACACTTTGCTGTCTTGGTTTCCTCCTATTTCCCTGGACATTGCTGCTAGGTCTCCTTTGCATGCTAATTCCCTCTGCTGGGCCTTAAAAACTAATAATAGCAGCTGAAACACACCAGCTATTTGCTCTGTGCTGAGCCCTACTGTGTCAGTTCTGTTAATCCTCAAAACCATGCTAAATCTATTCTGCAACCACCAGCCAGAGTGATCTTCCTGGAAACCAAACCTGATCCTACCATTTCCTTGCTTAAAACCTAATGGCTCTCCCTGACCCTCAGCTCTGATGGTCTTGCGTGACCTGGCCCCTGCGTACCTCTCCAGCCCCATTGCTCACCACAGCCCCTTCCTGTGTGGCCCTCCTGCTTTTAACTCCTCCAGTGAGAACTCTAGGTCTTTACATGTACTATTCCCAATGCCTGAAACACTCTTCCCCCACCTCTTAGCCTAACACCAATGGCTCTGTCGGGTTTCAGTTGAACATCACCTTTGCTGGGAGCCCAGGGGGGGCCGTCGAGGATGATGGTTATGAGGATCACACTGAAACCTGTCCAGCGCAGCTCCCAACTCTGTGCCACTTCCTATGACCATGTAGGAAGGGCAAGCTAGGACACTCTCCAGAACTTCAATTTCTCATCTGTTGTCAGGATTAAAGAAATCAGTATCCATAGATGCTCTGCAATGCCACATGTGTCATCTCCGTACTTCCTGACCCCAGATGAAGTTGAGGCTCCCTGCCAAGTATTTCCCAAAACTTCTTTATAGTATAACCCAACCTCCTTCCTGGGAATGCCTGTCCATATCTGCACCTGGCCAGACCTCAGCTCCAGGAGGGCAGGGCATTTTGACCTTGATCTCGTTCCTATTTCTTGTGCCTGGCACACAGTAGGTGCTCATATTTGTTCAATCAATGACTAGAAATCTAATACCTACTAGATATCCCGGTGATACATGCTGTCAGCAAACTGCTACCTTGAACAGGGAAGGAAAAGAGGGTAAGATTTTTAGCAACAGGGCCCACACGGCAGCCTCTCGCTGAGGCTGAAAGCAGTCACAAAAAGACAACTTGGTAATTAGGAAAATACCTTTATTATTTTTGAAATGTTGTCATATTCAATGTAAAAACCATGATAGTGGCTTTTTCGCACCTTCACAGATTATAGAAAACTGACTTTCCACCTTCTTCACACAAATGTACCCCCCAAATCAGACAGGGCTCCATGATGGCTGAAACAGGGCAGGAAGGAAGGGCAGAGAATCAGTGAGGACAACTGCAGCTCCCCTGGGCAGCCAGAGGCCTTCTCTGCACTTTCAAAGCCCAACTTGAGTCCCAAAGACCTGCGACCCCTGCAAGGGAGGCTCAGTCCATGCACATTTGTGGCAGCCCACAGAAGGCCTGTGGCGTGGCACTTGTGGCTCAAAGGCCACAATCAAGGCAGCTTCGTGAGAATGAGAACAGGACGTAGGCCTGCGGCGCAAATCCCTTTCTCTAAAACATGGCCAGGAAAGAGACTACAGGCACTGGCCAAAGAGTGCTCTAGGTTTAGAAATCTCCCCTTTTACTCAGCTCCCAGACATGAATTTGTCAAATAGCTATTAAAAAAAAACAACAACAACACCAGAAAACAAACATGTTTCCATTTCAGCTGTAATCAGCAGTTGGTAATTTTTAGAAAAAGATGACATGAGTTGCTCATTGTCAAGTCTGTCTTTTTTATCAGGCCTCTAGCTCCTTCCTTTCTCATCCATGGTTGGGGCAGGGGGGCAACAGCTGTAGCAGAAGGCTGTTTGTGGATTTGGGAAAACTGTGAAAATGTTTTGCACTCACGTACAAAGGCTGACGGAATTCAGAAACGATCCCACCGATTTTTATGAGAAACAGGACTGTTCCTCTTGGGTGTCTCAAGTCAAAACAAGGCAACCGCCTAGTGATTTATAGTCCCCACTACACGTATTCCACCTTCCAGAAGGCATTAGAGAAAGGGCCAACGTCTGCCAGGAGCGATTGTAAACATACCACTGACAGCTTGGACACTTTGTTTTTAAATGCAGCAGGACTTTTTCCTTTGGCCCTGGCAGAAGAGCCAACTCCCTAGGATTGTTTAGGAAGGAGCAGACAGGAGGACTCCCCTGAAACCTCAGAGTGAGGGGACTTGTGGTCCCCACTGACCAGAGTGTGGCCGGGAGCATCATCAAAGGCAATCAATACGTTTATGGCATATGAAAATTGTCCTGTGGTCCCCAGCTGGTCCCCAGACTCCACCTGGTTGGACAGGGGGCATGGGGGGTACAGAACAGGTTGTATTGTAAGGCACGTGGTCAAGGAGGCCCCCACACCAGGCCCAGAGGGATTATCTCTTTGCACGATTCCAAACGTGTTGGAAAGCTGAGGAATTGATGGCACTCACAATAAGCAGCAACAGCAGATACAGGGATAGCACGACCGTAAACCAATGGCTGGAAAACCAGGACAGCTGGCTGGAAGGCCTGCTTAAGGGGGGGAAAAAAGGGATGTTGGCGAGAAGAGAAAACCATTTTTTTTTCTAAGCGTATGCAACAACTTCTGGCTCAAAGATGAAATGATGAATTTCATCCTCTGGGTGAGCCATGAAATGAAGCTTCGTGCGTGCTCCTTTGCTCAAAAAATCTGGGGCTATTTGCCCTGGCACTGACATGTCTTTCACCAGAACATTTTCTAAATATACAAAGACAGCTATGCAATGAGCTCATCCTGATTTTCTCTCCTATGGCTCCTCTTGTACCTTTTATGACCCGTCTCTCCTTCGGCAAGACTTTGGTATCTAGAAGAATGACCTTGCTCGGGGTGTCTGCCCAGATGGCGGCAGGTGGCAGGTTATTTAGCAAAAGTCTTTTCACTGTGAGACACGTACAGATATCAGTCGGAGCTGGGGAAATCCTCTTTGGCCCACTGGGTGATGATCTAAAGCGTCCAAGTGTGCACTACAGAGACACTCCAGGGAGAAGTGGGAAAGGAATGGAAATTGCAAGTAGAAAAAGCCAGAGGGTTTCAAACCAAAGGATAATGTTCCTCAGACTCAGGAACCCTATACAAATTTCCCCACAGTTGGGCCGGGGGAGGGGAGGATTTTACCGGTTTATGAAATCTTGAAGTGTGGAGACCACTGGAGTGGGGTGTACTAAAAGTGACCCCCTTTCCTATCTGACCTGCTCCTCTGCTGCTCGTCCCCATCAGAAGCTCTGCCACAGACCCCAACCATGCGACAGGATCTCAAAGTGACCCTTGACCCTGGAGAACCCCACACATCCCCCCACTACTACACTGCTGAGCTGGGAGGAGGCATCCGCCATGGCTCTGAGGGGCTGATGGTCTCATCTGCTGCGGAGTTACAAGTCTCTCTCTTCCTCACTAGGAACATACAGTCCCTCTTAGGGCCGGGACCACATCTCCTCAGACCCTTCTTCCTCACCCCTCGCCATGCGTAGCGGAGTGTTTTATACACTTCACACACAGCTCAAGTCTGAGGCTGGGGGCAAGGGAAGCTGATAACGGAGAACCCGATACTCGGAATGCAGCTTTGAGGTGCTGTCCTGGGCCTCTGGCGGGGACCGCCCTCCTTACCTGCTGGGCTGCTTCTGCGAGTACACCAGCAGGTACTTCACGCGCAGGAGCTGGTTATTGGTGACCACAAAGTACTTCGGGGGCACGTCTCCCCCTTCACTGTGTTTGATTCTCGCTCTCCTGCGATCTATCTCCTTGGAATCTGAATAAGGAGAATTAAGTACAGCTTTACTGGGGGGACAGTCAGTAATAAGAGGAGCAAATTATGAGTAGAAACAGGTCGAGCCTCCTGGTTGTGAGGGTGGAGAAGGCCCAGCAGGCTGAGGAATGGTCTGTGTGTACGAAGCAGCGCTAAAAAAGTAGGCGAATCTGACAAACCAGAGAAAGAAACAAAACAAAACAAAAACACAGGAAAATAATAGGGGATACAGGGGGGAAAAAAACTGAGTTGGGAAAGCAGAGGGAAGAAGCAGATGGATGGCCATAACAACAACAACAAAATGATCTGGGCTTAGGTACAGGACTTGACCTCAAATGAGTCTCTTAACAGGCATTTTAAATTAACCATCCAGATTTTTGAACTTCTTAGAATTCTTATGGTCCACCCTTTGTACCGAGACTTGTTTAAAAAACAAAACAAAAAACCCAAAACTTTTTAAAAATAACGTGATGAAGCTTTACAAAACCAACCAAACAAACAAACAAAGCCACGTGACAGTAGACACTGCAAGGTTTTGTTCTGATGTTTAAGGTCTGAGTTCGCAAACTTCCTAAGAATTACAAATGCACATATTCGCGCTGCTGAGTTTGGAAGGGTGGCGTCAGACCTGGGCCGTTCCTCAGGATTCCGGTTGTTTTACATTAGAGGCCAGGAACAGACAGTTTTCTCAATTCTCCTTTTCTCCGTGGAACCAACAAGTCAGTTCTGGAGGCTAGAATAACAGTTCTGTGACTCTTCTGCCTCTGAGGGCAAAACATCAGGGCGCACAAGGCAGAGATTCCAAGGAATGTATCAGAGTGGACTGAGGGGGCTGGCTAGTCATCCGCTCCCCGGAGAGCCCGGGATTTACTCCCCATGGCTTCAGTTGTCTCCCACGTCCTCTGGGCACCCACCCGCGCACACACCAGAGTAGCCTGGAGGGACAGGGTCTGGATCCACGTCTTTAGCTTCAGTTTAGCAAATACCTACTGAATGGCAAGTATGTTCCAGGCTCTCTGCAGATACCAGGTGCTCACGGGTGACTGAAACCCAGTTTCTGCCTTCCAGGAGCCCACATTCTGGCCTCACATGGTCACTTTTGTCTATGGAAGCTCACCTCCTCCCCAGAGCTTTCCCTGAGCGCTTGGACCTACTCTGATTGAATGCACCTTCCTCTCAGCTGCCGCTGCGGAGCTCATCAGCCCCTCCCCTGGCACTCTCTGTCCACCACCTCATAGTAAGTTTATCTTTTCCACCATGTGTCCCTAAGGAGACTGCTCGCTCCTTGAAGGCAAGCTCCTGTCCCAGGTTGCTTTGGACGCAGCGCATTCCTTGGCAGATGGGCCAACAGCAAGAGCCTGTATGTTTAAGAGGCCTGCAGCCCGGGTCCAGGCCAAGCGCTTACTCACCCTTCTTCCTCGTTTGGCACTTGACATCTGGATGATCAATGACTTCACACACAGCGACGCAGCTGAGGCTGGGGCCGAGGAGGCTGCGCTGCCATCCGAGGCCATGGGGGCTATAAAGGAGGGCCAGGCTCAGGTCACTGGTGAGGTAGGTGCCTTCCCCAAACAAGGACGTCTGGAATGGCAGAGGTTAACAAAGAAACAGGGCCGAGTGAATGTGAAGTTGGCACAGCAAGAAGACACAGGTCTTTCTTCAACAGAACTGTAAACACAAAATTCTCAAGCCTCTTTTTCCCCCGGGAAAAGGCAGATAATGTCAGCTCCTTCTAAGACATCATCACAGTTATAATTGAACACATTCCTATCTGATGACAGTTGAACTGATTGTGGATGTGCCCGCCTAGCCTGGCAAGTTAGTGATCAAGGTTGAGTGAGAAATACATAGGTGTAGGAGTCCCAACAGATCTGAGTTTGAATCCTGACTGTACCTCCAACAAGCTGGCAAGTTATAGAAACTCTCCGGGTCTCAGTTTCTACATCTACAAAGCAGTGATGAGAGTACCTCCTTCACAACATCATAGGTGAGGGCTCAATGAGATAATGTACATAAAGCATTGAGCTGGACACCTGGCACATGAGAGGAGTGGCATGTACATCACAATATATTAGTAATTCCTGTTACACGAATGCATTTAGCATGGTTATACGGACTGCCCTGCAGAAGCAAAATCATGCACTTATGCACAGGGAGGGGGGTCACACTTGAGGGTGGAAGGGACCTAAGTCGTCATGTGGAAAAGAAATGAATCTCAGACCAGGAAGTGTCACCAAATAAGGCAGGCCTGTATTAGGGGCAGGGTAAGTATTACGCTTTGTGTGGGTGTCAACCAAGAAAATGTCCAAAATCTAGGAGGCAGGTCCCTAGTGGTAGGGTCTAACTGATGTCCTCCATGAGGAAGCGTGTCAGGTGAGACAGAATGAGCTCAGATGATACACCTGCAGGCGGAGGCTACAGCAGGCATAGCAAACACATCTTTTGCCCGTGGTAGACCATGGCAAAGGGTCAATAATCAACCATGATGGCCAACATAAAAATATCAATTTTGGCACTCAGTCAGACTGACTCAGAATCCTTCTCATTTCAGGTAGTGGCTACCAATGGATGGAATTTGAAATTCAAGTTGAAATTCAATTGCTATCTTTGGGGCTGCAGTATCTGTATCTGTTGAGTGAACTCAAACTACTCACTGAACACCCTAAGCTTGGGAACTGAGAGATGTACTATTCAGTGGCACGAGGCTTCCACAATTCTAAGCTGGTTCGGTGAAGCTTAGGGGGAATGAAACAAGCCTTTGCTTTACCTTTGGGAAGCCCCTTGCCAAGTTAGGCAGTGTCCCCATGTCTCAGAAGCTGACACAGACATTCTCCAAGGACACTAGATGTCATCTGATCTGACTCCACATCCATTCTAAGCTCTGGCTGCCATATATACACAGACTAGACCCCCTCGACTCAAGAACCTCAAGCAAGACTGCTCATAAGACTGTGAGCAGAGGCACGAGAGAGTGGGAAAGGTGGGGTATCTGTACTATGAAAATAATCTCACAGCTTCATCTGGCAAGTAAGCTCCCTTGAGCAAGCCCCTCACTGAAAACCCAGACAGAAGTGGCTAACAAGAGCAACAGCTTTACGAAAGGACTCTGACAAGATGCCTCTAAGCAGCAACTCCCTGGACAGTGACATGAAGGTTTGCTGTACAAGCCTGTAATCTGCAGGTGGCTTCTCCGGGCAGGCTCTGCCGTGAAGCAGAGGCCCCCTGGATTCCAGTAGCCTGGCCATAATAAGAAGCTAAGAGCCAGTATAAACAAGCCCATCATCCTACGCAAAACCCAACTGCACTAATCAGCTACAGCAGTGTTGGAAAAGTCTCTCCAGCCCCGGGGCTGCATCGGCCACAGCTGAGCCCATGGCTCACCGAACCAGCCCCTCCAACGAGACAGATGCTGGCATGACTGGGGGGAAGGCCGCAGCCCTCCGACTACCCCAGAGTCCCTCTCCATCCACCTATGAAAGCAGCCACTGCTTTCTTGGGAGTCTAGTACGGGAAGAGCCCTTTGCATATATGAACTGTCTGAATCCTCTCAGCACACCCGAAGGTGGGTAATGACATCCTATTTTACAGATGGGGACACTGAGGCTCAGAGAGGTTAAGGAAATCTGCCCAGGACACAGAGCTGCTAAGGTGGTCTTTCCTGGCTCCTAGGAGGCTCTCCTCCCAGGCAAGCGCTTCTCAAACTTCAGCGTGCATACGAATCACCCGGTGAGCCTGTTTACGTGATCCTGATCAGGTAGTCTGGGTGTGCCTGAGATTCCATCTGCCGACAAGCTCTCAAGTGAAGTGGATGCTGCTGGGCCAGGGACCATGCTGAGTCACGAGGATTGGCTACACACTGGAATCACCTGGCTTTTAAAGCATACTGGTATCTGGGCCCCACACCCAGAGATCCTGATTTAATTGGTTTGGGATGCAGCCAAGCATTGGGATTTTTAAAAGCTCCCCAAGTGATTCCAAATGGGCAGAGGCTGGGAACTATCTTTAAAGCAATACTTCTCAAACTGTAATCAGTATAGGAATCACCCAGAGATCTTGTTAAAATGCAGGTTCTAATTCAGAAGGTCTAGGGTGGGCTCAAGATTCTGCATTTTCACAGGCTCCCAGGTGCTGCTACTGGTCTGCAGACCACACTCAGGAGTGGCAAGGCCTTAGTGAACCTCTCCCCCCAGCCCCCACCAGCAAATGCCCCAGGGTTCTGACCCCCATGTCAGCAGGCTTAGGCCCCACCTTGTTCAGGTGGCAATGCAGCCCATTGTGGATGATGGAATGGAAGTTCTCGAGGCGGCTCCCATGGAAGGCGTAGATTAGGTCTCGTTCTCCTTTGGTCTCATAAAATTTGGCGTTCGCTGGGTTGGAGTATTCAATTTCAAACAGGAAGTCCGGCACGGGGACAGGCGTGTGAGGGGCACCAGTCAGCTTTTGGATCTTTTCGAACTTGAAAACACGTAGGAAGTCGCAATTTTATTTGGGAAGCTGGTAAGATGTGCTGCCAAAATGGCCTTCTAAAGCTTTGGGCTTTGGGCTCCTATGGGCTCCGTTCATGAGAACAACTAGTTTCATGAGAATACAGACAATTTATAAATAAGCTCAGAGCTTATAGCTCAAGACTGCTTCCCTCTAATACTGTTTTTCCCTACACCAGGCTGTGAAGCATGAACTGCTCCTTCTAACTAAAGACTACCTCTAATTTTCATAACAACATCACATCCATTTCCTGCGTTCCATCTTTACAATAATCTCAGGAGGTAGAAAGGTGTGATCGAGTGCAAAAATGGCCCAAACGTTTGCTCCCATTCTTGTCCATTTGCCCCTCTGTAAATGACTCTGCAGGCAGAATTCCAGAACTCCATCAAGAGGTGGCATCTACTTCTACTTCTACATCTTTTTGAATCTGGGCTTGGCCATGTGACTTGCTCTGACTCTGGCAAATATATAGCAAGCAGAAACTTGGAAAGGGCCTCCTGCTGCGAACCCTTCACTACCATGGGAACAAGCCCTGCTAGCCTTCAGTAGGATGAGGGCCTCACAGCGGAGGCCCTCACCACAGCAGCCATCCCAGCTGAAGACCCAGACGTGTGAGGCTACCCTAGATCATCCAGCCCCATCCAGAACAACAACCCAACTAACCCACTGAATCATGAGAAACAATCAATGTTGTTTTAAGCCCTAGGTTTGGGGGCTGGTTTGTTATGCAACAAAACCTAATTGGTAGGGAAGAGTAAGCTCTTCCTGAAGGGCACTAATCCTTCTCAGGGCAGAGACCACATCATTTGGGTGATTTCTCAACAGTAAGCCAAAGACCAAAGCCAGTCTATTTTCTCTGGGTTGTGATTAATGAGAAAAATAAGGACAATGTAACAGATATGTTTATACTGCTGTCAGGTTGCCGTGATCCTTTCTTTGTCCTTTTTTGGAGGCCATCCTCCTTTTTTTGTGGCCATCCTGTTTTCTGTATTAACATATCCTTTTATAAAGTGATGATACATGGCAACCTAATGTCCTTACTTGGGCACAATAAAAAGCTGATAATCCTCACTCCATATGGTGCCAACACTCCACATTTGAACGAAATTTAACTGACCCATAGTTAAAAGTCAAGGAGCCACTGCCTTATCTACTTTACCTAGAGTACCCAACATCTAGTAGATGCTTGATACCCATATGAGGAATGAATAAATCTTAATTGAGCTGATGACAGAGGTGAAACCCAGAGATCCTCTGAGTGAGCAACCCAGCCTGGACGTGAATATGGATCCCCTGACTCCCACTCCAGGGCTCTCTGTGTTACTGACCCTTTACAACACAGGTGGACGCCCCTAGACACTAGAATCCGAAACACCCAATTCTATGCCACTTGAGGAGGACTTTTGTCTTTAGCAGGAGCTTGTAAGATTAAATGCTCTTAAATTGAAATTGATGAACAATACCAATAAACCCCTGCTGCTTCTCCGAGGAAAGAGCACCGGATCAGGGATCTGCCATCCCATGCTCCGAGGGAGATCCTGGTCAGGCAAGGGAAACCAGATTACAGAATGTCTGGTCTGTGCCAGAAACTATACTGGGGGTGTCACACATTCTACCATAGCTCCCCTCCGAGGTAACTATTAATATTCTCAATGTACAAATGGGGAAAAGGAGACTCAATATTGGATGGAAGTGGGATTTGACCCCAGAGCCTGAAGTGTTCCATTAACCAAGTTCTACCTCTCTGTTTCCTGACAACCGGATGAGGCCAGTGTTCCTTAAGGTGTGGTCAAGGGCCCACCCTTGTTGGGTTTACCTGGGGTGCTTATGATACCCAACATTTCCTGAGCCCTTAGCATGTACCCTAAGGCATTCTTCTAGCAGGGAAGATTCATTCCGTTCTCACAGCCAGTTCCCTGATGGAGGTATACCATTGCTATCCCCATTTTATAGATGAGGAGACGTGAGATACTGAGATGCATCTGGTGGCCTGCTCCAGGTTCACCATAACAGGGAGAACACAGCTTTGCACTGCCGGCATGCAAGTTCCTGAGCCCACTCCTGACACAGAATCAGCATCTCTCGGGACAAGGTCCAGGAATCTGCATTTTCAGCAAGCTTCCCAGGCCATTCTGGTGCACGAAGAGGTTCCAGAGCCCTTCAGCCCTAGGGATCTGCTGTCCTATAGACCAAAGTCTCACCTCTGACTTCCCTGCACTGTGGATCGTCAGGACCTTTGAGGATAAAATCCAGCTCACCAGGTCCCTGGCCCGTATGTCTTTGTCTCCAGAGGACTGGAGAAGGTCTTTCAGGTTGGGTAACTTGCTGGCATCTGCAAGCTGAAGTGAGGAGAAACCTCCATTAGCAAGGATTCTGAACAGAATGATAACCGGGGGCCCTCTGGTGGTGAAGCAAGCAAATTGCATGTCTTTCGTGTTTGAAGGAATTTAAGAGGGAAAGAAAGGTACAGCTCTGGGATCCCCCTTCCAAATACCAAACTCCAAAAGCTCTGAACCCTGAAACGTTGTTTCATAACCCATTTGGTACAAAACCTGACCTGAGCCGCTGTGAGGTTAGTTTAATCTTTACCTATCCCACTTCCTGTTAACCGTTGATGTGATAACATTTTGCTGCAGGAATATTAATGTCTGATTATGGGATACTGCCGCCTCACTGGAGATGTGGCAGAGGGAGAAGCAGGTTCCCCCCCGAGCAGAGAGCCCGATGTGGGGCTTGATCCCAGGACCCTGGGATCATGACCTGAGCCGAAGGCAGACGCTTAACAACTGAGCCACCCAGGCACCCCTGATAAGGGACAGAGGACCCCTATTTACAGATAGCTACAAGGTATCTATAGCTTTTGCTCGGAAATTACAACTCACTAGAAGGCAAGTCTCTCCGGCATGGCATTTAAAACACTGCAGCCGGGTGCTGTGTGAACACAGCCTGGGTTGGACCACCTCCAAGCTTTGCTCATTCAGTCCCTTGGGGTGCCCCTTCCCCCACCTCTACTAACCCAGGCACCCCTCTCTCCTCTAAACCCCTAAAACTCTCAGTCCCAACACTCTGTCCCCAGTAGAGCCACGACTCCTGGAGGCCAAGGACCATCTTGGGTTTTTCTAACTCTCTTTCCTGGATGTAGAGGAAAGAGCAGACAGATGTGGGTTTGAATCCCTGCTCCTTAGCAAAGAACTGGGCCTGGCTGCACCTTAGTCTCCTCTGGCACAGAATCCCCACCGCGTCCATTTCCGGTCGCCAAGAAGATGAAAGACGGTCACAGATCTATCCATGCAAATTTCTTTTCTTTTCCATTTCTCTAGAAAGTTGGCTGTTGCTGACCTGGGGGTTTTATTTCCTAATTTGGTAGCTGAAAATCAGCAACATTTCAGGACTACTTTATTCCTATCTGTTTCCAAAGATTCAATCACTAGCCTCGGACTTTTTTTTTTAAGATTTTATTTATTTATTTGACAGAGAGATAGAGAGCACAAGTAGGCAGAGGGAGAGGGAGAAGCAGGCTGAGCAGGGAGCCCGATGCGGGACTCGATCCCAGGACTCTGGGATCACGACTCCAGCCGAAGGCAGACGCTTAACTGAGCCACCCAGGCGCCCACTAGCCTTGGACTTCTAACAGAACTCTCTCTACATGCCTTGTGGAGCATCGGTGAGGATCCAGTTAAAAACCATGAATGGGGCACGTGGGTGGCTCAGTCGGTTCAGCGTCCAACTCTTGATTTCGCTCAGGTCGTGATCTCAGGGTCCTAGGATCCAGCTCCACGCTCAGTGGGGAGTCTGCTTAGGGATTCTCTCCCTCTCCCCACACTCATGCGCTTTCTAAAATAAATCTTTAAAAATACATACATACATACATACATACATACATACCATGGATGTGTAGATGTGTAAATGCTCCCAGGACTCTGGGATCATGACCTGAGCCAAAGGCAGATGCTTAACTGAGCCACCCAGGCGCCCTCATTTCACTTTCAAGCTACTCTGAAAAATAAATCTGCTCCAACAAGTTAACAGGATTCTTCCTCTTGAGTAAAACCTGTCTGCATTTGAGCAGGGCCTTTTGGGAACCAGGCATACAAGCAGGGCTGCCAGATAAACAACAGTCTGCCCAGTTAAATTTGAATTTCAGATAAACAACAAAATCCATTTTTTTTTAGTATAAGTATAACCCATACAATATTTGGGGCATACTTGCACTTTCAAAATTATCTGTTGCTTATCTGAACTTCACATTTAACTAGGTGGCTTCTACTTAGTTTGCTAAAGCTAACAACGCTTCCTTTAACAAGGCCCTTGGACATGTGGTCTGGCCCCACCTCTCTGCCTAACAGCCCCTCTTACCAGAAACTTCCCACCTGTGGCGCCCATGCTATTCCTCAACTGCCCTGTGTCTTTCCTTTATGCTTCTGCAGCTGCCCAGCACGACATTTCAAGGGGTCTTCAAGGCCAGCCTAAGGTCACCTGCCCTGTCCCTGACCACCCATGATCTCTTTACTCCCCCAGCTCTGTGCAGAACCCCATGTTGGTACTTGGCTCTCTGGGGCCACCTCAAATCTGGTTGGGACAAGCACCACCTGAGGGCCAACCACATCTCACGTATCCTGGAGACCCAGCAACTGGCCTAGAAACTGACACAAGGTTGAGAACAAAACAGTAACAGCTACTATTTATTGAGGCCTTATCATATACCAGGTGCTGGGCTAAATGCTGTGCATGCGTCATCTCATTTTATCCTCCACACAGCCTGTGTTAAAGGGGGAGGGGACAGGTCTTGCGGAAGTACAGCACCTCGCCCAGGGTCGCACTGCTATTCGTTCAGTGGCAAGGCAGAGACGTGAAGCCAGGCGCGCCTGACTCCAGAGTCCGTACTCTAGGATCCTCTCCTACCAAATCAATGAAGAAATGTATTTATTTTTTTTAAAGATTTTATTTATTTATTGACAGAGAGAGAGAGACAGCTAGAGAGGGAACACAAGTGGGGTAGCGGGAGAGGGAGAAGCAGGCTCCTGGCTGAGCCGGGAGCCCGATACGGGGCTCGATCCCAGGACCCTGGGATCATGACCTGAGCCGAAGGCAGATGTTTAACGACTGAGCCACCCAGGTGCCCCTATTTGTTTATTTTAAAGGTTTTAAGTAATCTCTACACCCAATGTGGGGCTCAAACCCACAAACCCAAGATTAAGAGTTGCATGCTCCACGGACTGAGCCAGCTAGGTGCCCATTCAATGGAGAAATTTATAATGGACTAAACATTTTAGCCCAAAGGAGCAATTCTGACAGAACTTTAAGAGGCTGCTTGGGAAACTTACCAGGTATGTTTCTGGAGATTCCCCTCCTCCTCCCCGCCAAATAATACAACTAAGACAATTACTGGCTGAACCTAAGCCCTGTCAAAGGTCCAGAGAAAGACGTATGTCACTTGTAGTACGGAGCGAGGTCAGGAGGCAGAAAACCCTCCATGCAGACAAGAGTTAGAAAACCGCAGTTCAAGAAAGTGGAAGGCATTTACCAAAAACTTGACTGAGGAGAACAAGAGCTCAGGAGGAAGGAAGGTATTTCTGGAGGTTTGGGGAGAAGGTGGAGGGAAGGGTTTATGGAGTGGGTAGGACGGCAGTGGTGGGGAGGATTCTGGGAGGCAGAGCAGACGGCAATCCCAGTGGCACAGGCAAAAGGTGGTCCCAAGCTCAAATGCCCTCAGAGCCAGAGAGTCATGAAAATGAGCGTGGGAGGCATCTAGGAGAGAGTGGTGAGGACTGCGTTGAACTAGACACCCCTGGCCCAACAAAGGGCCCAGCCACCAACCCCCGGCTCCAGCTGGTTTCTGCCCAAGGGTGCCAGGTTCTAGCCGGGCTATGGAGGCTCAGATGTTTCTCTTTTCAAAAGAAATCAGCAACCCGCTACCCCCTTTTTTTTTTTAATTTCCCAGTTTCTAGAAGGCAAGGGGGCACAAATAAAGCCCATCATCCCACAGACCCCCCACTTCCACAGCCTCTGCTCTAGAAATAAAGAAGTATTCAGTTGGAGAAGGGGTCAGGGAGCCTAGGCAGGGCATGACCAGGGGGCAGGGCTGGTCTCTCAGGAAAGAGGTAATTTGAGTGACTGAGAGGACAAGGGGAAGGAACCAGGAGGGGATGAACAGAGGAAATAGAAGACCAATGACTGAGCAACTCATGTCCTTGCTTTGAGTTAGGAAATGACAGGACAGCCCAGTGGATGCTCTGCAAACACCCAGATCTCAATCTCCTCATGAGGAGGCCCAGGAATCTGTGTTTACAGACGTTCCCACAGGTGATTTTTATCACCAGGAAAAGGTGGGGAGGCTCAGGTTTAGATATTAATTAATGTTGCTCAGTCGTTAAGCGTCTGCCTTCGGCTCAGGTCATGATCCCGGGGTCCTGGGATCGAGCCCCGCATCAGGCTCCCTGCTCAGCGGGAAGCCTGCTTCTCCCTCTCCCACTCTCCCTGCTTGTGTTCCCTCTCTCGCTGTGTCTCTGTCAAATAAATAAAATCTTTAAAAAAAAATTAATGTTCTAAAAGGGCAGGCTGATGGGGTGCCTGGGTGGCTCAGTCGTTGAGTGTCTGCCTTCGGCTCAGGTCATGATCCCAGGGTCCTGGGACCGAGCCCCACAATGGGCACCCTGCTCAGTGGGAAGCCTGCTTCTCTCTCTCCCTCTGCCCCTGCTTGTGTTCCCTCTCTGGCTGTGACTGTCAAATAAATAAATAAAATCTTAAAAAATAAAGTAAAAGGGCAGGCCACAGGAAAGAAAGAACACCTGAAAAAAAAAAAATCCTTGCCTAGGAAGATGCCAGAGGTCGCAATTACTAGTTGTGGGGGGAGGTGCTAGAAGGGAATGAACCAAGGTCACCGGCCTCAGGAACCAAACTGATAAAGTGACACCTGGAACAGCTGAGTGCGTGTGGGATTGGGGGCAGATATACCTTGCTT